>NC_064630.1:752991472-753302722 GCF_023864275.1 Schistocerca cancellata
GCACTACCAAAAACACAGTTACATGGAACTGCCAACCACATACCACACAATATCCCCATTCCTCTCCACTTCCCCCTCATTCGCTCTTTAATCAGTACAAAGAAAAAACCATAAAAAACTGATTGTAAATGCAAAATGTTATTTACCACTGCATGTAACAGACGAGAAGGAAAAATTCGAATATACGTGGATATCATCATTCAAACCATTCCTCTCATTATTGATTTTTTGTAGCTTCCCTGTGTTTGGTTTCTAACTAGTTTCTTTTGTCTTAATTAAAACTGTAAGATATATGTATTGTAAAATTAACAATTTGTATTGAAAAGTAGTTAAAAATATGAATTATAAATTGTTGAGGAACCAGTTGCATTGTAAATCAGTTAAAATATGAATTGTAAATTGTTAAATAACCAAAGAAAACTTGCACTATGTAGCAAGTCAAATGCAATAAATGTAATAAAAATAAAATTGTTAAACCCTATGGCTGAAAAGGTGAAGCGGTGAACGCATGGCTTGCCATGTAGGGCAACGAAACGGGGCGTAGAGTACCGTCGACATACCGCCGTACTGTAAGGGTGCCGCAGATAAAAAGCAAATCTATGAATCTATGAAACGAAACGGCACCCCAGGCCGTCGCTCTTGGTTGTGGGGCCATAAGGGGGCTACTGTCAGGTTGGCATCCCACAGCTATCGGGTACGTTTCTAGACACGTCTTCGACCTGGAATCTCATTAACAGGAGGAGAACTGCCTCCAGCGACGATTCCCACTTCGAATTGACTCTCTATGACCAGAGTAGTTCGTGAAGCTCTTTCTCTTGAATAAATCATGCAGTTCTTCTGAAATTGTAACAATTACTCTGTACACGTGCGTCATATCTACCGATTCCCGTCCCAATCGGATAAAACTTCGTGCTGGTCGTTTTTTTATTTACTTTTTATTATTTACTTTTTTGTCTTACTTTGAGTGTACAGACACACATACACAAATGTTGCTCTCTTCTTCCTCCTCCCTCTCCCCCCAACATATCTCTCCCACAACTCTACACACACACTTAGAGATACATATCAAAATCTTCATAACATCAACTGGTGCGTTCAATAAGTAATCCTCACATTTTTTTAAAAAATATCCATTAACACATGTAGACAAACGTCCTTGTTCGTGCGTCACATTTGATGACTGTTCTGTGCGCCGGTGAAGTTCCTAACGGTTCTGGCAGATCGCAGAGCCCTAGTACAGTGTCAAAATGGCGTCTGCATACGACTCATGTTACAAGCAGCGTGCTGTTATTGAATTCTTGTGTTGAACATCCATAAACGTTTGTGTGCAGTGTGTGGCGATGCTGCAGTTGATAAGAGTATAGTTCGGCGATGGGTAAAGAAAGTTACAGCAGTTGTGGACTGGCAAGACAGCCAATCCACTATGACAGGAAGCCGAAAGGCACGCGTTTAAGCTCACGCACGCTGGCGTGAGGTCTGGAACAGGACACGGATTTTAGATTACTTAACTTTAATCCATAATGTGTGAACATCGCTCTTGACGGTACATGTTTTACAGCATCAATAGTAACTGGTAATGGCGCCTTGCTAGGTCGTAGCAAATGACGTAGCTGAAGGCTATGCTAACTATCGTCTCGGCAAATGAGAGCGTAATTTGTCAGTGAACCATTGCTAGCAAAGTCGGATGTACAAATGGGGCGAGTGCTAGGAAGTCTCTCTAGACCTGCCGTGTGGCGGCGCTCGGTCTGTAATCACTGATAGTGGCGACACGAAGGTCCGACGTATACTGACGGACCGCGGCCGATTTAAAGGCTACCACCTAGTAAGTGTGGTGTCTGGCGGTGACACCACAACAGCCTCATGAAATGCAGAAAGAGAGCTTCACGATCAGCCACGCTCGGGATGTCGTGTCACAGCCACTGCTCCAAACATGCTGAATCGTGCGGATGCCATTATTCGTGTCGACCGGCACATCACAACTCGACAGGTGGCTCTCAGTTGTCGGTCAGCATTGGAAGTGCGTTTGCAATGATCGAGACTCTCGGACATTCAAAGAGGTTCTCACGATGGGTTCCACGAGTGCTCACAGTGCACCACAAAATTCAAAGAAGGGCTATTTCACCTGATTTGTTGGAGCGTTTTGAGATAGACGGAGAGGCCTTTCTGTCGCGGATCGTTACGAGGAACGAAAGCTGCGTGCACCACCTTGCGCCGGAAACAAAAGGCAGACCATGGAGTGGCATTATGCTCATTCACCACAAAAGAAGAAATTCGAGACAACCCCCTCTGCGGGAAAAGTCATGGTGACGATCTTCTGGGACTGTGATGCCGACATTCTCGTGGATGTGACGCCAAGAGGGTCAACCATCAGTTCAGAGGCACACTTGAAGACTCTGAATAAACTCAAGAACCGTTTCCGACGTGTTTGATCGGACAAGAATGTAGCAGAAATATTGCTCAGACACGGTAATGAATGCCGACACACAAGTCTGAGAACCCGGGAACACATCGCCAAATTGAGTTGGACATCTCTACCTCATCCACCCTACAGTCCAGTCAGACTTCCATCTCTTTGGGCCACTTAAAGATTCTCTACGGGGAACACACTTTGAAGATGACGAGAGTGTCGGTCGTGCAGTGAAAACATGGACAGGAGCTTTTACCAGCAGGGAATAGATGCTCTTCCACAACGTAGGCGTGCGACCATAGAATGTGATGGAGACAATGTAAAAAAATAGGACATGGACAAGGCATTCTCATGGTTACTCGATCACAATTTATTTATTACGGTGACCGGTTTCGACCACTACTGTGGTCATCTTCAGACCTACAAGTCGTATGCAAAGCTTTAATTAGAGGGCTACATACATTAAAGGAAATACATAAAATTATAAAGCTATAAGACGATGAATTACTAATGAGTAAGAACCTCCTTCTGGTAGTATATCACTACTAGAGAAACCAGTGCACGTCTTACTGCACGTAATGGAGGCTCCGTCCACTTCTGACGGAATGATGTCATTACTAACCAATGGGTTGTCGGTGGAATAGCAATGTAAAATTTCTTAGTTGAAAGAACATTGTCAAGAAAGGAAAATAAACACACACTAAACTTAGCTTGTTCAACAGCTACTGTCAGTTAAGAAGCGTTAAAAGTATTTAAACATGTAGGATAAATGAACTTCGTTTTGACAGTACATGGGTTGCCCTCTCATGGCCTGTTAGTGAACCATTAGGAACCACTAGTTGCCATGGTGACGTTGGACGCCGTTCCAAAGACGTGGCAGCAGACATCTTTCCACTAAAGTTGTTGTAAAGTCTATAGGCAAACTAGTGGTTGCCATGGTGAGGGTAAACGCCAGTCCAAAGATGTGGCAGCAGGCTTCTTTCTAACTAAGTTGTTGCGAAAGTGGAATGGCAAAGACTGTCAAGTCAGACGATGAACAGCAACATGTCTTTATTGAAACGATTTTCCAGGAGTAGGTTGCAATAATCGTTAACTGACATGTGTAGTACATGCTGCACAGATACGATTTACTGGTGTAATAAGAGACTTCCATTTACATAGATTACATAATAATTCTTACAGATCAATACTAAGGAAAAAAAAGAAGAATCGAGAGGGCACAGTAGTTGTGCATATTTATGAAATATTGTCTATGAAGTTCATATGTAGATTCCTTTTTTTTCTCTCCATTATATATAGTAAGACGTGCACTAGTTTCTCCAGTAGTGATTTACCACCAGAAGGAGGTTCTTACTCATTGGTAATTCATCGTCTTATAGCTTTATAACCTTATGTATTTTCTTTAATGTATGTAGCCCTCTAATTAAAGCTTCTAGTAGGTCTGAAGATGACCACAGTAGTAGCCGAAGCCGGTCACCGTAATAAATAAATTGTGATCAAGACTGTTTTTGATAGTAAATATTTGTAACACATTGATCACTGTTCACTCCCTCAACGTATTCAAATGTAATTAATTCTGATGTATATTGTCACCGAATTCTGACTCTTATCAATAAATATGTTCTGAGAAAAAATGTGGGGCATTACTTACTGAAAGACACTCGTAACTTTCTCATTATGTGTCACTGACACACAGGACGTAGATCGATGAAACGTGGCCCTTTACACTGTGTAGTCCAGCGCAGTGCAGTGCAGGAGGCAGCTGAAAGAAATGCACACTGAGACGAACAGAAATGACACTTTAGTTCAAAGGCAACGATCACACTGGAGCCAGCGCGATTTATGGTGGTCCCCTGGACGTTACAAAAGACTGGACACCATTATTGATAGGGTGTGTGATCGTCACAGACGGAATTGCATACAATGGAACGTTCTCCCGTGCTGGGCACAACTTTAGTATAGAGTTACTGTGGCAGCATGTTCCATTCCTCCACCACTGCAGCTCGGTGCGCGTGAAAGGGTTCCAATACGCCTCCTCAACGTGTCCCACTGCTTGTTCTCTACTTACCAAGTACATCTGTTGGCCATTTGTGCTTGAGAGAATCAGCTCGGGGTTGATTTAGAATGTAAAAAAAATGTTTCGACTGCATTCCGCACCAACTTCCTCTTGTCTGCATTCATGATCTGGCTTGTCTCAAAGAGGAGAACACATATCCTAACATTCTTGCATTGGTACGGCGTATCCTTCTTCATAATGTCGGCCTTCTCATACTTATATCCCACTTCTTGACCCTGTGGAGTGAATATAATTGATTACTCTATGAAAAATAACACTACTCATTCATTTTGTTGCACAAAATATTTGTACACGCTCTGTAAAGTTTTAAAATTATCTCTTGCTGTCCATCCGCGTAATATAGCTTAGTGCAGCCCAAAACTTTTCCTTGGTTTGATGAACTTTCCTATTAGACAGTAATTTTAAAAGTTTCTCGGCAGTTTTTGCACTGGCGTACTAACTATTCGCAGACTATTTCCTTAGTCAGTCTAGAAGCTAACTACAGAAAATAGTCCGGTATGTACACTTTTATGTGAAATTGTAGTACGAAATCAAGTATTTAAATAGTTGTCTGCTGATATGATTATCTGCAATCGGGAAATGTTCAGGCATTTGTACTGTAGCAATATCATAAAAGGCAGGATAAAATTTTGTGTGTCTCATTAACAGCAGAAGTTCCTAAGTCACCATGACTCAGTGGACACGTTGAACATTTTCTCGCAAGCTTGAAGGTGTAACTAACCGTCTTGAAACGAGCGTTTGTTATTCATAACATTATTTATTTGCCTTTCAGTATCCTTCGGAAATTGAAAAATTGGTATTTCCGGATTGTATTTTTTATTACAACTGTAATTTACAGCGCCACCACGAACTCCGAAATAAGACCTCATTTCGGCTTCAAAAGTCCTTCTGCACTGTATACTTCAATACACAATCGTTTTGCAGTGCGTTTGTGCATGCCGAATGCATAGCAGCGTCGCAGTAGCTAAAACGCAAAAAAAGGAGTTTCGCGACTCAGTAACTTGGATTCTGGTAGAACATTGTTAGTCAAGGTGATTTCGTTAGATTGCTGTGCAAGTTACAGTTGTTGCTGCACTTTTTGATCTCAATAGCTCCTACATGTTTGTGCGAAGAGATTTAATTTGTCGTCTGTGTCTGCGAAGCGTTCTGAAATTGTTCGTAAAGACTATCTTTGTCATTGGTACAACACTCGCAAGGTATTTGACAAAGTCCACGAACATCGAGACCAAGGCTGTAGCTTACTAGACGCAGCGTCTCTTTAATTTCCTTGCATGGTCTGGATATAGATCGAACAGTATGGTGTCTTGCCCATTCGTCTCTTAAATTGTATCGACAAGAAGCTGCATTCTAGAATAGCTATACAACAATTCATGCAAATCACATTAATGGTGTTTATTGCAACAAAGTAGATTCACAATACTTAACTTTGGTTAACAAAAACGTGTCGCAAGTTATTGGCGATATGAAAACGGTCAGTGTCCTTCGCTAATTACGGAGTCCATGGAAATTATTCACAGGCGCTCATAAGTCAATGCTATTGTTAATATCACTGCTCTTCTAGGCCTCTCCTCTAGTGTTCTGCCAGTGTCCGTCTTCTACTGTCTGGTCGAGGCTGGCAGAATTGGCTCTTATATTCTCTTCGGGTAGAGGCTGCTCCTGTCGTGGTGACGTCCTAGTCAGCGTGCTACTGGCTGACGTCAACTCACACCCCTCTCTGCTCTTGCTTTCTTCATCTTCGTGCCGGCGCTTGTCGATACGCCGGAATATGGTTCAAATGGCTCTGAGAACTATGGGACTTAACATCTGAGGTCATCAGTCCCTTATAACTTAGAACTACTTAAAATTAACTAACCTAAGGACATCACACACATCCATGCCCGAGGCAGGATTCAAACTTGTGACCGTAGCGGTCGTACGGTTCCAGACTGTAGCGCCTAGAACCGTTCGGCCACCACGGCCAGCATGCCGCAATAGTCAGCATGTCTGTCCAAGAGTGTCCCTATTTATTTGTTGCAGTTCCGAGGAAAAAAGGAATGCTATGGGTTCATTACCTTCTGATGTGTGAGTATCTCTTCATTTTTGTTTCATAGAGATGGCTAACTTTGAAAAACGCCTCGGTTGAGGGAGAAATGTGAAATTTATCTGAACCTGAGATTAATCGAGATTCAGAGAAACCCTTGACAACCACTGCTGAATTTATTGCACGCAGTGGAATTACTACCGCTTTAATTGATTGGCCCTGGCAAAGAATCTAAAGCTGGAGAATTGACATGGTACTATCATTTAGAGGAGCTGGTTATGATAATGAGCTTAAGATTTAAATAACACTATGGTTTATTACCAAAACATATGAGTATTAACGCAGCAAAATAGTATTATGATGACAAGAGTGTTCCCAATCGCATGTATGTACTAACGCTCTGAGTTGGCAAAGTTACTGAAAGAGAAGGAGCTGCTTCAAATCTCGGATCTAATTCTGTGAAATCGGCTCAGTAATCAGACTGTGATGATCACAGTGAACCAACACCCAAACATCTGACAAAACCGAGAACGTGCTGATAAATCTTGCAATGGCAGCTGTCCTGCAATTGATCATAGATCAATTGCAGGACAGCTGCTCTTGTTTTCCTTAACAAGTCAGAGCCTTAAGCGATGATCATAATCTTCTTTGTATTATAAGCAGCGTCGAGACGCAGTTACTCCGTGATTTGAGAACGCTCCCTCAATCTCGTCTCCATGTCTCTTGATCGACTCTTCTCTTCTGCGTCCCGAACATGACTCTTCCCGTCCATGTCTTCCCGTCGACTACCTCTGGCCTTCACTTCCCATCGACTCCCTTTTCGAATCTTTAAAAACATCTTCATATTGTCTTCCCACCAACACCACCCATTCACCAAAACTCTAAAAACTTGCCAGCGCCATACAATTGCGTAATTGTTTCACAAGCAAGATTTCGCGCCCGAAAATGCCGAAACGCCAACAGGCCAATGCATCACATTTAGTCCCCCCCTTTTCTAAAAAGCTTGCTGCTGTGTGTTACGTCCACTTGACTTCACAATTGACAAGCAAGACGCGCATTAAACGACCCGTGAAAATATAAAAACCTTGCTACAAGGCTAGTAGTTGATTCTGTTACAGCATTCTTCTGTAAAGTGGTCAAAGCTGTTTCCGAGTATTTTAGAAACGCCATTAGATGTTCGCCTTCCAAAGTACGTCACTTCACAATCCCCCAGCATGTGTCCATTTTTTGGAACGATGGGCTTTGTATATCGTCCGACCTCTGTTATAAATGAACAACAGCTCGCCTGTCAAAGCGGCTTGCCTACCCTCTGCAGCAAGTGGTCATCCAACCTGTCATTCTTCCCAGCTTCTGCGAAAGGCCGGAGGCAAGCCACCAGTGGCTCCTTTTGCAAGGCCTCAGAGGGTGACTCCAGCCTCATGTTCACAGCACTCCTCGCTTCTACAGCAAGCCCTGAAAGCAATTGAAAGTACTCAGCACCAAGTCAGATAATGAGAAAATGAGGTAGAGGAAGTGAACTCGTCACATCCCATCACTGTCGTAACACATATCACCTCAAGATTACTCATCTCCTGTCCATTTGTATGAGAAAGATGACCAAAGAATGAAAGCAGATTTGCCGAAGAGCTTGCGACGTTTCAGCTTAATATCTCGATCCCTATAGTCGTTCTTCTCAAATACGTTTCATAGATATCTGATCACGGGATGAAATCCTCGTGCACTGAGATATAGACAGGTCAGAATGTGTTGGCTTTTGCTGTATAGGGTGCCCTAGACGTCCAGCAGTTAATCTTCCCAATCCATTTAAGAGATGAGTTTGATATTTGGTTGCCTATTATTCATATGGTCAGTGAAGAGTTCCTGTGCTATGTGGCCAAACCACAAATATGTCCTCAGCACAGCAGAGCCATGAGAGAACCCATGGCTATTCCGTCACTAACTTCATGAAACTTACCACTGTACAAAAAGTAGGTGGTGCAACAAATTAATAGTTTCGAGAGAGAATTGGGCTGCTAATGACTAATGTCTCTTTTACAAAGACTTTTGTGAAAAAAGAACCGTATTTAAAGATACCACAATTTCATCTGGATTGGTAAAGATTTTTGCAGTTATGTCCACGAACATTTGAGAGTGTTGTTTTGAAATATATCTAGCCTGTATGTTGACTAACCTGTAGCATGAAAACTAGGTCGCAATGGAACTCCTTCTTCGTGGATTTTAGGAAGAAACCATACGGCGTTTACCTACCGGAATTCTTTCATTAACTTTGAGATGTGAGTGTGTAACACCGGCTTTAACTGGGGTCCTGGTTACACAATTAGCGGTGCAGGGAAACGGAGATTTGAGGCTTCATGTCACAGACTGCGCGTCCACTCCCGCCGGAGGTTCGAATCCTCCCTCGGGCATGGGTGTTTTTGTGTTGTTCTTAGCATAAGTTAGTTTAAGTTGCTTTAAGTAGTGTGTAAGTCTAGGGACCGATGACCTAAGCAGTTTGGTCCCTTCGACACTGGACTCGCATTCGGGAGGACGACGGTTCAATCCCGCGTCCGGTCATCCTGATTTAGGTTTTCCGTGATTTCCCTAAATCGCTCCAGGCAAATGCCGGGATGGTTCCTTTCAAAGGGCACGGCCGACTTCCTTCCCTGCCCTTCCCTAATCCTATGAGACCGATAACCTCGCTGTCTGGTCTTCCCCAAAACAACCAAACAGTTTGGTCCCTTAGGAATTCACACACATTTGAAACGGACGTTTGATGCTGAAAGGCAACAGAGAAATAGAACCCCGTGGTCTAGGGGTAGCGTCTTTGATTCATAATCAAAACGTCTTGGGTCCCGGGTTCGATCCCCGCCACTGCCCAAATTCTGATAAATAATCACCATTGCCGGCCGAAGACTTCCGGCATAAGAAGTCAGCCTCATTCTGCCAACGGCCTTGTCAAAGAGGGCGGAGGAGCGGATAGAGTTTCAGGGCACTCTCTTGTCCTAGGAGTGCGAAATTGCCACTAAAGGTGTAAGAATCAGCAATGATATGCATCCTCATGACATGAGGATGCAGAAGGCAATGGAAACCACTGCATTAAAGACACGTAACGTGTATCCACAGGACATGTGGCCTGTAATTGAAGAAGTGTTATGATGATCTCGCCATTGGCAAAAGATTCCGGAATAGTCACCCATTCGGATCTCCGGGAGGGGACTGCGAAGGGGGAGGTTACCATGAGAAAAAGATTGAATAATCAAAGAAAGGATAACGTTCTACGAGACGGGGAGTGGAATGTCAGAAGCTTGAACGCGGTAGGGAAACTAGAAAACCTGAAAAGGGAAATGCAAAGGCTCAATCTAGATATAGTAGGGGTCAGTGAAGTGAAGTGGAAGGAAGATAAGGATTTGTGGTCAGATGAGTATCGGGTAATATCAACAGCAGCAGTAAATGGTATAACAGGTGTAGGTCTAGTTCAGGTATACATGCCGACGTCGCAAGCTGAAGATGAACAGATAGAGAAAGTGTATGAGGATATTGAAAAGGTAATGCAGTATGTAAAGGGGGACGAAAATCTAATAGTCATGGGCGACTGGAATGCAGTTGTAGGGGAAGGAGTAGAAGAAAAGGTTACAGGAGAATATAGGCTTGGGACAAGGAATGAAAGAGGAGAAAGACTAATTGAGTTCTGTAACAAGTTTCAGCTAGTAATAGCGAATACCCTGTTCAAGAATCAGAAGAGGAGGAGGTATACTTGGAAAAGGCCGGGAGATACGGGAAGATTTCAATTAGATTACATCATGGTCAGACAGATATTCCGAAATCAGATACTAGATTGTAAGGCGTACCCTGGAGCAGATATAGACTCAGATCACAATATAGTAGTGATGAAGAGTAGGTTGAAGTTCAAGACATTAGTCAGGATGAATCAATGCGCAAAGAAGTGCGATACGGAAGTACTAAGGAATGACGAGATACGTTTGATGTTCTTTAACGCTATAGATACAGGAATAAGGAATAGCGCAGTAGGCAGTACAGTTGAAGAGGAATGGACATCTCTAAAAAGGGCCATCACAGTAGTTGGGAAGGAAAACATAGGTACAAAGAAGGTAGCTGCGAAGAAACCATGGGTAACAGAAGAAATACTTCAGTTGATTGATGAAAGGAGGAAGTACAAACATGTTCCGGGAAAATCAGGAATACAGAAATACAAGTCGTTGAGGAATGAAATAAATAGGAAGTGCAGGGAAGCTAAGACGAAATGGCTGAAGGAAAAATGTGAAGACATCGAAAAAGATATGATTGTCGGAAGGACAAACTCAGCATACAGGAAAGTCAAAACAAACTTTGGTGACATTAAAAGCAACGGTGGTAACATTAAGAGTGCAATGGGAATTCCACTGTTAAAAGCAGAGGAGAGAACAGATAGGTGGAAAGAATACATTGAAAGCCTCTATGAAGGTGAAGATTTGTCTGATGTGATAGAAGAAGAAACAGGAGTCGATTTAGAAGAGATAGGGGATCCAGTATTAGAATCGGAATTTAAAAGAGCTTTGGAGGACTTACGGTCAAATAAGGCAGAAGGGATAGATAACATTCCATCAGAATTTCTAAAATCATTGGGGGAAGTAGCAACAAAACGACTATTCGCGTTGGTGTGTAGAATATATGAGTCTGGCGACATACCATCTCACTTTCGGAAAAGCATCATCCACACAATTCCGAAGACGGCAAGAGCTGACAAGTGCGAGAATTATCGCACAATCAGCTTAACAGCTCATGCATCGAAGCTGCTTACAAGAATAATGTACAGAAGACTGGAAAAGAAAATTGAGAATGAGCTAGGTGACGATCAGTTTGGCTTTAGGAAAAGTAAAGGAACGAGAGAGGCAATTCTGACGTTTCGGCTAATAGTGGAAGCAAGACTAAAGAAAAATCAAGACACTTTCAAACGATTTGTCGACCTGGAAAAAGCGTTCGACAATATAAAATGGTGCAAGCTGTTCGAGATTCTGAAAAAAGTAGGGGTAAGCTATAGGGAGAGACGGGTCATATACAATATATACAACAATCAAGAGGGAATAATAAGAGTGGACGATCAAGAACGAAGTGCTCGTATTAAGAAGGGTGTAAGACAAGGCTGTAGCCTTTCGCCCCTACTCTTCAATCTGTACATTGAGGAAGCAATGATGGAAATAAAAGAAAGCTTCAGGAGTGGAATTAAAATACAAGGTGAAAGGATATCAATGATACGATTCGCTGATGACATTGCTATCCTGAGTGAAAGTGAAGAAGAATTAAATGATCTGCTGAACGGAATGGACAGTCTAATGAGTACACAGTATGGTTTGAGAGTAAATCGAAGAAAGACGAAGGTAATGAGAAGCAGTAGAAATGAGAACACCGAGAAACTTAACATCAGGATTGATGGTCACGAAGTCAATGAAGTTAAGGAATTCTGCTACCTAGGCAGTAAAATAACCAATGACGGACGGAGCAAGGAGGACATCAAAAGCAGACTCTCTATGGCAAAAAAGGCATTTCTGACCAAGAGAAGTCTACTAATATCAAATACCGGCCTTAATTTGAGGAAGAAATTTCTGAGGCTGTACGTCTGGAGTACAGCATTGTATGGTAGTGAAACATGGACTGTGGGAAAACCGGAACAGAAGAGAATAGAAGTATTTGAGATATGGTGCTATAGACGAATGTTGAAAATTAGGTGGACTGATAAGGTAAGGAATAAGGAGGTTCTACGCAGAATCGGAGAGGAAATGAATGTGTGGAAAACACTGATAAGGAGAAGGGACAGGATGATAGGACATCTGCTAAGACATGAGGGAATGACTTCCATGGTACTAGAGGGAGCTGTAGAGGGCAAAAACTGTAGAGGAAGACAGAGATTGGAATACGTCAAGAAAATAATTGAGGACGTAGGTTGCAAGTGCTACTCTGAGATGAAGAGGTTAGCACAGGAAAGGAATTCGTGGCGGGCCGCATCAAACCAGTCAGTAGACTGATGACCAAAAAAAAAAAAAATTTTCACCATCTAAGTAAATCAGCTTCGCTATCAATGTTCTTCACTCACAGACACCGACATCATATCTTGTACCATATGGATGTTCTGTGAGTTCCTAAAGTCTCTGTATCACTCTGTGAAGTAAATAAGATACCTGATGGCCTACTGAAATCTCCTGACGATGACAGTGGAAGCGGTCATCAAAACTTGAGGTTGAATGCGGGTTCAGTGAAGAGTTTGTTCAAGAACTTCAAAAATAAAAACTACATTGCGAACAATCTACGAATTTCGTAAAGAGCCAAGAACACTGATCGCGCCTAGAATAGAAATACATGTGTTCTACCTACAAGGAGTGTGCAAATTCCATTTTAATCTGGTATCTATTTTTTAACAATTTCTGTTGAACTACTTCGCCATATGTGACACTGTCTCACTGAAGATAAAATGATTTATTCCTTCAGATACTTCACAAAAGTCGCAATGAAACACACCTGTCTAAAACGTATTGTTGAAATAATCTATCTCTATACAGTACACAGGGACGAAATTAATCTAGCATGCAAAAATACGTTACAAGATAAAAGAAAATGGCACACGACGAAAACGTTACGCAAACTGGACACAAATTGATATTCATATACGTTTCTACGGAAAACGTAAAATTGTAAACTTCGGTGGCCGAAGGATAAAAGAGTGACGCCGCTTTGGAATTTCACCACTTAGCTGGCAAGGGTAATAAACACGGAACATCTGAAGAGTCTTTGCAGATGTCATTGCGTCTACTCAGTTGGTCAGTAACTGTGCCTCGCAGACAGGCGCGTGAACAATGTGCGTAGTGTAGATGTCACGCTTTGAGAGGAGTCGTGTAGCTGGGCTCAAAGTAGCCAGTCGAAATAATCGGCTAATCGCTCAACGTTTGAATAGGGTCTGTGCCGCTATCGACGATGTCGACAGGAATGGGTGAACCGTAGCCGAACACAGCATCAACAAGGAAGCGGTCGACATAGAGAGACAAAAGAACGTGAGCACCTAGCAATCGTCAGAGCTCAGCGCCCCGGATTTTTCATTATCATCGATCCTACGTGCAACTGGTGCTTCAGTGACCACGAGGAGCATTACCAGGAGGCTCAAACAAAGGCAGGTGAGCTCACGGCAGGCCTTGCGCGGATACCACTGACTCCTGTACACCAACAAGACCGTCTGCAGTGGTGTCGGGCACATTCGGCCTGGAATCTCATTGACTGGAGCAGGACCGACTTCAGCAATGAGTCCCGCTCCGAAAATAGCCCCCATGACCAGAAAATACGTGTCTGCAGACGCCCTGGAGAGCGGTGGAACACCAAACTGACTATCATCCGGCTTAGGGCTCAACATCCAGGAGTGATGATCTGGCGTGCCATTTTCTCTCATGTTGGACGCCTTTGGGGCACGTCTACGACATTCTACGCCCTGTTTTGTTGTACTACACGACAAGCCATCCTGGGAATACGTTTCAGCAAGATAGTGCCCGCCAGTACACACCGAGAGTTTCTATTGCTTATCTCCGAGCTTTCCAAAGCCTACCTTGACCACCAACGTAACCGGATCTCTCCCCAGTTGAGAACCTTTGGAGCGTTATGGGCAGGGCACTCCAGTGAGCTCGGGATATTGAGGATGTAACAAGCCAATGGACACAATTTGGCACGGTATCCCTCAGGAAGATATCCATAAAATCTATCAAACAATCCAAGAGGAAAAGCTGTTTGCGTAAGGGCTGTGGGATGAACAACTTGCTCAATTTGTGAAGCTCTTTCGCTTGAATGAATCATCCAGATTTTTTCTGGAACTGTAATCATTTGCCTGTAGCTTTCCAAAGCCTACCTTGACCACCAACGTTACCGGGTCTCTCTCCAGTTGAGAGCGTTTGGAGCGTTATGGCCAGACCCTCCAATGAGCTCGGGATTTTGAAGATGTAACGCGCCAATGGACAGAATTTGACACGATATCCCTCAGAAAGATAAACAGAAAATCTATCAAGCAACGACAAGTGGAAAAGCTGTTTGCATAAGGGCCGTGGGATGACCAACTTGCTCAATTTGTGAAGCTCTTTCGCCTGAATGAATCATCCAGATTTTTTCTGAAATTGTAATCATTTGCCTTTAGATATACATCACACCTATCTTTTACTGTCCCATTCAAATAGCTCTTCCGTGGTGCGTCTACATTTTTTTTCTATTTAGTGTATTTTCTGGACCAGTTTCATCCTGTACGCCATTGTACGTGCAAAGATCGTCGACAGAACTGATAAAATCGATATGACTGCCAAGTTGGTATATTTCCAGAAGCAGGTGGGTCAAGGAACCAATTGGCTCCTACGTGTGAACAGCTGAAGCACCAGGTAATTCGTAAGGATTTGCCAGCACGGTAGCTACGGCACTAACGACAGGCCAAGTCCGAATGGTGAGCGAAAAAATAAACGGCCGTAAATACGGCCGGCCTGGAGGTGGGCGATGTGGCTGGGCTAATTAAGTGCCGTGGATTATGGGGGCGCCCACAGCCGCCCAGTATACTGTGCACTTCGGGCGCGGATTTCAGCACCCTACGCGTCTATCCCGCTTTCAACGCTAGGCTTTTTGTCTCTTAAAACAAAAGCGAAATTATTTCGAATAGCGGGAGTGCGAAATAAATTTTCTTTGTTGGTACCGCTTTATACCTCGCTTTCTGCATCTGACGACACACGAATCTGAAACGCTGACAGAAATATGTGACATCTTTATAACCTACACCACAGAATTCTGCAGCTGTTTTTCTGCATCATAAGAAACTAAAGGGAAAGCATGCAGTTAAAGTGAAAGAGTAGTATGTTGCACAGAAATAGCTGAAAACAAAATCTCTTGTCGAGTCTAAAATATCAGACGATAGCTTTTTTTATCTCGTATAGATCTATACACATAGCCGGCACTATCCAGCGCATGGCGGAGCTTACTTCATTTTAATACCTGACACTGTTCAATTTCACCAGTGTACAGCGGCCAGGTAAAATGACTGTCTACACACTTCCGTTCTCTAACTTTATATTCATAAACGCCACTCGACGTATGCAGCAGAACTGTAACACAATAACAGATGTCTAAATTTACCCAACAGTATTTCGTCAGAACATTGTAGGCTCACATCCAAGGATACTCATTCTCCATTATACTCTCGTATTGCCTGTAAATTTACTTTACAGACTTTGTACATGGCCTTCGTTTTCTTCACGCGCATTGCCTACGAGAATACACGGGTTTATAATATGGTGTTGCGAATCATCATATATATTATTTCTCAATGCAACATCCCTTTTTCTCAACACATACGAGTACTAATCGTACAGGGATGAATCAAGTACCTCTAGAAAAGTCTTTTAACCGTATTATGACACGGCATACTAATTTTTCACTAAAACTTACTATTTGTGAAAAACTATAACAAAAAAAAGATTTTAACTACACAGGTCTGCGATGAAACATTTGTTTGAAATTTTTATAGTGATTCTCATGGTATTTGCTATACTGAATACAGGAAAAATGACGAAAAAATTCTGTTATCCTTTGTTTGTCCACAAATCACACATTGAATTCTTACTTTTAAGGTGATTTAACATACGTACAAACTATAACATTTCAGTCAAATCTAAATAATAATTTAAAAATACAACATTTTTAGCCTAATAAGTTAACTTGAAAATGTAATCAGTTTAAATTAATGTTGCCATCATGAGACAGCCGTTCTTTTGTTCAAAATCACGTATGGTAAAACTGCTACAATCCAGTTCATACTAGATTTGCTGGCTGTATGCCGTGTCAGTACCCCTTCCCCTCTTCCACCTTCTCCCTCCACAGTCTTCTCTCCACTGCAAGGTCGAGCTGCTGTCACTGCAGATGTAACCATTTTGCTCAGCACACTTTCAATGTTACTTCATTGAAGTGAAATTATATGTGTGTTTAATGCCTTCTAGAGGTTGTGTGAACCATCCTGGTTGTTTCTGCTATATTTTTGTGACTTACACTATTAAAAAGCATCAGAGAAACATTTCTGATTTTGTTAATAAGTTGTGCTTTGCCTACTTTGGTATGAAACTAGGCAATCAAGACAAGTGAAGGGCTCTTCACGAAGTGTGTTCCACGTGTGTAGAAGACCTGAGATAATGGTTTCAAGGTAAGAAGAAATCATTTCGTTTTGCAGTACCTATGATTTGGAGAGAACCGAAAAATCACAGTGAAGACTGCTGTTTTTGCTCTTTCTATCTACTAGGTTTTAATTTGAAAAATATGAAGGAGATTTTGTTTCTGAACTTCCCTTCAGCTTTGCGCCCTGTTCCTCATGGGTTTCATTTACGTGAACCTTGTCCTCCAGCTACACCTGGAAACAGCTTAGATCATACTTATGATCTGTCTTGATTGCATAAAATTTTTATTCACATGACCAGTTTCGGTTCCTCTAGAACCATCTTCAGATCTGCAATTTCGGTTACAGTAGTAAACCGTCCACACACAGCAACCTTCACATGCTCCGCCCTACGCATGTGAAGGTTGCTGTGTGTGGACGGGTTACTCCTGTAACCAAAATAGCAGATCTGAAGATGGTTCTAGAGGAACCGAAACCTGTCATGTAAATAAAGATTCTATGCAATCAAGACGGATTATAAGTAGCATTGTAAAACCACTGATGGCAGTTATCCCATTAAACATTATGTCTGTTTTTCCAAAAATTTAGTTGATGTTAATCACTTGTCTCAAAGCGGTGATGATGATGACCCCCCCCCCCCCAAAAAAAAAAGCCATAACTCTTCACACAGTCGGAACTAAAGGATTTGCTTAGAGACTTACGCCTTCAAAATGATTCAGCCGAGATTTTAGGGTCAAGGTTGAAAGCAAAAGGGCTGTTGCCTCTTGGAATATCCTTTCCTTGTTACAGGAGAAGACAAAGTGAGTTTGTGCCTCTTTTTTCTTGAGTGGGTGACCTCGTTTTTTGTACTAATGTTCCTGGGTTGTTGGAGACGTTCAGTACCAAATGCGAACCTAATGAATCGAGACTTTTCATTGATTCCTCCAAACGAAAGCTGAAAGCTGGTGTTCTCCACAGTGTCAACCAATATGCATCTGTACCAGTAGGGCATTCAGTTCATTTGAAAGCATGTTATGAAAACCCTGAATTGGTCCTTAACAAGCTTAAGTACTCTGATCACAACTGGACCGTCTGTGAGGATCTGAAAGTGATGCCTATGCTACTAGGCCAACAGAGTGGCTACACACAGTTCCCATGTTTCCTTTGTGAATGTCATAGCCATGACTGTAAACGAGATTATGTTAAAACAGACTGGTCAATAGCAAAAATTTTGGTTCCTGGAGTTAAGAACGTTGAGAAGCAGAGTTTATCGGATCCTAAAAACATTTTTCTTCCTCCATTTCACATCAAGTTGAGACTGATGAAGCAATTCATCACACTATTGCCTAAAGAAGGAGGGTTTAGATATCTTCGTGAGCAATTCCCCAGCCTCTCTGAGGCAAAAATTAAAGAAGGGGAAGTTGTAGAGGTTCACATAAGAAAACTTACGAAGGATGAAAACTTCGATTAGAAAATGGAAAACCAGGAAAGGAAAACATGGAAGTCTTTCAAACAAGTGTTAACTATCTTTCTAGGGAAAAAAAGACCCAAACTACCAGAATATTGTTGCCAATCTGTTACCTAACGACAAACTGTTGGGCTGCAACATGAATGTTTAAGTTCATTTCCTTCATTCTCATTTGGCCTATTTTCTGGAAGATCTTAGAGCTGTCAGTGAAGAACAGTGAGAACGATTCTATCAGTAAATAAAAGAAATGCAACGAGGACATTAAGGACGGTAGGATGTGAACAGAATGGCTGGCTTCTTTTCAATGTTAAAAAGAGAAAACCTTCAATTCCACAATAGGAAAAGTACAAAAAGAAGTTGGGAAAGAAAAAGGAAACGTTAATACAAATACTTGTAATAGTGTTGTAATAAAGCCTTATGTATTTTTCTTACTCTGTTTTTAAGATTAACCTATGTTTAATGTTGTTTTATAACATTCTACATAAATAATATAGATAAAAGAAAATGGCTTCTCTAGGATTTTTTCTAAGAGTTTCATCGCGTTTCGTAGACAAATCTCTTTCGGAAATAAATCTTTTTCTGAAATCAGCGCCATTACCATGTCGTACCTATATTTTATGAAACTATTATTCACGAACAAGAGGCTCCGTTTTCATCTTATTACAGATAGGATTACAGTACTTATTAATCAGATAATCTAAATAAAGGATTGTCACAGATAATAACTGTGAGCACTGCGGTAGTCCATTATTCAAATGGTTCAAATGCTCTGAGCACTATGGGACTTAACTTCTGAGGTCGTCGGTCTCCTAGAACTTAGAACTACTTAAACCTAACTAACCTAAGGACATCACACACATCCATGCCCGAGGCAGGATTCGAACCTGCGACCATAGCGGTCGCGCTGTTCCAGACTGGAATGCCTAGAAACGTTCAGCCACCTCGGCCGGCAGTCCATTATTGCTGCCCATCATACAAGCTGACTTTTCTGAACAAATACACTTTCTGAAACGACAAACTTCCTGTAGAACTTTTACACTGACTAAAGCCGTTAGGATTACAACCACATAAAGTTATCTAAAGATAATTAGCACTCAGCTGATTGACCAGGAAAATGTTGTTATAGCACAGATAAACTTAAGACCATGTGATCTAAGGATACCTTTTCTATTGATAAGCAGATACACTACTAGCCATTAAAATTGCTACACCAAGAAGAAACGCAAATGATAAACGGGTATTCATTGGACAAATATATTATACTAGAACTGACATGTGATTACATTTTCACGCAATTTGGGTGCATAGATCCTGAGAAAATAGCACCAACAACTACCTCTGGCCGTAATAACGGGCTTGATACGCCTGGGCATTGAGTCAAACAGAGCTTGGATGGCGTGTACAGGTACAGCTGCACATGCAGCTTCAACACGATACCACAGTTCATCAAGAGTAGTTAGTGACTGGTGTATCGTGACGAGCCAGTTGCTCGGCCTCCATTGATCAGACATTTTCAATTGGTGAGAAATCTGGAGAATGTGCTGGCCAGGGCAGCAGTCGAACATTTTCTGTATCCAGGAAGGCCCGTACAGGACCTGCAACATACGGTTGTGCATTATCCTGCTGAAGTGTAGGGTTTCGCAGGGATGGAAGAAAAGGTAGAGCCACGGGTCGTAACACATCTGAAATGTAACGTCCACTGATGAAAGTGCCGTCAATGCGAACAAGAGGTGACCAAGCCGTGTAACCAATGGCACCCCACACCATCACGCCGTGTGATACGTCAGTATGGCGATGACTAATACTCGTTTCCAATGTGTGTTCACCACGATGTTGCCAAACACGGATGCGACCGTCATGGTGCTGTAAACAGCTCGGAAAAAATGACGTTTTGCCATTCGTGCACCCGGGTTCGCCGTTGAGTACACCATCGCATTCGCTCCTGTCTGTGATGCAGCGTCAAGGGTAACCGCAGACATGGACTCCGAGTTGATAGTCCATGCTGCTGCAAACGTCGTCGAACTGTTCGTACAGATGGTTGTTGTCTTGCAAACGTCCCCATCTGTTGACTCAGGGATCGACACGTGGATGCACGACCCGTTACAGCCATTAGGATAAGATGCCTGTCATCTAGACTGCTAGTGACCCGAGGCCGTTGAGATCCAGCACGATGTTCCGTATTACCCTCCTGAACCCACCGATTCTATATTCTGTCATTGGATATCGACCAACGCGAGCAGCAATGTCGTGATACGATAAACCGCAATCGCGATAGGCTTCAATCCGACCTTTATCAAAGTCGGAAACGTGATGCTACCCATTTCTCCTCCTTACACGAGGCATCTCAATATCGTTTCACCGGGCAACGCTGGTCAACTGCAGTTTGTGTATGAGAAATCGGATGGAAACTTTCCTCATGTCAGCACGTTGTAGGTGTCGCCACCGGCGCCAACCTTGTGTGAGTGCTCTGAAAAGCTAATAATTTGCGTATCACAGCATCTTCTCCCTGCGGTTAAATTTCGCGTCTGTTGCACGTCATCTTCGTGGTGTAGCAATTTTAATGGCCAGTAGTGTAGTTCCCTAATAGAACCACTACAAATAAATCGCAAGAGCAAACGCTTCAAAGAGCAGGATTGTAGTTACCAAATCGCGTCTTTAATGTCTGAGAACTGTGTGTAACCTTTTCAAGGGTAACTAAGTTAATTAACATTTTTGTATCACTTAAAGAAGAAGAAATGCAAAATGTGCACGAAGATTACATTTTCCCACCACGTCTGATTGACACCGAGGTATTGCAATGCTCTGTCAAGAATTTTTAAGAATATTATATGCATAGAAGTGTATATACAATTATGTATCATAAATTCATGATTATTATCTCATGTCGTTCGCCACATTTTTCAGGATGTCTGGAAGTCTTTCTAACTGTCATACAAATTAGGATCAAAGTAAATCTCTGATGAATACCACACTCATGTGGCTGCACACCTCTTATATACAAGGAAATGTGTTGAATTAATTTGGCCGCAATGCAACCCGCCTTGAGCCAGCTAAACTTCACGTATATTTGATTTAGAGATTGATTATTATTTCTACTCCACAGTAATTACGTGTAGGAATGCAGGAGAACTTGTAGCTCAACAGAGAAAATTTTGGAGAGTTACAATGAGGTTTATTCACTAAAATACAAACAGGTGCATGAAATTCAAATATGAGCAGTATGAGATCGTAAGTGCGCCGAGTTATTGGCAAATTTAAGAGCAAAAATAAATAGAAGCACTGACAAAATGCAATAGCGACCTTACTGAGCAAATTGCTGCGAGGCATCTATACGCGACAGAGGCCGCAATGGGATGCAAATTAATCGTAATTACAGCTAACGTGTCAGTGGTCGGACACTTTGCCACCCTATTACTAATGGAAGGAATGTGCTGCTCCGAAGACAAGGCTGTTTCGTTGGGGCGTGCAATCAATTGACGGATTCCCTTTTATGTGGAGCAGTGGGTATGACCACAAACAGCAATTTTTGTCATGTTGTAAACGACTGCTGTGGTCTGTCGCCGGGTGCTCTACGAAGAGGCTGATGACGATCGAGGTAGAGGGCTCCAAACCCCAGCGCGAAACTCTGTATCTCTGGGTGACCGGACAGGTAAGACTCTTTTAAATCTACTCCCCCACTGGGTACAGAAGACCAAGTACCGTCCGATTCCAACGACGCTGAGGACGTTCTCCATTCTTCGCCTCGGCTCCCCCCCCCCCCCCCCCCCCCCGAGGTTCTGCTGCTTTGCGCTGGTGACCATCCAACGGCGGCCCAACAACAATTTCTCCGCTATTCATGGCTATTAAACAGATCGGCCAATCTCCCACTTCAAAATTTCGTAACCATAGCCGTCAACGACAGTTCTTCCTGCCAGTCTCCACGGTGGTCTTTATCTTGAGCTGACGTAATAGTCACCCTTCCAACCACAGCCTGTGATGGCAAAATCTCGCGCATGGAACACCAATGGGCTCCTCCCTTCCCCCGGCGAGATGGACGTCCACCTCCGCTAAGCCTCAGACAATGACGTAGGGCCGTAGCGTCTCTGCTCGGTCATCTCTCTCAAAACACGCCGGTTCGGACAATAGCTTTCGTCCTCGTAAAACGGTGTCCTTGGCGTCCGTTAACAACGGAAAAGCTGCTGACGATGTCGTAGGCGCCTGTCCTGCGGCCAGTAACCCCGCCCCCCACCCCAACCCACCAATCTACTCAACGCTGGGCCAGCGTTGTCATTGCGGGTGCCGGCCATCTTTCTGGGAATCCGTCAGCTTCCCCTCCTCGCTGACCGCGCTCAGAGTTGGCAGCTGAAACCTCCACAGCGGTCGCAATGTGGATGGAGAAATGATTTTAAAAATTATGTCCGCCACCCATGCAAATTATTTCCCTTACATCTCGGTACAGAGTACCTAACCATTGAAATGCATAATTTTTTTTCCTTTATCGTTATTTTGAAAGCTTTATTACAGGCAGGCCTGCAGCAGCATACGACACAGCTCTTTGTCCGCAGAGAAACACAAATATACAAATGAAGACATTTAGAGAATAAACATGGTGGACATATAAACGGAGACAAACACTTTTTAAAATACAAGGTGCCGTTCACGGGCGTAGACTCCAAGATAAAATTGTTCAGACACTTGGACACAGACAGAGACGAACATTGTCACACGTGAACGTAGGAGCACAAAACGAATGACACTGAATCACTTAAGCACAAAACGATGGCACACACAGAACACGAGGCGTTGATCTCCGGCGCGCGAATGTTCACTAACCGTGCACGAGTCCGGGGACCTGCCAAGAGAGGAGGAAGGGCGGGTGAGAGAGGGAGAGAGGAGAGCAGATGCCATGGGCAGAGGAGATAGGGGGAAGGGAGGAAGGGGGAGGGGAAGCCCGGGGGAATAGGGAAGGAGCGAAGGGATGGGGGAAAAGGAAAGAGAAGGGAGGGAGGGTGCCTAAAGGAAAGGACACAGGAAGTGGGGGGATCAAAGTTGATAGGAGGGGTAGATGGAGGGGAGGAGGACATCATCAGGTAGGGGGAGCTGGCAGAAGCCACCTTGGGAGAGGGTGAGGAGGGTGGAGAGATGGAGACCGGGTGGGACGTGGGAATACAGGCGCGGCAGCGGGCGAGGGTGGGAGAGGATGGGTGAGACAAGTGGATGAGGACGATCGAGTTTGCGGGAGGTGTACAGGATCCATATCCTTTCAAGGAAAAGGAGGAGGTGGGGAAAGGGGATCAGATCATACAGGATCCACGTGGGGGAGGGGAGACGGATGCGATAGGAGAGGTGGAGAGCATGGCGTTCAAGGATTTGGAGGGATTTATAAAAGGTAAGGGGGCCAGAGATCCAGGCCGGATGGGCGTAACAAAGTATAGGGCGGATGAGGGATTTATAGGTGTGGAGGATGGAGGAGGGGTCCAGATCCCCACATACGGCTGGAAAGGAGCTTGCGTAGACTGAGTCGGGAGCGTGACTTAGCTTGGATTGTCCAGAGATGGGGAGTCCAGGAGTGGCGACGGTCGAGGGTGACGCCAAGGTACTTAAGGGTGGGAGTGAGGGCGATAGGACGGCCATAGATGGTAAGATAGAAATCAAGGAGGCGGAAGGAAGGGGTGGTTTTGCCTACAATGATCGCCTGGGTTTTGGAGGGATTGACCTTGAGCAACCACTGGTTGCACCAAGCGGTGAACTGGTCAAGATGGGATTGGAGAAGGTGTTGGGAGCGCTGCAGGGTGGGGGCAAGGGCAAGGAAGGCAGTGTCATCGGCAAACTGGAGGAGGTGGACGGGGGGGGTGACGGCGGCGCCATGTCCGCCGTATACAAAAGGTATAGAAGGGGGGAGATGACGGAGCCTTGGGGCACACCGGCGGAGGGGAAAAAGGTGTAGGAGTTGGTGTTATGGATGGGGACGTAGGAAGGACGGTGGGAGAGAAAGGAGCCGATCAGATGGACGTAGTTAATGGGAAGTACGAAGGTTTGGAGCTTGAAGAGGAGACTGGAATGCCATATGCGGTTATAAGCTCGTTCGAGGTCCAGGGAGAGGAAGATTGCGGATCGACGAGAATTAAGCTGGTCGGAAAGGAGATGAGTGACGTGAAGGAGAAGATCGTCGGAAGAGAAGGACGGCCGAAAGCCTCACTGGGTAACGGGAAGGAGGCGGTGCTGGCGGAGATGCTGGTGGATGCGGTGGGTGAGGATATGAATTCCATAATTTTTTTTTCCTTTATTGTAATTTTACGCACCTCATACAGGCGGGCTGTCAGCAGCATAGTACGCTGCTCTTCAGCCTTAAGTGGAACAATAACATGACATATAGGTGATACAGACAATACAGTAAAAACGGCGGGCAAAAATAGGAGATACAAAAAACAATAAACATGAAGCCGTTCACGCTGGATGCGAAAAAACAGTAACACTTGGTGACACGGCGCACAGAACACGGATGACGACGACGGCACACGTGAACAGTTGAGGCGTGACGGTGACAGAACACTAAACACAAATCGAGGCACACACACGACACGCAGATGGCGATGATCTCCGGCGCGCGAAAGTCCACTGAGCGTGTACGAGTCAGGGGACCTGCCAAGAGTGGAGGAGGAGGAGGAGGTGGAGGAGGGGAATGGGAGAGGGGAGAGAAGAGATGCCATGGGAAGAGGAGGGAGGGGGAGGGAGGAAGGGGGAGGGGAAGTCCGGGGGAAGAGGGGAGGAGGAAGGGGGGAGAGGAAAGAGAAGGGAAGGGAAGGGAGGGAGGGAGGGTGCCTAAAGGAAAGGACACAGGAGGTGGGGGGAAAGTCAAAGTTCATAGGAGGGGTAGATGGAGGGGAGGAGGACATCATCAGGGAGGGGGAGCTGGTGGAAGCTACCTTGGGAGAGGGTAAGGAGGGTGGAGAGATGGAGACCGGGTGGGACGTGGGAATACAGGCATGGCAGCGGGCGGGGGTGGGAGAGGATCGGGGATACGAGCGGGTGAGGAGGATCAAGTTTGCGGGAGGTGTACAGGATCCGTATCCTTTCAAGGAAAAGGAGGAGGTGGGGGAAGGGGATGAGATCATACAGGATCCGCTTGGGGGAGGAGAGACAGATGCGATAGGCAAGGCGGAGAGCATGGCGTTCAAAGAGTTGGAGGGAGTTATAAAAGGTAGGGGGGACGGAGATCCCGGCTGGATGGGCGTAACAAAGGATAGGGTGGATGAGGGATTTATAGGTGTGGAGGATTGTGGAGTGGTCCAGACCCCACGTACGGCCAGAAAGGAGCTTGAGGAAATGGAGTCGGGAACATGCCTTGGCTTGGATTGTCCGGAGATGGGGAGTCCAGGAGAGGCGACGGTCGAGGGTGACGCCAAGGTACTGAAGGGTGGGAGTGAGGGCGATAGGACGGCCATAGACAGTGAGATAGAAATCAAGGAGGCGGAAGGAAGTGGTGGTTTTGCCTACAATGATCGCCTGGGTTTTGGAGGGATTGACCTTGAGCAACCACTGGTTGCACCAAGCAGTGAACCGGTCAAGATGGGATTGGAGAAGGTGTTGGGAACGCTGCAGGGTGGGGGCAAGGGCAAGGAAGGCGGTGTCATTGGCAAACTGGAGAAGGTGGATGGGGGGTGACGGCGGCGGCATGTCCGCCGTGTACAAAAGGTACAGAAGGGGGGAGATGACGGAGCCTTGGGGCACACCGGCGGAGGGGAAAAAGGTGGAGGAATCTGTGTTATGGATGGTGACATAGGAAGGACGACGGGAGAGAAAGGAACCGATCAGACGGACGTAGTTAATTGGAAGGGCGAAGGTTTGGAGCTTGAAGAGGAGACCGGAATGCCATACTCGTTCATAAGCGCGTTCGAGATCAAGGGAGAGGAAGATTGCGGAGCGGCGGGAATTTAGCTGCTCGGAAAGGAGATGAGTGAGGTGAAGGAGAAGATCGTTGGAAGAGAAGGACGGCCGAAAGCCACACTGGGTAACGGGAAGGAGGCGGTGCTGGCGGAGATGCTGGTGGATGCGTCGGGTGAGGATATGAATTGCATAACGAAGTATACGAAGTATATGTTTTTCATCCCGCCTGGGAGGCGGCGCGTGGATAGGAACGGGAAAAGGCAATACAAGTCGGTACTGCACGAAAATGGTTTACTGATGCAAAAACAAGGTGATAAACGATTACATAACTTTGGACGTAGGGGCGATGCTGTAGCAAAGTGTCCTGGCTGGCTGCACCTGATCAAGTGGAGAGAATCTGTAGCGACGCTCGTAGAGCTCTCCAGCGCCGGCTAGAGGGCGCTGTCATCGGTGTCTGTCATAGTGGCAACCGAAGCAGTGGTATCGTAGCTATCGATACCATAATTTTCATCACATATTAGTGGCAATTTGCATATTTGCGGAACCAAACATAATACTGGAAGATGATCTAGTGTGATGGGTCTGCTACCACCTGTGGGAAGGCAAGAACACCACCTGTCTTACACGTTTCCTCCACATTCCTACAACAACTCCCATCCCATTGACTACATTATTGCAAATACTGTCACTGTTTAAAAATATAAAGGTGCAAAAGTTTCGCACGGGTCCCCTTGTTCGATTTAGGATTCATTTCACATAACTGATACTATCAAAACATGTAGAGATAATGTTCTGAATTTTAGAGTAAAACTCAGCAACAACCGAAACATTGTTTAGAGACATGGCAACAGAGTATAACAACTGCAAATGATGACTCAACTAAAATTATAATGGGACACATGGTGCAATCGTAAAGCTACTCCTCAAGAAGATACTCATCAGAATTGAAGCAATTCTCGCTATAAGGAATCAACGTTAGAAACCCTGCGATATAAAAAGTTTTTCCTATAGCAATGGAAATATATTTGCAAGAGGCGGTGCTCTAACGTTGTATCCTTATCAGGACGTTTCAGTTCCATAAACACCTCGTGATTTGCTATACCTAGGATGAATCATCATCATCGCTTTACATATATGTTTGGTACACGCTGCAGTGTAGACACGAATTTAGGTATTTATTTATCGGTGGCTGTACACCAAGGATCTTAATTTAACGGCATCTGGGATGAGACAGCTCAGATCAATACAAGTGTAAGTACGCAGTGTGCTCTTTTAAATAACGCTATGAGAACGTCAGTGTGTTGTAATGGAACGTAGCATATATGTAAATAGAATGAGATTTTCACTTTGCAGCGGAGAGTGCGCTGATCTGAAACTTCCTGGCAGATTAAAACTGTGTGCCCGACCGAGACTCGAACTCGGGACCTTTGCCTTTCGCGGGCAAGTGCCCCACCATCTGAGCTACCGAAGCACGACTCACGCCCGGTACTCACAGCTTTACTTCTGCCAGTATCTCGTCTCCTACCTTCCAAACTTTACAGAAGCTCTCCTGGGAATCATGCAGAACTAGCACTCCTGAAAGAAAGGATACTGCGGAGACATGGCTTAGCCACAGCCTGGAGAATGTTCCCAGAATGAGATTTTCACTCTGCAGTGGAGTGTGCGCTGATATGAAACTTCCTGGTAGACTAAAACTATGTGCCCGACCGAGACTCGAACTCGGGACCTTTGCCTTTCCCGGTCAAGTGCTCTACCATCTGAGTTACCGAAGCACGACTCAGGCCCGCTACTCACAGCCTTACTTCTGCCAGTATCTCGTCTCCTACCTTCCAAACTTTACAGAAGCTCTCCTGCGAACCATGCAGAACTAGCACTCCGGAAAGAAAGGATACTGCAGAGACATGGCTTAGCCACAGCCTGGGGGATGTTTCCAGAATGAGATTTTCACTCTGCAGTGGAGTGTGCGCTGATATGAAACTTCCTGGCAGATTAAAACTATGTGTCCGACCGAGACTCGAACTCGGGACTCCGCTGCAGAGTGAAAATCTCATTCTCGAAACATCCCCCAGGCTGTGGCTAAGTCATGTCTCCGTAGTATCCTTTCTTTCAGGAGTGCTAGTTCTGCATGGTTCGCAGGAGAGCTTCTGTAAAGTTTGGAAGGTAGGAGACGAGATACTGGCAGAAGTAAAGCTGTGAGTACCGGGTGTGAGTTGTGCTTCGGTAGCTCAGATGGTGGAGCACTTGCCCGCGAAAGGCAAAGGTCCCTAGTTCGAGTCTCGGTCGGGCACACAGTTTTAATCTGCCAGGAAGTTTCATATATGTAAATAACTATTTCAATGTCAGCTGGTGTGATTACACTCAAAAATGACGCGAGAGCGGATGGAAGAGTAGAAAATCCTCAAGGGGCCTGGTCAAGGATTTCAGGAGTAGTCCTCTGTGAATGGGCTGGACGCCACATGGCAGGCCCCTTAACTTCTTAATACACTTCTTAAGGGCCATGAAAGCAGTCTACTTTGTATTTTTAAAATCTGAATTTGTATACATGCAAGTTAATGTCATTTCGCTACAGCATTCGGATGCTAAGTATCAGCATGTACATGACCGGGAATAGGATGAATGGATGTCGTAATTCTGTTCATTTCACATAGGAGATGAGCGGGAACTTCTGGGCTTTCAGCAGGCCGACACTTCACAACAGCAGGAGTAGGGTGAACATCCGGTCACTTGGAACTGCGGACAGAATCCTGATCACGTGTGGCTGCTTTCTATTTTGATGTCAGGTCCCAGAGTGACAGACGCTCGCTATTTTAACAGTGGATGGGGCAGGTTTCTCGCGAAAGCCTCATGTTTTGGGCATCAGCGCGCCAGCTCGGCGCCATGGCTGTGCTATTGTCTGGGAGGTTACGCTTAAATAGTCGCTGAGCTTTATGGAACAGCCGATAGAGCAGCACCACAAGAAGCAACCCAATTCTCATATTCCGTTGGCGCCCATGGCCAGAAAGCTTCCTGCGTAAAGTCCTGGGGGAGACAATGGAAGGCTGCTCGACTGTCACGTCAGCACACAGATTCAGTCACAGTCGGGAATTTGCGGGAAGGAACTCTTACTGGCGCTTAACTTGACGGAGTACAGTAATAGCAGAAGTCCAGATGAATTTTGTTGTAAGGCCATATCTGGCGAAAGCTGGCTTGGCCGAGTTCTGCTGCAGCAGAATCGTCGCTCTCTGGTCGCAAGGCGGAAGAGAATTTGAGGAGTTGGTTACTGACCGCCACAGTCCGTCACGTCTTTTCCGCCCTTGCTGCAGCGTAATTTCATTCGCAGTTTCAGTTGTCAGACCACCTGGACGCGCACTTACCTTTTTCCGCCCTCACCTATCGGTCTCCAAGGCGGAGCCCGTCTGCATGCAACGGCCGACAACGAGAGACAGCCATCATCAATAAGACGCCTTGCGGCGTACTGTCGATTATATTCACAGCTCTGGCCTGTAGGACTACAGTTGATTTTTCAGCGACCCAGAATTCTAGGTGAGGTTTCTCAGCGGTGGCGTCTGTAGAATCCCTTTGCTTCCTTAGGTGATATCGTGGTACGGCATCCGATTACCCACTTGTTTATCGTTATTATACATTTCACCTGTTCGCTTTGCACCCCGTTTTTTAATAGGGAAGCACAGTAGATTACACGAAGTGTCTTTTGTACAAGGGTCTTGCCAAAACCTCCATCAAGTGGGGACTATTTACTTTTTTTTCGTTAATATACATAATTGTTCCTTGTACAAATTCATGACAAGTTTTGAGTTCCACTTAAAGATAATAAATGTAATTGTAAATTTTCAGGACGGCATTGATCTGATAACAGTCACACTCAACAGAATCCTTTCCCATCATTTTTGGAATTAATAAATAAATTATATGAGAGGCTAGCCATCCCCCGTAAGATTCGTATCAGAGCCGTTGGAAAATTGTGTCACACACATTTGCAGATTCAGTATAAACCCACTTTGGTGAGAGTTATGTAACATCGTGATTCTGCTCCATACATTGCGTACCACCTAAAGGTCCCACGATAGCAAACATGCGGCTACTTTCCGAGGTGGAATGCCACCTGACTGATGTTGCCAAAATGGAAGCACCAGATACAGCTGTTGATTTTATGGGTGTTTAACCACAATTGTCTGTGCAGCCTTTCATCCCTGAAAAATACCGTACGCCCCCAGAAACTGATCCAACAGTCAGAGTCCTACATTTAAATTGCTTATGTCCTATTTGATATAAAAATCGCTTTCTAGATTCGGGACCTATAAGCAAAGAGGTACAGTCTTTCAGGAAATCATCTGGCAATGCTAATTACTTTTTCAAAACCACAGTTAATGCGACAATCGCCTATGTTCGTCGTCAAGGTGCAGTAACAACGCACGGGCGGATGGTGGCAGATTTAGCAGTGGAGAGTATCTAAAGTGTGTCAGGAGGACGTGGCTTAAGGGGCTCCGAAACGCCCTATACTTGCAATGTTAAAATAACGCTTATAAATTACATCTTTCCTCACAAAGTATTTGTGGTAGGAAGTTGAACTTTTTACAGGTTATTTATTGAAATATGAGCTACAACTTAACAAAGGGATTTTACAAAATTTTAGTTCAGTTATTAAAGATGATTTTTTTTTCAATTGTAATGAAAATTCACAACATTTTTTTGCAATTTTTTATTTATATATTCAAAAATATACAGTTTTTTGGAAAAAGGCTGTGTTAAATTATGCAGAAGGTACTGTGTAACATTTACTGAAAGTTTGAAACAAATATGTTTGGAAGATCCTTAGAAAACATGTAATTAGTATGAGAAAATAAAAGTTTTGGGAATCGAGCGACAAAGATTGGATTAACTTTTTAGTGCATTCCAGGTCCATAGGATGGATTATCTTCATCCTCTGCAAACTCCTCCTCCAGCTTCCTCTTGTTCCTCCTCCTGTTTACTCTTGCTTGTATTTCTAGACTCTTTACAGCCCTGTCTGCAGCCCGAAGGCGTTCCTTGTCTAAAGCAAGCATCGCTCGTACCATGTTAGAACCTATCTTCATTCCCATATTTCTAAATACCTTGCACCTTACAATGTTGCCATCATTGAAAGTCGCAACAGCATCATACACACTTTACTTTTACTCATTATTATACTTCAACAAAACAGAGACTCAAGAAACAGAATTAATTACGAATATTTTCGAGATAACGACAGAGTAAATAAACATGAAACAATCGACAATCACACCAGTGATATATACTGAACCATCACAGGTTAGCCACAACACATACTTTATCTTACATCACTAAAATGTACCTGATGAACACGGACGTTAATAATAACACCATTTGACAGCAGTTTAACAGCGCCACAGTGGGTCACGCCCATGTAGAACACATTTCAAAAAAAATTTAAAAATAGTTGTAGTCTTCGGAATTGAATAAATTATATATCTATTAAAAGGTAATAGTCTGCAGATTCAGAAAACGCAAAAAAGTAAAAATTGAACTTTTCATGATTTTGAGCCTTTCCGGAGCCCCTTAAAGTGCACTCGTTATCGTAACGCGGAAACGGAGCGATTTGTCTGACTGAAAAGTCCATGATTTCTGTCTTTCGGGACAAGAGTAGGAGTAATTCCGGAACGGCGAAGTTTATAAACTGTTCGCTTGCCGCCGGCCTGAGTGGCCGTGCAGTTCTAGGCGCTACAGTCGAATCCTGCCTCGGGCATGGATGTGTGTGATGTCCTTAGGTTTATTAGGTTTAATTAGTTCTAAGTTCTAGGTGACTGATGACCTCAGAAGTTAAGTCGCATGGTGCTCAGAGCCATTTGTTCGCTTGCCGCTTTGGTTAAGTGCAGCATGCGCGGGAAGATGTTACTGCCAAAATTGGGAGCGAGGCAACTGTGGTGCACCACAGGCCATAGATGACGGGGATGAACGACAGTTGCGGAGTTGCGTACGGTGGAATAGACGTGCAGCTGTTCAGCAAGCCACCACCCAGATGAACCAAGAGGCCACGAAAAGTGTCTCCTCAACGACTGTTCAGCGACCGAAGTTGTGTAAGGGCTTCCGCAGCATATGTTTGGTTCATGCACCCATAATGACTAAGGCTGGAATTACCACACCTATACCGTAACTGGACGTCCACTGCTGAGCGACAGGTGACCTTTTCAGATGAATCACGTTATATGCTCCGTCGGACAAATGGCCATTGGTCTGGGGTATGTTTTAGTAGCATTCCCTGGGTAATGTCGTCGATGTGGAAGACAAAGTGGATCAACACAAGTGTGCATCAATCCTTGGTGACCATGTCCACCACTACATGGCATTTGCTTTTACCTTGGCACGATGGCGTCTACCAGCAGGACAATGCAACATGTCTCACAGCTTGCAGCGTACACGGGTGGTTCGGAGAAGAGCACTATGAAGAGTTTACTGCACACCCCTGGCCACCAAACATCCCGGATTTAAACCCAGTACAGAACTGTGGACCATCTCGACTGGGCTGTTCCCACCATGGATCCTCAACCAATAAACCTAGTGCAAATGGTCACAGCAGTGGACTCGGTATGGCTCCACATCACTGTTAGTACTTTTTGTATTATTTAAATAATCAATCGTTCAATGTGTAATATGTTTTGTAAAAGACTTTTTCTATTTTGAGATTTATTGTGACTACATAAATAATTATGTAAGTGTCCGCCCCTGGTAGCTGAGTGGTCAGCGCGACGGAATGTCATACCTAACGGTCCGGGCTCGACTCCCGGCTGGGTCGGAGATTTCCTCCGCTCAGGGACTGGGTGATGTGTTGTCATTATAATCATCAGTTCATCCTCATAGCCGATGTGGCCACAACTCGAAAGACTTGCACCAGGCGAACGGTCTACCTGACGGGAAGCCCTAGCCAAACGGCATTTCCATTATTATGTAAGTGTTCATGTCTTTAATATTAATTTATGAATAAGAAGGGTACCACTGCATATGAATTGGCGGCAAGGAATATTACTGCTGCTTTGGTCTAAGAGGGTAGCCTTTGTATAGACCGAGTGCGGTTTTATAAGAGTGAGTACTTTAAAGAGTTTTTTACGGTAAAGTGAGCTGTTATGAAGAACGTCTCGGATGAACGAGTTAAAAGTAGCTGCCGACACCATTAGAGTGCATTTTGGGCAGCTGAATTCCAAATAGGAAGAAGTGGATGTATTTATTTGCCAGTTTGCAAATGGTGTGTACAGGCTTGCTTTACGTACTACGCAACCACAAGAAACGTTAGGTTGGCCTAAGATAGTAAGAATAAATACTGCAATTGTGGAGCCATATTTATATACTGCGAATTATTCTTCAGGTAGCATTACACGTTCGGGGTGATAAACTGTACTCACGTCCAAGTAAAAGACTCAAGTATAATTTCAATTGTGAAGTTTAGTATATCACATGCTGTGGGATAGAAATCATCTTTTGAAAGCCGTGATCACTGACGAAATGTATTAGTTAAGTAACACATTTTTTTGACTTTTATACTAATCAAACGACTTCCACAACTCCCTTATTTCATTCAAATCTCTGAGTATACCAATAATTGTTTTCTTAACAGTATAATTATAGCAGAATACTTTTCATATAAATTAGTTGGTGGTATGTGTATTATAGCATTGATTATCTACAATGAACATCTTAAACAAAAGAGTAAGATAAGTGAATGGTTTTTACCAGCTGAAATCACTAGAACATGCTACATGAATAGGACGTTGTGTAGCCGAAGAAGACAACAAAACGTACTGTGAATATCTTTGTATTAATGAAAGTAATTACTGGGGTGCATTTAAAACCTACACACACAGTTGGATGAGAGGTTTTTTCGTGTGATGACCTATTCTCTCAAAGTTAAAAAGTGCAGGCTAAAGTTGCTGTATTTCTAGAAAGTGTAATTGTTTCAATACAGCATATCTATTGAACAAAATGTCACGTCTGTGTAGTTAGTCAGAACCGCCTTCAAACTAATATAAACAAAGATTGTCATGGAGACTCTTAAGTTTATATCTTACAGTTGCATATATATATATATATATATATATATATATATATATATATATATATATATATATATATATATATATACTCCTGGAAATTGAAAGAAGAACACCTTGAATTCATTGTCCCAGGAAGGGGAAACTTTATTGACACATTCCTGGGGTCAGATACATCACATGATCACACTGACAGAACCACAGGCACATAGACACAGGCAACAGAGCATGCACAATGTCGGCACTAGTACAGTGTATATCCACCTTTCGCAGCAATGCAGGCTGCTATTCTCCCATGGAGACGATCGTAGAAATGCTGGATGTAGTCCTGTGGAACAGCTTGCCATGCCATTTCCACCTGGCGCCTCAGTTGGACCAGCGTTCGTGCTGGATGTGCAGACCGCGTGAGACGACGCTTCATCCAGTCCCAAACATGCTCAATGGGGGACAGATCCGGAGATCTTGCTGGCCAGGGTAGTTGACTTACACCTTCTAGAGCACGTTGGGTGGCATGGGATACATGCGGACGTGCATTGTCCTGTTGGAACAGCAGGTTCCCTTGCCGGTCTAGGAATGGTAGAACGATGGGTTCGATGACGGTTTGGATGTACCGTGCACTATTCAGTGTCCCCTCGACGATCACCAGTGGTGTACGGCCAGTGTAGGAGATCGCTCCCCACACCATGATGCCGGGTGTTGGCCCTGTGTGCCTCGGTCGTATGCAGTCCTGATTGTGGCGCTCACCTGCACGGCGCCAAACACGCATACGACCATCATTGGCACCAAGGCAGAAGCGACTCTCATCGCTGAAGACGACACGTCTCCATTCGTCCCTCCATTCACGCCTGTCGCGACACCACTGGAGGCGGGCTGCACGATGTTGGGGCGTGAGCGGAAGACGGCCTAACGGTGTGCGGGACAGTAGCCCAGCTTCATGGAGACGGTTGCGAATGGTCCTCGCCGATACCCCAGGAGCAACAGTGCCCCAATTTGCTGGGAAGTGGCGGTGCGGTCCCCTACGGCACTGCGTAGGATCCTACGGTCTTGGCGTGCATCCGTGCGTCGCTGCGGTCCGATCCCAGGTCGACGGGCACGTGCACCTTCCGCCGACCACTGGCGACAACATCGATGTACTGTGGAGACCTCACGCTCCACGTGTTGAGAAATACGGCGGTACGTCCACCCGGCCTCCCGCATGCCCACTATACGCCCTCGCTCAAAGTCCGTCAACTGCACATACGGTTCACGTCCACGCTGTCGCGGCATGCTACCAGTGTTAAAGACTGCGATGAAGCCCCGTATGCCACGGCAAACTGGCTGACACTGACGGCGGCGGTGCACAAATGCTGCGCAGCTAGCGCCATTCGACGGCCAACACCGCGGTTCCTGGTGTGTCTGCTGTGCCGTGCGTGTGATCATTGCTTGTACAGCCCTCTCGCAGTGTCCGGAGCAAGTATGGTGGGTCTGACACACCGGTGTCAATGTGTTCGTTTTTCCATTTCCAGGAGTGTATATATATATATATATATATATATATATATATATATATATATATATATATATATAAATTTACCACCACAATGGGTGAGCAGTTTCACTGCTTAGCTGGTTTTTATGTTACAGTAATATTGCAGAATATTTTAGCATTATTAATTCATTTTATCATCGAGTACGTTTTTATACTGATGTCAGTGCTGAAATCCTTTGCTGAGTAGTTTTATACCCGTTGGCCATCCAACACAGCCAGGAAACTGGTGAATACCGTCATCTCAAAGTTGGTTACAATTACTTGTGCACACATCTGTATGGTATTGACTTTACAACCGTAATTATTCGGTTCCACGGAGCATTGTACTACAGGCAGTTATCCGCCCACATTTATGTACGAATCCCATTTTCACTCTCGGTCAGCTTTAGGAGCAAAACATGTGTCCACTTTAGGATAAAACTGCATGGGGCATCGGAACTTTCCCAGAACAGCATTGACTCTCTTCCTGTGCGTCCATGATACATAAGTTTATTATTCAGGCTTTGGACACTGGCCACATTAATGTGACTGGAGCATCTAAAATAACTTTGAAAGCTAAAGTAATGTGTAAGCAGGCACCAGCCCCTAACTGGCCGGTGCAAGCATATGAGCAGGTTGTATGAGCTGGAGATGACAGAAAACCAAAAAGCTCACTGTCCTGGACACTACTTATACTGGAATGTTTATACTTGATTTATCGAAAGATATAATATATGATTTTCACTGTACTGTTATGAAACCAAAATATGGAGAAAATATTGTTTGTAAATATTTTTTGCATTCTCTCTCTTTAAATATTTTTCAAAAGTGTCAACTACACTGTTTTGCGTTTTACTTTTTACTCTAATAGCCCAACCAAAATTTGGGAAGACATCAGTTACAGTGAATAAATGTTTATATCCTTTATTTCTTTTTAAAATTCCTTTTAATTTTCCAGAATCCATTTCTACTAGATTTGCTTGCCATAAATCATCTACACCAAAAGAAACAAAGTGTCTTCTTTTATAGTTTTTTTCTTATTAGTTTATATAATTCACTAATAATCTCTTCACAAATGTTCAGACCAGACCACCAGTCTAAGCCAGTTCCAGCTGGCGCAGCACCTACCAAATTTTTTAGGCAAATTTACTCTTTTTAGTCTTGCATACTGTGTAAAGACCTTCAATCCTCTGTCTTTCATTGTTACTACTGACTCTTTGAGGGTGAGGAGTGTCAGTAAACTTTCTGAACTTCAAGTATCAGATGTGATTGCCCATTTATTCAGAGTAAATTTTAAATTACTTCACTAAATATATTTGTCTTTACATCTACTAGAACAGTTGTAACTGTATCTTTCAATCTTACAGATAGAAAATTTGATTTGTGTACCATTATTGAATGATTACTATTATTTACTTTATGTAGCTTATCAGATACACCTACTATAGCATTAGAATCATCAAATTTCAAATCTCTGTTCATATTCTTATGAACCACAAAAATTCCGTTAAGTCCAAAGTCGTATTCAAAATCATGCATTTTTTGTCACATGTTCAGTCACAAAAGTCAGTTATTATTTGTCTATAAGATACTATATTTTCTAGTCTATTACATCTATCTAAAGCAAATGCAAGAGTTGTGTTCCATACTTTTCACCTTTTTGTCAGTATGTGTTACAGTGATATTTAACTGATTTTTTAAAATGTTCTTTAGTACCAGTAAAATAACTGCTTATAGGTTCTTTCATATTGAGCACTCTTCTTCCTTTAAAACTGATATAACTGCTCGTCAGTTGAAATTATAATTAATTCTTTCTGGAATAGTTTAATCATATTTTCTACTTTTGAATCGAATAGTTTTGTTTCTGGAACGAATGGTTCTAAAGCCGATTTTAACTTCGAAATCTCTAAAATTTATTTGCTGACCTTTAGGCTGTGCCTTATTTCCAAAAATGTCCATTTACTATATTCAAAATTTCATTAAACTTACAACTATCTGACTTTATTTTACCACAAATAGACACAAAATCACGTATTATGTTATCAAAATTTAGAATTTCTTGTCTATTATAACACAGCTCATTTGTGCCAACATATTTAACCACTTCCTTGGGAATAAATCCCCCAAATGGATCAAGCACAAATTTTTATCTTTTTTTTATTGTAACACATCCATTGAGTGCCTATATTATCACAATTATTCAGATTAACTATCCCAGGTTCGTAGTCTCTAGGATGATAAGGTACTTCATCAATCATAAGGATGCCATGAAAGTCTTTGGTTTGTACTTCCTTAAAAATATTTCTGTATCAAAATTACTTACTGTGTTAGGATTCATTTGGAAATTTTCTTGTAGTTTTTTTCACTCCAGCACCAACTTTCTTCTCCATTGTTAAATTGTATCTCTTTTGTTCTTCTAATACTTGATAGTTTTGTTTTTTACCTATTAATGATTTTACTAATGTACATACTGCTGTACTAGCAGCAGCCATATATGGTAATTCCTCCAAAACTAATGGAAGAAATCCTCCTTCCAGAACCTTCTTTGTTTTTGTTAGATATTTAATTTTTTTCACAACAGCAATTTTCCTCCAGTCTCCTTATCTACCTTTCCTTTCTTCACATCAGTTAAACATTATTAATACCATTTAATTGTTTATTACTGAGTTTAATTTCAGTTGCTTTTCGTTTAATCCTAGGTAGCAAAGTGTATTCAGTGCTGAAGCTATTCATTTATATACATAAAATTTTTATAAGGATTAATATTTTTATAATCCTCAATCATTATCATCAACATCTAAACCTATACGCAGTTTTTATTTCGATACATTATTCCTCTAACTGCTATAGCAGCTAATTTTCCTCAAATTCTAGCCTGAGAAGCATACATTCTTTCTTGTGCAGATAGTTGAAGTTCTTTATCTGCTTAATGTCTTTTTCGTAAATCTTCATGATTTCTGTATGCAATATAATGATTTTTGCAAGCTTCATCCAGCAGATTTACTCCGTGATATCGTGTAGGCAAGCTGTTTTCTAATTTTGTTACTGGATGACAGTAAATATAACCAGAGAGATGCTTTTCTAATGGTAATTAATGAATTAAAGTATTAACTAATCCTTTTCAATATTTTCATCTTTCTGAAATGTGTGTGGCAAATTATTCATAAACCTAATCAACTATGGTATTCCTTTATGGATTGTTGATAATGAAATCACTAAATTTATTCATTAACATGTGTGTTATTCCATTTTTTTCATTATATTAATTTTTATTTCCACCCAGTTCTCTATGAATAACTGCTAATCTATCGATTAAATCTACAACATCATCCACCCAAAACATTTTGTATTGGTTTCTCTGTATATTTTTAATTAAACTTTCATCAATTTTTTTAGTTACATTACCTAATAAATCATCAATTTCTGAAAATTTAGGGAAATATATTTCAACAGTTTCTTTTATCAAATTTTTATATTTATTAATGCTTCTGAATTGTATAAAATATTAGTGTAATTTAATAAATCATTACCACCAAATTTTTCGCCTAAATCAGCCTTAGCAATCCGTTTTTTTGTTAGAAGGTAACTAACCTGTCTGTTCCCTTGTATGTTCTTTCACCAATAGTTAAATTATACTTGCAAATACGAATTTAAATGTGCTGTTGCCCTTCAGGTTATAAAAGTTAGCTTGTTCGTCATACTGTTTACTGCAAAAGTTTCACCTACCTCAGTACGGAGGCAGATCACCAGCCTGTTTCTCTGCATATGTATGTACTGCACTGACAACATAAAACCAGCGTTGAAGAAAACGCCATCAATACTTACGTTGCAAATTCTGCATAAACTCTGGTAGCAACTGTCCTGTAAATTTTTATACTACTTTTTGAGCAGAAAGGGTTGCTTCGTTCTCTCAGTAAAATGTCAAAATTCTGAAACGAATCTTTTATTCCATTTCAGTTTTAAAAAAAAAAAGAACCTGCCATCAGCCCACATGTTTAAGCGAACAACATCACAGTCCTCAGTTCACAGTTCGTGCAACCCAATACACATGCAAGACAGCCAGAAATGAAGCTCAACCTGAAGAATTAAACGATTTCAGTCAATTTTCCGCTACTATATATGAGTTTCACATTCAGTCCTTTACAGTGGATTTCTATTAAAGAAATTGCTCGCGAAATATTCCATATACGGACACGAAACATGCAATACGGAATTTTTTACAGGCCAAAAGTTCACACGTGTTTATCTATCGACAAAACAATTCTAGAACTTCCAAACTTCACAAAACTGTCTGTAAATGCAACTGCTTTCGCGGCAACACAATCTGGATGCGAAATTCCAGTAATTCCTTCATTTTAAATGTCATGCAGATAGACACATACAACGTGACTGGCATGTTCAATAGTTACCCAGTGACTCCTCAGTGCTTCTCCTTCCACAGCCTATAAGTACCTGGCACTGTGGGGGCACTTCTACAGTCTAATTGGTTGATCAAAATGACCAGCCAATCAGAACAATCGTTTGAGATCATTCTCGTGCCAAAACTGTCCTATGCCAATCACTATTCCCAGTTGCATTCATGTCATTTCAGTATGCAAATATTAATATAATGTATAACAAAACCAAATGAAAGGAAATCTAATCTGGGAATTTACATAGAAACCTATTACTCTGCCAATGGCTATTCTGGCTGCCTTCTGATCAAAGTAAGTACTCTTAGACATATGTGATCAGCAATGAGGGGAAACACAACTTCCCCACTACACAGTTACACAGTCTGGTACATTATACAACACCGAATTTCTGCATATATCCCACTTACACACTCTCACTCATTCTCATTCATTCCACAACAACAAGACAAATGGATATTAATTAGATAATAATCTTTTCAGGATTTTATATTGTGAAAATGAAAAGTAGTTAACGTTTTTAATAAGAAAATCCAAATAAATTGACCTTACATTTTGTGCTCTCCATAATGATTTCTAATTATACTAAAAGACCAACTGTTATTATTCCTAACTGGGTATTTTAGTCTAAGTGTTGGTTTGGGGTATTTTAGGTGATATCGTCTAACTCTGAAACTATGACAGATAGAAGGCTGCAATTTGTGTACCATATTCCTTTGAATAACAAAAGACAATATATCGACTTTAGAAATAATATTCAATATAGGTCATTTAGATTCTTAATGGTCTGAATTTTCAGTCACTCAAAGTGACACAGATATCACTTCCCATGGCTAGTATAGCGACAGGTGCAAATGAGCCATTTGCTAAGACACAACTGGCTGTTTCCGTCACAGCCAACAGCTCCAGTGCTATGGGCTATTCTGCAAAGTAGCTTACTGCAATAAAGTTATCGCATATTGACTCATGATGTTACAGTGCCAGCAGGTTTTAATCCAGAAACATGATCTTCATTGTCGTTTGTGTACTTCACCATCCTATTGCTTATATCTATTTTTCTAAGATTTCCCTCCTTTATTTTTTTTACCAGCACTCTGAGCTTGCCATATCTTTTCTCTATCTTCAACGTTTTCCTCATATTTTATAATAAATCTCGTATTTCTGATTCACTCAATGTACAGTCGTAATTATTAGGTTGATCATCAAAAAATTCATACTTTTGACTTATGTATCTTGGCACATGTTCAAATTCTACCAATCTATGAAATATGGAACCAAATGTTTTTCGACTTCTCTGTTTTCCTCTATAGTTTTCAGAATACCATTGCCTAAACTTCCAATTCCTTGTTTTACGTTTTCGATTCGACAATAATGGTCTTACCTACTTCTTCATATTTTTTGTATTCTGTTCAAAGTTGTTTATTCCTTTTTTCAAATTCCTCTTTTAGTTGTTCCTTTAGCTTTCTATTTTCTTTAACCTTTTTTACAACCTCTTGGTGGTATGCAAAACATCTACTCATCTCTTTTGGATGATTGTATTTTGCAAACATTTGATCAGGATGAAATCATTAATGACTTGTTGTTATCATTTAACATTTCTGTTTCACATTTATTTTCATGTTGATATATTTTTAAAAATTTTTATCTTATTTCTCTACATACCATTATAAATTTTTCCTGTCATCTCTATTGTAATAAAACTTAATTGATCTTTATTCCAGTGTTTACTACATCAAATTTTAAAGCACCACCAATAAACTTGTGATAAATAAGATTTACATTTGTGCTATCTGATCTCAAAATATTTAAAAAATTTATATTATCTTTTACTAACTGTTTTTGTTTCTTTGAGTATATCTGGCCTAACCAGAAACAACCAATTCCTTTGTGATATCCTCTAACAACATCCATATTTTTGAGAATAAAATCATCGAATACCATGGCTGAATTATCTGGACATTCATCGAAGCGTATAATTTTATCTTTATTTTCGAAAAATTCTCTTACATTTTTTACACATTTTTTTATAAATTTCAAGTGTTTTGGTTACCCAAGCTTTTAGCAAAAACATAAAAATTATCCTGCAGATGAAATATAGTCATCAATAATCAACATTGCTTTTCTAAATGCACTTGTGTCTATTACTGCACGTTGAATAGATCTTGGCAAGAGTTTGAATGGTTACACTTCAGTTTCTTCCCTGGAATTCGTATTTCCGGATTTCAGTTATTTTACTCATTTAATTGTGAAATTTTTTTCTAATACAAATGAGCCACCTACTTGAGCTGAATGGTAAGTCATACATTGCCAAAAAAGATTGGCAGTACATATAAGAGACAGCTATTATAATAATGTTTCACTAACTATAGTGATATTTCATTATTTGGTTTCCATATAACATTTCTGATACAAAATATGATATCTAAGAATAATAAATTTTGTTTTGATAGAGTAATGATAGGTATTTTTATTGGGCAATATAGCTTGAAACACTTAGAAAGATTAATTCACACAAAAAATGCCTAGTATTCCCATTAAAGTGTATGCAATTTTAAACAGAGTTTTTATTGAAAAAAATGTTAAATAATTGAAGCCATTGGCAACATTATTGCTTATGATGTGAGTAAATTTGTTCCATTCAAATAAATCAATGTAAATTTTAATTTGGCTGTTAGAAAGTATGTAAGCCATTGTGACAGTGTCTTGAAAAAAAACAATATTTATTGCTTCATTGAAATCCAATACAGAATTTAGAGCACCATTAATTCACAAGCCACATCACGTCTTCTAATTTTTGATACTATGCTGGATTCAGGAATAACAGTAACAGATGGAAAACGATAATTTGATAGACGACAATAGTCCTTGAGTGACAGCTGTTTTAAAAAAGTCTTAATAAATTTTATCCTTATTAAATAAACATGATTTTTACTCATTCCCCAAGAATGAGAAGACTAAAAACAACATAAATCCTCCCAGCAAATAAAAATTGGAGATGGTTCAGTTTATCGTAGTCACGCTCAGCTGAACGTGAACTTTAGTATTATTGGAGCTGATGGTGAAGAGTATTCAGCATATGATGGAAAATCCAATAAAAAATTAATCGATAATCATGATGTAAAGCTGTTCAGTGTTATCATCATAAAGAGAGGAAACAATATTTCGTCTAGGATTGAGTACCCTTTCATTTCTTTGTCTGTCCTTATACAACTTACTTCATTTATAGGTAATGAGTTAACCATGGAACAACATATTTTTAATAATGGAATGAGTAAAAGTAAAAAAATGGTAGTGGGAAGGAGATATAATTGCAACTTTTACCTGGAGCTCTCATGCAAATGATGTACTCTTTGGTGGTCTGACCATAATCAAACTGGAGTTGAAATAAGAAACGTTTCATAAGGAAGGCAAAATTGTTGTGGAATCAACATAAATTCTTGTTTCCGTGGTTAGATATGAGCCAGAGTATTCACTCAGGCTGAATCAAGAAAGACTAAAAAAAAAATTATAAACTTCCCAACCCTTTCTTTGAATCACAAACTATTGAGATTGCTGCATTAATTGGAAAAAGAAATTATGAATAAGAATGTTAGTATTGTTGTGTACGTAGTTCTGCATTGTCAGCGCGTACACAACTTTCTCACTAGAGCATGCCCCACTAAGCACAACAGCGCAGGCGCAGCGCTCGTCCGTCTCCACACTACGAGATGGTGCTGCCATAGAGACAGACCAAATTCTGCTTCCACCGATCCACGTATTAATATGTGATGCAGCCAATGAGATAGCTGCTAATGTAGAACGTTTTCCCCTCGCAGATCACACTCGCGCAGTGATACATGAACGCGTGAGGTATTATAATGAGTGTACAGACCTCCGATTAGTCAGTCTGCATCAGTCTTTACCAGTCTGCATTTGTCTGCACCAGTCTGTACGAGTTCTACATTTGTCTGCACCAGTCTATAGTCAAATTTTAGTCTGCGCCCAATAAGATTACCATATTCCTGTACATAGCCATGAAGATAAATTTACAGACACTTTTGTCAAGAATCAGAGATATCTGTGAGGATAAGATTAACGTACCAATACCAAAGGAACTGCAGATTGTCAATTGTAAATAGCATCCAGAACCAAGTTAAGTAATTTTTTATGCTTGTTATTATTTTGATAAATGTGTGTGAAAATTAATCAAGTTCTGTTTCAAGTTGGTCACCGTCAATTGCTACTCCAAGCGTGCAAGTGGCATTTCTATTGTCTGACCTAACGGCAGAAGATAAACACGCCACGATAAGACCACAAGACATATTGCTGACATTCGCCTACTTCATTAGAGCGACAAGTCAAATAATCTGATGGTGTGTATACTGAAGGTCTTACAGTACGCACATCACAACTATATTTCTGCAGTATTTAATATTCCTTTCTTTATTTTCATTGTTTTCCAACCTAATAAAAAAAATAATCTCTTTGTTGATTCTTCTTTATGTGATCACACTAAATTATAAATATCTATATGAAGAATGATAGAAATCAATTTTCTCCTCAGGAAATATGATGCTTTCTAAGATTTTAAGCGAGACACACAATTAAACAGAGATGACAATGCAAATTCATTCAGTTTCATATAGAATTATCCGATTTTTGTTATAAATAGATCTATGGGAATGAATAAGTTAGCTACATAAAAAAATTACTACAAAACTGTGTGTCACTTTTATTTCTAACATTCCTAATGACACTTTTGCTTAAGTAGTTACGTATGGTAAAAAGAATTTAACTAATAATGTAGAAAACAAAATATTAACTGAGAATTTTAAGTGTATTTTCTGGATAGTCCTTTTTAAAACCGGTGAGAAATTGGCAAAAATCGATATATTTAACTGGCCAGCTAATGGAAGATATTAAGTAAGTCCTACCTCCTAAGCAGCTTGTAGCTGACTGCAGTTTATATCGCTGTCTGGTACAGTTAGAAGGTCGTCACACTGGGAGACCAGAAGCTCGTGCCAAAGTAATGGAGCAGATTCAAGAAACCACTAACAGATTACACCAGTTGTAGAAATTTTTGTTTCCAAGTCAACTTTGTCACTCGATTACCAACTTTTTATCTAAGTTGTGAACTCTATTACTTGCCCTATAGGGCAAGGTTGAATGGTATAGCAATTGGACTTGCCAGATAATTCTGTTGTATTTTCTACCTATCTGCCAATGCACCCTGTGAAGGACGCTAGGCGTCAGTAGCTTGTCATTCACACCAAGATTTAGATGCGAGATGCTGCCAACAAGAAGGTGGGTGGATGGAGATAGCTACCAAAGTTCCAGACCAAAAGCGACGAAAAAACCTCGTTCGGTAAGATGAAATAATGAGAGTACCAACAAAAAACCCAACCAGTTTTCTTTTGGTGACAAGGTTTCGCACTTTTTTATAATTAATTAAATTTTTTTGTCTTATTTCAAAATTTACTTTTTGTTTGTTGAATGAGAAACTTGTAAAAATACCATATAAAATTGAATAAATTTTTATTCCATTTGGCCAATCAAAATCTTCACATAATTGTTTCAGTAAAAAACTGTAATTGTCTCAATAGAGATGTAATATACAATTATCAAGCTCTTTATGATAATTAACAAGTTTATTAGAATTATAAAAAAGAAAGAACAGGCCTTTTCTATTTCTTCTGATATTTTCTGCTTCTTACTATATTGGATAATCGTAGACATTCCATCAAGGGCTATACATGTCAGTAACTTTCTGATTAGGGATATTTTAACCTGTAACACGTTGCCTTCAAGCACAGTATTCTGGATTCATGTTTATGTCCAATAAGTTTAATAGCCCTAATTTAATTTTCGGGGTCTACGTTAACGGATTTGGGGATTCTTTCACCTGCGTATCTAAACTAAAACAATACAACATTGGTGTCCTTAATTCTGCCAAGAACTGAGAAATTTGAGTTGAAATACAGCCATAAAAATGTTAAATTGTGTGATACGTAACTGAAAATGTAGTAGTTTCTTGTTGTTGTATCTGATGAACAGTTTGTGGCCAAATAAAGGTAACCACCAACAATAATATATTTACACATTAATCTCGTGTTAATCGATGTTCACATAAAATTAATAACTATGCTGGTTTTTTTTTTTTACTTTTATGTGATAAGCTGAGGCAGAAATCTTTAAATGTATAATCACTCTTCTTACTGGTTTGATGAGTTCTGCCACGACTCCCTCTCCTGTGGCAACATCTTCTTCTCAGTGTAGCACATGAAATAAACGTTCTCTATAATTTGTTCGATATATGCTAATTTCTGTCTTAGTCTATAGTTTTTGCCTTCAGTGGCTTCCACTAGTACTGTAGAACTTACTCCAAGATGTCTTATCACATGTCCTTCTACTCAGTGCTTCTCATATATTTATTCGTCGTCGAATCTGAGGATGTAGTGCTCATTTCTCATCCTGTCAGTCCACTGAATTTTCAGAATTATTCTGTAACACTGCGTCTCAGACGGTTCGATTCTCTTCTCTTTCGGTTTCCCACAATCCATGATTCATTTTCATACAATGTCCTGCTCCAGACGTATGGTCTCTGGAACCTCGTCCTCAAATTAAAAGTTTCGCCTATATGTTTCATGCCAGTGGACTTCTTATTCTGACGAGACTTCGTTTATATCATCATCTAGCAAAGGAATGGTCCAATTCGGCATGTCGAATCCTGCTCTCAAATTTTAGTGTAGTAGGAATACACCAAAACAAATGCACTCTCAGTATTTTAGCTACTCATGTGCGCTACAGCAAAGTACATTCCTGCCGTAGCTGTAACAGTCAACACATATGCAACACGGCGGGCACTTATCCTGCATTGCAAGCACGTCGGTAAACACGTAACACGACACAGAGCAATCGTAATTCCTAAAGCGAATTTCAGTTACCATTGATAGGTTCTATGACACCAATGTTCACAGTTACTACTCGCTGCTAACAATGGAGATAAAACTGAACTAATTTTTTTGGGATTTCTTGGTGTATGTTGCTAATGGCATAAGCCTTAAAGCAGGTTCCAGAGCTTCACATTAATGTGGAGTGCAGTTGATGTCTTCAACCTTGCAAAGATGAAATATGACGAACGTGGTATGCTGTCGAAATCACCCACATCTCCTAAAGACTTTATAAGCTCCCGTCTCCTTTGGAGATTATATGGGTTAATTAATAATTATTATGTTACAATCCTCTTGTTGTAGTTGACTGTGTGTATCGAGACTTCGTTCATTTTTAAATGCAATGGTGTGGTACTAACTGATGGAGACGCATTAAGAACTGGTAAAATTTAATTTATTTCCTTTATCACACTGCACAAACATAAAAACACTACAACTCAAACTGTGCGCCACTACTAATAAACATAGAAATAACTGCTTCGCTACGCAACCGCGTTTGGCTCACGCAGCCTACACCTTCCACAGCCTCTCAACAACTGCGTCTACTTGCGACTCTCTGCGCCACTGGGCATTGTCGCCCTCCAAAGAACAACCGCTCACAGATACTACACACCAGTACCCTCACAACTTACATGTGTGTTATTTATTGGTTAATTTCTACGATAACAATTTTAATGTTGTCGACATTTCGCTAGAAATTGTTGAATCATGAGAAGAAACAGGAAATAACGTGGACCATTCCTTGAATTTTCGTTCGAACAATGATAGTTGTGCTGATTAAAGTCCAGAGGAAAAGTAAAGTACCATCAAAGCCCAAAGAAAACAGTGACAAAGAAAGGCTGCAAATTTTTTGGCTAAACGAAGAAGGAACAAAACACTTAAACTTAAGCAGTGTGCGGAGGTGCTTTCATTTCGTGTACTCTTAACATAACTTGTACGAATGGGAGAAATGATTGCACTAAGTACAGATTATGCACCAAAGTGAAACACACGGAAGTTTGAAAGTAAATTTACTCGAAAGATTTAGAACTGCTTGTCACAGCCAATATACCGTTACTGAGTGCGATATATGAGACTGGACGCTCTGCATTGCAACTAAGATAAACATTACTGACTGGCATGCTTCTTCCACTTGGTTAAACAGATTCATAAAATGGTACGGAACAGTAAGCCAAGTTTATCTGAATTTAACGTGTAGAGGAGATGTCATTCATAGACAGTATTCTAGAGAAATTTGTAGCTGAAGAGAACCCGTAAAATGCTGCGTGTAAAGCCAGTCAGGTTTCGTGCAAGAACTGTGTGCAAGCCGGCCGCGGTGGTCTCGCGGTTCTAGGCGCGCAGTCCGAAACCGCGCGACTGCTACGGTCGCAGGTTCGAATCCTGCCTCGGGCATGGATGTGTGTGATGTCCTTAGGTTAGTTAGGTTTAAGTAGTTCTAAGTTCTAGGGGACTGATGACCACAGCTGTTAAGTCCCATAGTGCTCAGAGCCATTTGAACCATTTTTGAACTGTGTGCAAACTGCACTTTATCATTTCGAGCAAAATAAACAAGGAATAAAAACAACAGTCGCTTGTACAGTCGATTCGTAAACAACAGTGCCAGTGATAAGCATCAGTGCATTACTGCTTTAGCGGCTTTGTCTTCAGGAACTGCACGGTAAGTTAGAACTAAACCTCTAAGAAAAGGGCTATTTATTGTAAAAAACTTGTAAACGACGTAGCAAAATCTGAACAAACGGGGGAGAATAATTTTCAATGTTACATCCGAAACGTCTTCTTCCCATCTGCAGAAAATAATTCATAATCTGGTAGCTTCATTTAGGTTGCTTGACAACTCTCTCGTTTCCTTGTCCTCATTTATTGGTTCGTTTTCATTCCCCTTGAACATGGTGGGTTGATAGCGACGGTGCATCCTTCGTTTATTACAAATGAGCTACAACTATGACTTTTTATGACGTGTATACTAGGTCGCTTTTTCGCCAGTCTTTCTAATTGGCATAAATTATGCAACAGATTTTAAACTAACTTCCCAACGAGCTAAAGACATGAAGTTTTAAGCGTAGCTGAAAAGTAGATTATTATGCAATGTTAAGTAACTTTTTTGTCTGTCTGATCCGTAAGGTTGTGGTGGGGTTGAAAGTGTAGGTAATGCCTGACATCTTGGCTGCCCTGCAGGACTGGCGTATTGTGTAGGTAGCAGCCTGAGCCTGATGCGTTACCAGCGGTATGTGAGCAGATGGGCACGGCTGACCGGAGGAACGGGGGGGAGGGGGGGGGGGGAAGGAACGAATATCACTTTCTCGTCTGTCTGCCTACTCATTACAAATTTAGCAATAGTTTTCAAATTAAGTTTTCAATGAGAAATAGACTTCAAATTTTCAACATAGATCAGAACTGGGTTACAGTGCAGTATTAACACACTTTCTTGTCTGGTGCGTGGCTGAGGTTACTCTGTGTATGTCTGCCGCTTCCGCTTCTTCCTCTTCCAGTCGCGAATGGTTCATGACCAATATGATTGCTGGTAAGCCTCCCTGTGAACTTGAAAATGATTCAAATGGTTCTAAGCACTATGGGACTTAACATCTGAGGTTATCAGTCCCCTAGATTTAGAACTACTTAAACCTAACTAACTTAAGGACATCACACACATCCATGTCCGAGGCAGGATTCGAACCTGCGATCGTAGCAGCAGCACAGTTCCAGACTGAAGGGCCTAGAACCACTCGGCCACATCTACCGCCTCAGGTGAACTTGAATATCTCTAATTTGTACCACCACGGTCTTTTCGAGTGGTGTATGTAGGAGGCAGCAGAAGATTGGATCAGTCAAGTGAAGAGAATCTGAATTAAACCTGAAATTTCCACATTATTGTAATCCAATCAAGATGTTTGGTATCACAATCATAAATGTTAAAGACTATATATACGGAGATTACAAATCTGTGCAGGGCCAGGTGAAATTATTTTACGCATTTTAGTCCGATTAACAAACGTGGTACATAAAACAGTTTTTCATCTGTCATCGTTACTTCCATTATCGCAAACGGACAAATTTCCGGTAGTGCCCCCCGTCTATAGGACATTTCTCGTAGTTACAGAATAACCACTGTTAATTCCACAACTACGAGAAATAATGTGAAGAGGGATGACACTGTCACGAACCGGCCTTTTTTGCGTTACGTTAATAATGACAGCGATCGACAAACGAAAAATAATTGTAATTTGTAAATAAGAATCGCTAATTAGAGTCCAAGTTGGATTGCAGCGTTACGATACTGCCACTGTTTTCTCTTTACGAGCGTAATTCGTTAGCGCCACACTATGGCAGTTCAAAAAAATCTGAGTATCACCTTACCCACTGTTTCTCGTTTTAAATTTCTTCAAAGTATTTTCATAGCTGTTTAAGTACACAATCTCAATTTTTCAGCATTATCTATATGGAGGTATGATTCCGTACGTGGCTAGAAGAAATTATTTTATATTTTTAATCCGATATAAAAATTGATATGTTAAAAATGGATTCTCGTTAAAGTAATTATGCTAGAATGAAATAAAGAAAATATGTAACGTGATGTCAGTGGTCTGAGTTTCTTTTATGACGATGATGTTAATGATAGCTCTTAGTATCACTAGTATCACGATGTGGTATTGTTGAGGATATTACACGAAATGTGTTTCATGTGTGTAAGGAGGTGAACCAGCTGACTTAATTCGATATTAGAAGGTGACTAGGATTGCAGCTGTGTACGGAAAGGGAGGCTTGAAGCTTTCGTTTTGGCCAACATTGGGAAGTGGAAGCACGAAGTAGAAGGGCAGATCACATGACGTGAGTGGAAGAGTTGTATTAAGCTGCACTGCAAATGTGAAGTTATTTACAACAGAAGGGATGATAGGATGTGTTCACAGTGGCGTTGCAGCGGGCCGGGATTTCGAGGATGGATCATAATAGATTGGATAGTTATGGAGTAACAGGGAATGTAAGACAAGCAGATATTTTCTCGAGCTTTGAAGAGATCTGTGAACTTTGTGACTTGGTATATAATATGGGTGGAGGACATTAGTCTAAAACGGGATTTTAGGGTACGCTTGTATCATTGTGATATTTGTAAGTTATGGTAAGTGCTGAGAGAAGCGGAGGTCCAAAAAGTATATGCGTACGTAGAAGACAGGACAGACGAGGCTCCTTTATCTACGCCGATGTTCGTCGGATTTGACCCGTTGTTCGATTGGCTAGTACTTGTCTGTTGTTTGCTACGTGTAGCAGAGTTAAGATGTAAGGATAGGACGCTAGATTATGATACAGAGTTAGTATGAATTATCTTAATATTTTATTCAGGTGAGCGGATATGACGTGGATGTAATATCGAGGTCTCGGTTGAAGGAGATACAGCACTGGTTAAATGTGCGGGTGAATATCTTGAGATGAAATTGTAGATATCTTTTGGATGAATCGAGGGCAGAACGCGTAAACGATACTCCCTTTACAAATCTCGTACTTTTTCGTACGCAATAACAAATCCATCGAATTTTGGGACTGCTACCGCATGGACTCTATTTCTTCTTCTAATATTTCGGCCGTGTTCCTTTCCGTCATCTTCAGAGTGAGCCGACGACCTGATTCCACAGTACTTATCCCGTAATTTTAAATCACAGAGACTAACGCAAGGGACGTTGATCAGCGGAAAAGGGAGAGGGAGGGTTGTACCTCCTAACATTTTTGAGTCTTTGCATCTGCACTTGCTAGCCCTACAATAAAAGTTTAATCTATTTTCTTATTCCATTTTGAAATGATGGTATTCAATGTGCATGCACTGCAGTCTTTTTCTGAAATTACAAAAATTATTCCGGAAAAGTGAACTTTTTCCAGATGAGAATAACTAACCTAATAAACAATGTGGTCATGTATCTAGAAATACTCTGTTCTGTTTTAAAAGTGTTGAAATTGAGAAATTGTTGTCAAAACTTATCAGAGTAATAACATAGCACGTAGACTAATTGTATACGTTTTGCATTATTGCACTATTACACATCAACAATCAGTAAGTAAAATCAAATTAAGATGTATTGTCAAAAGCCAGTTACAAGTTAAAATATTTTGAAATAGAAGGTATTAGCAGTTAAGACAAATTTACATTTTCATGGCAGGAAAAATTGTTAAGCTGCTACAGAATCTAAGTCCATTTGCAGATACCACGAGTTGCTTTGAAAACGACCTTACAAGGTACAATATGGCGTAGGACTGACTAAGTATAGCTTAATCTTGCACACGTTATGTAGCTAGCTTTTAAAAACACTGAATTTTATCACTGTAAAACTCTGCAACTGAGAAATTATCAGTATCCTCCAAATAGCTTTAATATGTTATGCAACACTTAAATATGTAATATTTACAAACGCTGCCCAAACACATCATGTCCCACAACAACAAAAGAGTAGAGATTTCAGGAAATTGCTTGTAGACGGATATTCCCCTTTTCCTCTCAGGATATGATGAGTATTTGACTAAACCCAAGCACAGTTCGGCAGACACGGTACAATCTATCGATATTTTACAGATCTTCTGTTGTGGTGCGATTAACAAACAAGCTCTTTAGGCTATTAAGGGCCAATTCCCATCCTTAGACATAGAATAAAAACTACAAAATTACTCATACATGGACTGAAATCGTCATGTCACCTGAAACGAATAGGATAAGAACTCGGCAGGCGCAGCTTCGTCATTCAGCAGAGTGACTTAATTTACTTTTATGCAACTGACTCTAACAAACAACTGTGACTCCTCATAGACACCGTACTTAGGGAGCAAAAAGTTAATAATCCACGCGAACATTACAAACAAAATAGTTATTGACAGTTCCTGTGTAAACTATGAGATAAGAGCATCAGTCTGGCCAAGGTAAGGAAACTGGAAAATTCTAATAAACTTCTGGTTTATTAGAATAATTACATCAACAAACCCACGCATAAATAATTACAGGTGGCATCTGCTGCACTCAATAGAGTTACATTTGGCTCCATTCCTGAATCAGCATCATTAAGAAAACAAAGAAATATTTCCGATCTGTTTGTTGAATGAAAATAAAGGATTACAAACACCCGATCACAGTTTAAAATTGAACGTGTCCTTAACAATACTGATTACTAAACTGAACCTAATTGTCACACTGCTGTGTGATTCGCCAGAAAATCTAATCAGTCACACTGCCATTAGATACATGCCAAGCCGTAACAAAAGGAAAGCAGTAAACCCTACCTCTTCTCGCAGATCAGAGTGCATTTAGAGTAGCAACAAGTGCTTATCAAAATCATTTCAATAGACATAGAAGCTCTCCAAATCCTCATACTGCAGCCACTTTCAACACCAATACCAATATAATGCACTCCTTCTCTTCAGCTGAGAGGCAACATCATTATTAGACCACGGGTTGTCTGATACAAACAACTTCCAACCGGCCTTTTCCGGATCAGCACTGCCTCCTCGCACCAACTCACAATAACACGCTCAGCACCGACAAACTCATAATAACGTGCAGTGCACCATATGGCAAGCCCTCATAGGACCTCGTGCATATGTCAGGAACAGGCTCACTGCGTCAGTACGACTGCTTCCATACAACTGACCCTTTACAACTTCACCACTACAACTTCCTCTTTGCCTTCATACAGAACGCTCTCATTTTGCATTACTACACCCTATGCGTTCAGTGGCAGAGATAATAATTCCAGAGATGGCCAGTGAATCCTAAATACTTCACGTGTAACATAGCGATATCGAAACCGACCATCCAGTCATCGGAAAATATACCAAAGACCTCTCGAGTAATTGATACACAAAAATACGTAATATGCATGTTGGCTGAATCAGCAGACACTTTTCGTTCTCATCTCTTTTCCCTCCTTCCTTCCCATTCATCTTCAGAGGTCTTCAGTTTCTTCTTTCGGTATCTGCTACACTGATGGCACTCTATGATTTTCCTGCGCCCTCCTCCACCTTTGGTCCACATCTCCATATACACAACGCAAGCCATTGTACAAATCATGGTGTAGGTTACATCATACCAGTATTATCAGTTTTATTTCCTATTCCATCAGCGTACTGAGCGATGTAAGAAAACAGTCTACATGCGTTTGAGACCTAATCTCTTTCAAGTTATTGTCTTCTTTTCTAATTGCTACGATGATGGTAGTGTAACAATGAATTAATACAACATGGCTTCCTGAGCACTAAGTCGTGTTCTTCCTAGGACTCATATTTACATTTCCCGAGTATCTCTCCTACAGTTTTATATAAGTTATACCAAACATTTCCGGTCCTATCTGAAAGATCTCTGACATATTGGTCAGCGTGTACTTCTGCCTCATGCTTACATTTCATCCCACTTCGACCAGTCCTTCCGGGGTCCCACAACCCTCTTGTTTTCTGTCTCTTTTCTTGTTCTTCTCATCATCATCCCGCACAAGCTATTGACCCATATTCCCATAAACCCACATTCATTCTGATCACATGTCCCATGTCTCTTCTCCATTACACTCTGATTTCCTTGATACTGTTCCGAAGCTCTGGTACAGTTCTCCCCTACGTCTGTGTATCAATGTTTCGGCCCGTAAAATTGAATATAGGTTTTACACATCAATGTAATCAATAATCTAATGAAATATGGGTAGTAGGACAGCTTTCTGCTGGTGCATTTTTATCTAATTTAACATTTGACCTCTGACCCGAGACAAAATTACAACTTAATTAATTGGTCTCTATTAGGCCTCTTATATAATAGTGCTCCGTCCCTCTCTAGAACCTTACTGGCACTCCCTCATCCTCTCCCCCTCCCCACACACATAATGACGATTTTTTTCTTTTTTTTTGGGTGGGGGGGCGGGGGGGGGGGGGGTACAACAGCGACTATCGTTGCCTTTCCTCCAATGGAGGCTTAGTGGTCCGACAGTTCCTGAGACTCAGCATGTAGCGTCAACTCATACTATCGACTGGGTGAGCAGCGGCATCACCACTTGCTTCCAGTACTCCAATCAGGAAGAGCAACGGCCTCAGCAATATTGTAAGAAAAATGTTTTCAGCGGTAGCAGGCAGCCGGGGAGTATTCGCAAGTATTAGTATTTGTCACATATTGCTATTCTGAAATATATTTGTGATATTGTTCCTATTATAGTTGTTTATTATTGTTTTACATTGATATGGATGCTAATATAATTCTTTACTTCAACACCCAATCGCAATGTTGCTTCCAACAGAAGCATCAGCATTAAATTGGAGCATGGAGAACCGGCAATATAGCCGAGCCAGTTTCGAGTTACGATGCCTGCAGTTAACATTAATATCTGCCTGCCTACCGATAACCAAGAGGCAGCATACCGTCACATACAGTATGTACCGCAGGAGCGCGTCCCCCGGTCTGCCAAGCGACGCATCGCAGCCCGCCCAGGTGTTCCGCTGTAATAGTAGGAAAACTACAGTGTATCCTCGCCATAGTATAGGATGGGAAACACACCTTATATTTTTTACACAAATATGAGTGCGCCGTGCACAGGCGACGCAACCGCCAAGTTGGTAAAGAGAAACTGGTGCCGTAGGTTGCGGGCCAGAAACAAGAAGCACAGCGTCACAAACAATACAAGCAATGCACAGAATACACACTTGCTACGGTCTCCATGCGTTGTACGTCAGTCGCAGGAAAATTTCACCAGTCGCGATCTATAAGCCCCCTGCCTGTCTGCCTAGCCCTGGCTGTGTCCTCTTGCTGAAGCCATCGGGGCGCCACTGTTCTCCCCCGCCATGGAACAGGACGGGAAATGCACTTTATTTAACAAAAAAGACATGTGCCGCAGATCCCCCGGGTGTCCACGATTTGGACGACAAGGTAGCAGAGCAAAGACAACGGCTGCTGCGAACCATGAACCCTCCGCGCCCTGGCAGGGGTGTGGTAAGCGGACGGAGGCGGGAGGATCGTCGCTACGCAGCTGGAGCCAGCAGTGGGACTAATCACAGATACGTGAATACATGGCAGGAAGCACGAGGCGTGTGCACAGTAGCAAACCGCGCCTATGACGTCAGAGTGAACCTAAGGCTCCTCTAATTACGAGCTGGCGCATCCGTCATTTTGTTTCCCAGAGCTCTGAAGTGTAAATGTTCTGCCGTGCTATAGTATTTGCGTCACGGCACTTTAGCACGAAATTATGGGTCGTTATGGTGCCATAAACTGTTCTAACCATTCTAGAAGTCGATTTAGAATGGTTAGTTTCCCAGAAGATACGTATAGAAGAAAAAATGGACTGTTAACTGAAAACTGGGAGCCCTGACGAAGCACACAGTTATGTACTATAAGTAAATAATATTTATTACGACCTGAAGCAATATTTGTGAAAATCGTATGTGTTATTCGAACGCTGGTTTTTCTTTAGCTGTTTTGAAAGTACTCCCTTTTAACAGCGATTCTACTTGCAGGGAATTAGGAGACCTAAAATACCAAAACACAGCTGAACATTCCAGAACATACAATATTTACAGTACTACATGTGCTATCAAAGTTCATCAATGTGACTTCTGGAGTGTGATCTATAATCGATGACATTATTGAAATACAAGCCACGATCGCTTAAAACTTTTATTTAGATGACCGTTTCCGGCAGAATTACGCCTAAACTGCAGTCATCGGAGCTGTATCACAATAGTAATCACAACACTTCAGAGCTATCTGTTACTTTTAAAAATTGAGGAAGCTCGCCATTTCCATTATCGGCAATTCACAACAGGAACATATAATGTAAAACATTAAGCCCCTAGGTTGATAGGGCCTAGGCCGTGTCAAAAGCTGTACTCAGTTTAATTCTGCCGAAACCAGTCATCTAAGTAAAAGTTTTAAGCAAACTTGGCTTGTATTTCAATAATGTCATCGATTATAGATCACACTCCAGAAGTCACATTGATGAACTTTGATAGCCTATTGACAGTGCGATCTCTCAAACGCTTTTAACTGTGTGAATCATGAAGTTCTTCTTGATAAGCTTAAGTACAGTGGTATGAGTGGGACAGCACACAAATGATTGACTTCATATTTGACTGAAAGAATGCAGAAGGTTGAAGTTATCAGTACAGATAGTCGGCCCTTTGTAAACTTTAGCTATTTTCATATTTACACATAACTTGTGCTTTACCTTAGAGAAGGAATTGTGTAGTGTGTAGGTGTCGTCCTTCGGGCATGGGTGTGTGTGTGTGGTCCTTAGCTTAAGTTAGTTTAAGTTAGATTAAGTAGTGTGTAAGCTTAGGGACCGATGACGTCAGCTGTTTGGTCCCATAGGCCTTACCACAAATTTTCAATTTTCCAGAGCAGAGGACGCGCTCTCGCGGAACGTATTGTGTGACGACGCCATGCTGCTTCTTGTGTATCGGTGTATATTTTGCCAGAATAATAATGATAAATAAATCACACCATTACGTCTATGCTCGTGTAATATGAAATAGTGAAAAATGTATAAATACGAAATGAAGGTTGGAGTATATTACGTATATTACGTGTCTGACTGGTGCCCCGAATGACGTAACAGAATTAAAGTGACGCAATTGGTTATACGCACAGCCCAGTTCTCTCTCCCCCACGTTGTCCTGCTTCGGAGTGGCTAGTTATCGCTGCTACTAATTCCAGGCTGCTGCTACCACAGACATATAACTGCTGTGAAGAACGCGTAATAATAACAATACTAATAGTAATAATACCGTGCTCGCATTGCGTTAAAAATTTTTTTCTACCTACACGTTGGCGCTACTACTCATGGCAGGTAAACACTACATTAATTTATGAATGGTGGGCTCCATGTGGTTCCCAAGTAGTGCAGCGACCATAAACAATAAAATTACCAAATAAACAGCAACCAGTTGCAAAATCATGTTTTATTTATTCACTTTTGCAAATCGATTTCAACTGATTAACAGCCATCATCGGTGCCACAAATACAAGAATAAAAATAATTAATAACAGTGACCAAATGAATAAATGTACATAAAGCAACGTAAGGTATGTAAACGAACGACTGATGTGGATAGATTTGACAGTGTCTAGCAAGAAAATTAGGATTGTGTCAGTATATTCGCATTGTGAAGGGACAGATCAAGATAAGATGGATAGTTTTTATGAGGCACTCAGTGATGTAGTTGTTAGAGTAAAGGACGAGGACAGTGTTCTGCTCATGGGTGATTTTAACGCCAGGACTGGAAATCGAACAGAAGTGTATGAAAAGGTTATGGGTAAATTTGGAGAGGATATGGAGGCCAACAGGGACGGGAAACAACTCTTGGATTTCTGTGCCAGTATGGGCTTAGTAACCACAAACTCCTTTTTTAAACATAAGAACATTCACTGGTATACTTGGGAAGGCAGGGGAACCAGATCTGTCATTGACTATATAATAACAGATCAGGAATTCAGGAAGGCTGTGAGGGACACACGTGTATTCAGGGGATTCTTTGATGACACTGATCATTATTTAATCTGCAGTGAAATTGGGATTGTGAGGTCTAAAGTGCAGGAGGTCAGGTCCATATGTAGGAGGATAAGAGTGGAGAAACTTCAGGATAAGGAAATCAGGCACAAGTACATAACAGCGATCTCAGAAAGGTACCAGTTAGTTGAATGTAGTCAATTACAGTCATTGGAAAAGGAATGGACAAGGTACAGGGACACAGTACTAGAAGTGGCTAAAGAATGTCTTGGAACAGTAGTGTGTAAAAGTAGGATGAAGCAAACAGCTTGGTGGAACGATACAGTCAAGGCAGCCTGTAAAAGGAAAAAGAAGGCGTATAAAAATGGCTACATACCAGAACCCAGGTAGACAGAGAAAGTTATGTTGAAGAAAGAAACAAAGCCAAACAGATAATTGCAGCATCCAAGAAGAAATCGTGGGAAGACTTTGGAAACAGGTTGGAGACTATGGGTCAAGCTGCTGGAAAACCATTCTGGAGTGTAATTAGCAGTCTTCGAAAGGGAGGTAAGAAGGAAATGACAAGTATTTTGGACAGGTCAGGAAAACTGCTAATGAATCCTGTGGATGCCTTGGGCAGATGGAGGGATATTTTGAAGAGTTGGTCAATGTAGGTGAAAATGCGATCAGTAATGTTTCATTACGAGGTAGAATGGGATAGGAATGATGATGGAAATAGGATCACATTTGAGGAAGTGGAAAAAATGGTCAATAGATTGCAGTGCAATAAAGCGGCTGAGGTGGATGAAATTAAGTCGGAACTCATCAAATACAGTGGAATGTCAGGTCTTAAATGGCTACACAGGATAATTGAAATGGCCTAGGAGTCGGGACAGGTTCCATCAGACAGGACAAAAGCAGTAATCACACCAATCTTTAAACATGGAAACAGAAAAGATTGTAACAACTACAGAGGTATCTCTTTAGCGTTGTGGGTAAAATCTTCGCAGGTATTGTTGAAAGGAAAGTGCGAGTATTAGTTCAGGACCAATTGGATGAAAATCAGTGCGGGTTTAGGCCTCTTAGAGGTTGCCAGGACCAGATCTTTAGCTTACGGCAAATAATGGAGAAGTGTTATGAGTGGAACGGGGAATTGTATCTATGCTTTATAGATCTAGAAAAGGCATATGACCGGGTTCCTAGGAGGAAGTTATTGTCTGTTCTACAAGATTATGGAATAGGAGGCAAACTTTTGCAAGCAATTAAAGGTCTTTACATGGATAGTCAGGCAGCAGTTAGAGTTGACGGTAATTTGAGTTCATGGTTCAGAGTAGTTTCAGGGATAAGACAAGGCTGCAACCTGTCCCCACTGTTGTTCATAATATTTATGGATCATATGTTGAAAACAATAGACTGGCTGGGTGAGATTAAGATATGTGAACACAAAATAAGCAGTCTTGCATATGCGGATGACTTAGTTGTGATGGCAGATTCGATTGAAAGTTTGCAAAGTAATATTTCAGAGCTAGATCAGAAATGTAAGGACTATGGTATGAAGATTAGCATCTCCAAAACGAAAGTAATGTCAGTGGGAAAGAAATATAAACGGATTGCGTGCCAAATAGGAGGAACAAAGTTAGAACAGGTGAACGGTTTCAAGTACTTAGGATGCATATTCTCACAGGATGGCAACATAGTGAAAGAACTGGAAGCGAGGTGTAGCAAAGCTAATGCAGTGAGCACTCAGCTACGATCTACTCTCTTCTGCAAGAAGGAAGTCAGTACCAAGACTAAGTTATCTGTGCACCGTTCAATCTTTCGACCAACTTTGTTGTATGGGAGCGAAAGCTGGGTGGATTCAGGTTACCTTATCAACAAGGTTGAGGTTACGGATATGAAAGTAGCTAGGATGATTGCAGGTACTAGTAGATGGGAACAATGGCAGGAGGGTGTCCACTATGAGGAAATCAAAGAAAAACTGGGAATGAACTCTATAGATGTAGCAGTCAGGGCGAACAGGCTTAGATGGTGGGGTCATGTTACAGGCATGGGAGAAGCAAGAGACTCATGGATTCAGCAGTAGAGGGTAGGAGGAGTCGGGGCAGACCGAGGAGAATGTACCTGGATTCGGTTAAGAATGATTTTGAAGTAATAGGTTTAACATCAGAAGAGACACCAATGTTAGCACTGAATAGGGGATCATGGAGGAACTGTATAAGGGGGGCTATGCTCCAGACTGAACGCTGAAAGGCATAATCAGTCTTAAATGGTGATGATGATGATGATGAAAGCAACGTAAACGAATAAATGTATATAGACGCATTAAACGATTTAAAATGAACATACAAATTTACCTTTCAACCAATACGTGTTCTGAGTAGTAATATTGTTTTAAGCAGAGGTCATCGAGAATTGACCATGACAACGAGAAAACATAAGGGGGCGCTGCAAAGTAAACCCGCCCGCTATGCGAAAAGATACAGTATTAGTAAAAATGAGAAGAAGAAGAAAGTGGTATGACATACAAAGCGAGGTAAAATATAAAGATATAATAGTAAAATATTTACATGAAATGGATATATTGACAAAGATTTTGTCAACCACATAGTACAGTTATATACGCTAAAAAGCGATTGTACAAATTAGTAAAAAGGAACAAACATAGATAAGAAGCACACCATCGAAAAAAATTTTAAAAATTTTTATAAAATTATTTATCATATTTTCATCCAAGAGCAAAAGTTAATCATAATGCCAAAACGTAAAACGGTGTTGGCATCCATCTAGCGTACAGTTAATGACGTTCAGGAAGATCGGACTTTTTTTCTGGCAGATGGCGCCACATTAATTATTTCAACTACCTGAACACACCACTGTCGCATTGGGACACGTAGGGAAATATTAATTACTTTTTTCCCACGCCACTGCGTGCTGGCATGAAAGTTAACTGCAGGCAATGCGACACGTAGCTGGCTCTACTGTATTGCCGATGCTCCATGCTCTTACGTCTTGCTTCTGCTTCTGCTGGAAGAATCAGTGCAATCGGCTGCTGAAATAAACAATTATACTAGCAACAATATCAATGTAAAACAATAATAAACAACCATAATAGGAACAATATCATAAATGTATTTCAGAATAACGCTATTTGACAAACACTAATATTTGCGAATGCTCTCTGGCTGCCTGCTACTCCTCAAACTGATGTTTGGCAATATTGCGAATTTATGCTGTTACTGTTGCTGATGCCGTTGCTTTTCCTGCTTGAAGCACTGGAAGCAAGTGGCGATACCGCAGCTCATCCAGTCGTTAGTGTGAAATGACACTCCACGCTGAGTCTCGGGAGCCACTGGAGAAATAACCTCACACTGGCCGACAGGAAATGATAATCGCTATTGGACCCACCTCTCCCTCGCAAATCACTAAGCTGGGATGGAGGGTCGGGCGGAGGAGGAGAAGAAAGGAGAGTCAGAAAGGTCCAAGAGACAGACAGAGCACAATTATACAAATCATCAATGAGATGCCACTTATTAAGTTGTAATCTTATCACGGGTCATGTTGCAAATTAGACAAAAATGCACCAGTAAGAACAAGATTCTACTAGCATTTTATAGTGTCATAACAAAATTACACAGCTACACCTACATCTACTTGGTTATTCTGCTATTCAGAATAAAGTGCCTGTCAGAGGGTTCAATGAACTACTTTCAAGCTGTCTTTCTACCGTTCCACTCTAGAACAGCGCACCGGAAAAACAGGCACTTAAATTATTTTGTGCGAGCCCTGATTTCTCATTTTGTCGTCATGATCATTTCTCCCTATGTAGGTGGGTGCCAACACAATGCTTTCGCAATGGGAGTGGGAAACTGGTGATTGAAATATCATGAGAAGAGCCCTTCGCAACGAAAAACACCTTTGTTTTAATGATTGCCACTCCAATTCACATACCATGTCTGTTGAACTATCTCCCCTATTTCGCATTTTTCGATGTCATCCGTCAGTCTCACTTGATGCGGATCCCACACCGCACAGCAGTACTCCAGGACAGGGCGGACAAGCGTGGTGTAAGCAGTCTCTTTAGTAGACCTGTTGCACCTTCTAAGTGTTCTACCAATGAATTGCAGTCTTTGGTTTACTCTACTGACACCATTATCTACATGATCGTTATCCAATTTAGGTTATTTGTAATTTTAATCGCTAAGTATTTATTGAATTTACAGCCTTCACATTTGTGTGACTTATCGGGCAATCGAAACTTAGCGGACTTCTTTTAGTACTCATGTGAATGAGTACACTTTTCTTTATTCAGGGTCAATTGCCACTTTTCGCATTACACAGATATCTTATCTAAATCATTTTGAAATTCTTTTCTGTCATCTGATGACTTTTGCAAGACGGTAAATGACAGCATCATCTGCAAACAATCTAATATGGCTACTCAGATTGTCACCTGTGTCTTTAATATATATCAGGATCAACAGAAGGCCTATAATACTTTCTTGGGGAACGCCGGATATTACTTCTGTTTTACTCTATGTCTTTCCATCTGTTACTACAACTGTGACCTTTCTGACAGGAAGTCACGAATCCAGTCACACAGCTGAGGCGATATTCGATTGATTAGAAGACGATTGTGAGGAAAGGTGTCGAAAGCCTTCTGGTAATCTAAAAATATGGAGTCAATTTGACACTCCCTGTCGGTAACACTCATTACTTCATGAGTATAAAGAGCTACAGTGGATCATTTTGTTATTAATGGCGTTACTGCATTGGCAGTGTCGTGACTTTTAAATGATTACACTCTAAAGAGTGTGTTGACATTAATCTGTCACCCATTGCTTGTACACAGCGTAACGCTTCATTTGACGGGGTTAGTGAACCGAGGACATTACGAGCGCATCTCTTTCCCGATATGTAATCTCAGTTTTCAAATACAGGACTATTTGCTATCCAGCAAATACCTGCTCAGTTCCCAAATGAATCATTTACTTTGCAGTGGAGTGTGCGGTGCTTTGAAAGTTCCTACCAGATCAAAACTGTGTGACCGAGACAAGCCAGGACCTTACCTGTAGCAGGACATGCTTGCATCCACCCGACTATCCAGGAACGAGTAAAGCGCGACCTGCCCTCACACCTCCTCGTTTTTCTCTCTCTCCGCAGAAGCCTTCCCCCCATTTGTAAGGTTGGCACACCTGGAAGAAATGATACTGCGGAGATATGGCTTAGCCACAACGGCACTTTTAACCACTAGAAAAGGGAACATTCCGCTCCATGGTGAAAGATTCATACCGTAACAACCTAGGTTGTGACTAGGCCATTCGTCCGTAGTATCTTCTCTTCCAGGAGTGCATGTCCATCGACATCTACTGGAGAGCTTTTACGAAGTTCTAAAGGTACGAGATCGTCAATTGGTGCTCGTATGGCTCAGCCGGACAGAACATTTTCCGAGGAAGCCAAGGTTTCGGATTCGAATTCCTGTCCGGTATCCAGTTTTTATCTGACAGAATGTTTAAGATCTTCAGCTGTTTTCTCGATGCTGCACTGACTACGTTAGGAAACTCCTGTACGGGAACACTGTTGAAGCCATGAGGCAAACAACCGTAAGTTTCATACAGAAAAATACATTTTAAGAGCTATAGACAAAATTTGATGTTGTAGACAAAATTTAATCCGTGTTTCGTGAATATGTCTATCGTAACTGTTATGCACTCCTTTAAAGTAATGGCATGTAGCACGACTTCTAATTAATGTCGAAAGTGGTGTCGTAGTGTTTAATATAATTATTTATGAACTGCGTTCAACTCAACGTCCGATTGTCCTTATTTATTTATTTATTTATTTATTGTAGTTTCGTTAAATTCATCAAGACGAATACGGCAATGGAACATTTGAAAAGTACAATGTACACTGTCTATTTCTTACCCTATCCTAGTTCTATCGGAATTTTTGCTCCATCTATAACGATCTTATCGTCAACGCGAAATTAAATCGTAAGCTTCCTTGCTTTCTTATCAAAATGGTAGTAAACATTCCACGGGCGTAGACGCTATATTCGGACAGGTAGACACAAGCACCTGTGAATTACAGAGGGTGTCCCTTTAAACCCAGCCAGTCTTTATGTAGCTCCGTCGTATTATTTCCGACAGAGGAACGAGCAGTAAATCAAGTTTACACACAGCGCTCTGATAATACATTTTGCTGTCAGTGCGATGGCATATTTCCGCTAGACCTTCGTTGCCAGTAGCATCCACCGTAATTAATTATGTAATTATCCACTTCCATCGCTGGAAATGCGATGTTCATTGTACATCGGCCAGTAATTTAATTAATTTGTAGCGCCAAACTTGCACAAGTATCGATTCAGCTTTTAAATGTTGCATCGGTTATGCTAATAGGCCACGTCCGTAATGAACGCAGCTGCCGGCGGCGTCTGAACGTGGACAGTAAACAACCGACTAGACAAGGGACAGGCGAACCGCCTGTGCTTCGTACACGTCAGCTACTGTACAGCATCGTCGTTTTAAGTTTTCCAGTCTGGTCTCCTTCATATTACCTATGCCAATGTTAGTCGATATCGTGTTCTAGATAGATAATCTTACAACTGCTTTCAGAGTATTTCCATGTAGACCGATCTATGACAATGCAATTACTTTACTGCAGTAAGGGTGTGCCGCGCATTCCCTATGGCACAGTCATAATTGGCCATAAATTTTCTGAATGTTTCCCGATATACTGAAAAATGCACACTACTCATATAGCATTTACATTTGAGGTAAAGTTCAGTAAATTCACAGTGCAGTAAAAAAAATAAAGCTGGAGTCAATGACAGTATGCCTGTTGCAGTTATTATACAATGATACTGTACGTCAAGAAATACTAAACACACTGGTATGACTCCTTAACACACAACTTAAGCTCGGATTAAATTAAAAATATTGAAAAGGCTGTTTACTCCTTGTAAAAATGCCTTGACCAGCGGACCAACTTCTCTCCTGTACTCCTGTCCCTGCTGTGAACAGAAATGGCTAACAGGTAGATCTAGGTAAGCAATTTTTCACCTCTTCAGCTGGAAGCATTGTCTGCACACTGGTGCGAGAAATTCTTGGGATCAGCATTCTGTCCCCAATAAGTGCTTTGAGAAGTTCCTCTTCCTAATAGCTGCATGTGGCTTCCAAGCCCCAAATATGCACTGCAAAATTTACTGTTAAATAACAAAAAAAATGGTTCAAATGGCTCTGAGCACTATGGGACTTAACATCTGAGGTCATCAGTCCCCTAGAACTTAGAACTACTTAAACCTAACTAACCTAAGGACATCACACACATTCATGCCCAAGGCAGGATTCCAACCTGCGATCGTAGCGGTCGCGCGGTTCCAGACTGAAGCGCCTATAACCGCTCGGCCACCAACGGCCGGCGTTAAATAACAAAACTACCTGCTTGTTCTCAATTCCAGAAAATTCTGTTCAGAGAAGAGCTACCATAAAGATCCCAAATGCATTAACAAAATGGTTCAAATGGCTCTGAGCACTATGGGACTTAACATCTGTGGTTATCAGTCCCCCAGAACTTAGAACTACTTATACCTAACTAACCTAAGGACATCACACACATCCACGCACGAGGCAGGATTCGAACCTGCGACCGTAGCAGTCGCGCGGTTCCGGACTGAGCGCCTAGAACCGCGAGACCACCGCGGCCGGCTATGCATTAACAATGTACATGCTCCCGTCAGTACCTGCTCATGTTGATAATTTCCTGTCATCTCACAAAAACCATGTAATAACAACATAAAAGCGTAGCCTTGACAATTGTAATAAGTGAGAGAGTGACTTGTTCTCTCTCTCTCTCTCTCTCTGCCCCCCAACCCCCCCCCCCACCTCCCCCGACCTCCCAAATAGTTGATTTTCGGATGTGTTGTGTTTCACTTGAAAATGTTATAGAGAGACACAGAGCAGAGGAAATCATAAAGTAGTTATGAGATCCCACTGTGATAACATAAGTGATATGGGTGGCTATGCTAGCCAAGACCAAGCATGATAAAACCTAACATGACATCACTCTGCACACGTGTGACCCACCCACACAAAGCTGCATACCTACAAGAAGAACATATGAAGACAGCTGAGTGTAGTATGACTCATGTGGACCCTAAGGATATTGCTACACAGCCTTCAGATAAACAATTACTAAGCAGTTGAAAGGACTTGCAGCAGTATTTTTATTCACTCATACAGTTTCGGAAGTCAGAGACGATCAATGTCCCCAATCATATTGCAGTTCCTTTGATTTAGAACCGTTCTCTGCCTCAGTGATCTACCCCTTCTGCGTCATCCATCAGATTTCAACCATCCATAATACGTAAATGGACAATAATTGTTGTTTAAGAGCACATTCATTCTCAAAATCTAAACAAGCATCTGTTGTGCTCATTTCCTATGTTTCTGCTACCTACAAGACATTTGCATATCGTATTTTGCAAATACAATTTACATAAATGTTTGAAAAATTATCTCCACAACAATAGCTGTATCAAAAATTACCTCAGCTTCATGAGAAAATGTACAGAATTACATGAAATTAAGAGTTACACGAAACACACTAACGCTCCCTCCACATGTGTCCCTGGGGTGACAATTTACATTTACAAAGACACACAGATAGAACATGGTAGTAAACACACACACACATTGTCTCTGGACTGGCTGGAGCATCAAGGTGCAGCAAGGTTGCGCCAGACAGAGGGTTGCCCTAGACTTATTTCTTGATGTAGCAGCAGCATCTCTTCTATAGCAGCATCAGGAAGGCAGCTGGGCTGGTGGCATCATCCCAACCTGGCAGCAGTTGGCAATGTCACCTGCTGCCGAGTGTGATGGCCATGACATCTGGCCGCTGGAAATCATACACCAGTGTTGATGGACAGAGCCCAACTTCTCCAACTCAGGAAATGACGTCTCTGCCTCTGTCTTTTCTGTCGACCTGGTGGGAGTGCAGTCTTCCCTCGGATTATGTGGTGAGAGAGCGTTGCATTTGGTACACAACCCATTTTGTAGTGATGAGCTCTTGCCTCTCTATGTGCCAGTGGATAACGTATGACGTCTCCACAGTGTTCATCTGTGTGATAGTGCATGACTGCAGGAGCAACTCGTCCAGGTCGTAGACGTCTCACTCTGCACGCCATCTGGGGAATTCCTCCAGGACTTGTTTGGGCACAGGGTTATCTACAAGGGCCATCGACGTTGTGGCGTGACATCAGGGTCGCGCCTCCTGTCCAGTAGGTCCCGTTGACATCCGTGGGGAGCTGCAGTCTGCTGTTAGTTGCTTTGCGCCAGGCCATCCGCTAAACTCTTGAGGGAGTGATGTGACATCAATGGCGGGCCACCCTAGCCCAGCAGTCCACCTACATTCATAGCCACCCGGGGAGGGATGGTTTATGGCAGCCACAGTGTGCGGTGCAGTTTCCCCTCTGCTTTCACTCTAGTTAGGCTGCAAAGTTGGCTGGTTGGCACCCCAGCTGTCCTGGCATTCATTCCAACCAATCCTCTGCTCGACAGCTTTCTGGGCCACCCATGCCGCAGGCATTCTTCTTCAAGCAGAATTGTGGTTGCCGCGCCGGCCGCAGGATATTGTCTCGTAACACCCCACAGTATGCATTGATAGTGGGTTTCACAGCTCCAAAGATCTGCACAGTCTTTATAGTAAGCTTCAGAGCATGCTTTACAACCATTTAAGCCGGCCAGAGTGGCCGAGCGGCTCTAGGCGCTGCAGTCTGGAACCGCGCGACCGCTACAGTCGCAGGTTCAAATCCTGGCTCGGTTAGTTAGGTTTAAGTAGTTCTAAGTTCTAGGGGACTCATGACCTCAGAATTTTTAAGTCCCATAGTGCTCAGAGCCATTTGAACCATTTGAACCCATAGTGCTCAGAGCCATTTGAACCATTTTTGAACATCCATTTCTACGTATAGTTTCTTACGAGTAGAACAACAACACAGTAATAATCTCTTCGAATAAATACAGTAAGAACCCACATATGATTATGTGAGTGATTGTAATAAAATGAAAAAAAAAACAAATAATAGTAGTCGTATTGACCAAATACGACAGTTACAAATGTCTTAGAAATATGGTGTGAAGTGTCTGTGGTCTGAGTGTGAGAGTAGTGTTAGTACCATTTTCCATCATGCCTACCCCTATGATAGGCTGGCGTTGTATCCATTCATCACTCAGACATGATCATTCCACACAGCACTTAGTATTAACTTATTTTCTTTACCCAACGCCTGTAAACTTTACCTCTAAGCTCTCTCTTCTCTTAGATTGTGACTGCTTTGAAAGCATGCCCCCACTTTTCTGCGTAGATGCTCCGTCTCATGAAAACTGTACCCACTTTTGCGTACCTGCAACTTATAAAAGTCATTGATTCCCACGTACATGTTCCTTTACATAATACAAAATTGCTTCCAGCCTTTCTCTTCTTGGATCGCTGCAGCAATAAATGTAGGTTGACCTTCATCCTCACCAGTGATCCACTTCATACTGCTGCCTTTCTTTTCCTTCTCTAAATCCTCGCACCAACGAAAAAATGGCTGACATTGAAATAAGTGTCCAAGGAATAGAAAAGCAACTGGAATCACTCAACAGAGGAAAGTCCACTGGACCTGACGGGATACCAATTCGATTCCACACAGAGTACGCGAAAGAACTTGCCCCCCTTCTAACAGCCGTGTACCGCAAGTCTCTAGAGGAACAGAAGGTTCCAAATGATTGGAAAAGAGCACAGGTAGTCCCAGTCTTCAAGAAGGGTCGTCGAGCAGATGCGCAAAACTATAGACCTATCTCTCTGACGTCGATCTGTTGTAGAATTTTAGAACATGTCTTTTGCTCGAGTATCATGTCGTTTTTGGAAACTCAGAATCTACTATGTAGGAATCAACATGGATTCCGGAAACAGCGATCGTGTGAAACCCAACTCGCTTTATTTGTTCATGAGACCCAGAAAATATTAGATACAGGCTCCCAGGTAGATGCCATTTTCCTTGACTTCCGGAAGGCGTTCGATACAGTTCCGCACTGTCGCCTGATAAACAAAGTAAGAGCCTACGGAATATCAGACCAGCAGTGTGGCTGGATTGAAGAGTTTTTAGCAAACAGAACACAGCATGTTGTTCTCAATGGAGAGACATCTACAGACGTTAAAGTAACCTCTGGCGTGCCACAGGGGAGTGTTATTGGACCATTGCTTTTCACAATATATATAAATGACCTAGTAGATAGTGTCGGAAGTTCCATGCGGCTTTTCGCGGATGATGCTGTAGTATACAGAGAAGTTGCAGCATTAGAAAATTGTAGCGAAATTCAGGAAGATCTGCAGTGGATAGGCACTTGGTGCAGGGAGTGGCAACTGACCCTTAACATAGACAAATGTAATGTATTGCGAATACATAGAAAGAAGGATCCTTTATTGTATGATTATATGATAGCGGAACAAACACTGGTAGCAGTTACTTCTGTAAAATATCTGGGAGTATGCGTGCGGAACGATTTGAAGTGGAATGATCATATAAAATTAATTGTTGGTAAGGCGGGTACCAGGTTGAGATTCATTGGGAGAGTCCTTAGAAAATGTAGTCCATCAACAAAGGAGGTGGCTTACAAAACACTCGTTCGACCTATACTTGAGTATTGCTCATCAGTGTGGGATCCGTACCAGATCGGGTTGACGGAGGAGATAGAGAAGATCCAAAGAAGAGCGGCGCGTTTCGTCACAGGGTTATTTGGTAACCGTGATAGCGTTACGGAGATGTTTAACAAACTCAGGTGGCAGACTCTGCAAGAGAGGCGCTCTGCATCGCGGTGTAGCTTGCTCGCCAGGTTTCGAGAGGGTGCGTTTCTGGATGAGGTATCGAATATATTGCTTCCCCCTACTTATACCTCTCGAGGAGATCACGAATGTAAAATTAGAGAGATTAGAGCGCGCACAGAGGCTTTCAGACAGTCGTTCTTCCCGTGAACCATACGCGACTGGAACAGGAAAGGGAGATAATGACAGTGGCACGTAAAGTGCCCTCCGCCACACACCGTTGGGTGGCTTGCGGAGTATAAATGTAGATGTAGATGTAGAACCTGAGTTACACAACGCCTCTGTGACTTACACTGTATGTGCTCTCGCCTTGTGATACATTTCGCTCACGGTATTCTCATGGCGCCAACAGAATGCAATCAGCTCGAGAAAGGGTTCATGGCACGATTGGCGATGCCGCAGAATCGTATCAGAAGTACCGTCTCCACGCCCATAATGCATGTGCAGTTAATACCCGAAAATTGAGAGAAAAAGCAGTGGCGTAGCCGCAATATCGTTATTGCTTAACAGCGGAAAGCGACTTACACTCGGCTCCTGGGCAGTGTTATGGCGGAAAGTCAAACGCCAGCACGCCAGTCGGGAACGAAAGAGAAGAGATGGCTGTGAGACGACGTCAGCCAATCGCACGCTGACAGACCCCTCTCCTGGACAACGTGACAGCAGCGGCCCGTATGTGAAGAGGTCATAACCGCTGCGAGCGACTGGCGACAGCTCAGGTGAATAGCAGCTACAAGACTAGTGGGTTGGGATGTTTTGGGGAAGGAGACCAGACTGCGAGGTCATCGGTCTCGTCGGTTTAGAGAAGGACGGGGAAGGAAGTCGGCCGTGCTCTTTCAAAGAAACCATTCCGGCATTTGCCTGGAGCGATTTAGGGAAATCACGGAAAACCTAAATCGGGATGGCCGGACTCGGGATTGAACCGTCGTCCTCCCGAATGCGAGTCCAGTGTCTAACCACTGCGCCACCTCGATCGGCTTCAAGACTAGTGACCTTGATAAAAGTGTCAACCCTGCTTCCTTCACTTGTACTGTCCATTTAGCACAGACTTGAAATTGTTTATACTGAAGAAAATTGCTTATTTTGTACGTCACCCTTTACTTGCGACACATCTGTGCAATTCTCAAAGTTAAATATTGTCATTTACTTTTTATAATAAAAGTCATTAACACGATTTGTTTGGTTTGTTTGTCTAGCGAACCGAGTACACGGGTTTCCTAGACACACCATATTTGACGAGCACAGAGACATAATACACAGTATGCAAGATACACTGGGAAAGGACATAAATAACCTCTCATACCGTAGTGTTGTTATACAAGACTCTGCTACGAGAATTATACAGCTGAGTTCATAATTTGATCGGTTCTTGACTAACATTCTTGTCCTCCTTGGAGCGTGATAATGATGATGTTTGGTTTGTGGGGCGCTCAACTGCGCGGTCATCGGCGCCCGAGAGCGTGATAATGGACTACGACAATGCAGTCCAGTGACATAATGGCCATTTGCCATATACGTAAAATGCTGTTTGGATCCACAACACAGCTCAGTCCATGTGCAAGGGTTGTCATGTGACAAGAAAGTATTAGTTTACGCGATGAACCGTCACTTATTGACGAATTTCTGTTCACTTCTGACTTTGATTTTCGAGCATGCACTGAATGCATTGACATGATGAAGTAGCAATCACGCAACTCATTTGACCAAGTTCCTCAAGGAGACATACCGTAAGCAAATAAATGACAAATTACATCAATTAGAGAAATTCAGTAAACAGATAATGTAGGTTATGCTACACATTATCACCTAGAATTTGCTTATCTATTGAAGCTCTATGAACAAATTGATTCTAACCTAAATGAACTACTATATACACCTGTTCCACAAATCTTGTTTCTTCGTATTCAAGCATGTTGACATTGCTCGCTCCGGTAGTTCAAATGGCTCTGAGCACTATGGGACTTAACTTCTAAGGTCATCAGTCCCCTAGAACTTAGAACTACTTAAACCTATCTAACCTAAGGACATCACACACATCCATGCCCGAGGCAGGATTCGAACCTGCGACCGTAGCGGTCACGCGGTTCCAGACTGTAGCGCCTTTAACCGCTTGGCCACATCGGCCGGCGCTCCGGTAGTTTCTACGGCCTTGTTTAGAGCTGTGTTTGCAGTGGCCGATCGTCAGTTTCTATTTATACTTCTACGTTTCTGTGATGGGTTAGGTGGCCTAATCTGGATACTATGATCTTGTTATTTTGCTAACATTGACTGTTGTTGCCCCGGTTGTTACTTTGCTACTTTGGTTCTCCAATATCCCACTGGAACTGTCTGGATTTCGTTGTTCTCTCCAGTTTCTGTTTTGTCATTTATAAGGTTTGGGACCAGAACAACAACTGTGTAAGCTGTAAATATTTCTTGGTTTAATGTTGCAATCTTATCACAGAAATTCACGCGTTCACACAGTGTACAAAGTGACAATGTTACGACAGTTGTCAAAGGGACGCATCTCGTCCTCAGAAAATGAAATAATGCTAAACACAACAATAGAAAATTTTAACTAGAAGTTTCTTTAGAAGCCGGCCGGAGTGGCCGTGCGGTTCTAGGTGCTACAGTCTGGAGCCGGGCGACCGCTACGGTCGCAGGTTCGAATCCTGCCTCGGGCATGGATGTGTGTGATGTCCTTAGGTTAGTTAGGTTTAACTAGTTCTAAGTTCTAGGCGACTGATGACCTCAGAAGTTAAGTCGCATAGTGCTCAGAGCCATTTGAACCATTTTCTTCTTTACAAAATTATTCTTATGACTACGTAACGATGTTGGCCAGAATTACGACAAATCAACCGATTTTGGTTCAAAGTTTGGTACTATTTAGGATGACAATCAAGTCTACGGAGGATGGTTAGTTTTGTGACGAGTAAAGGATTACCCAAGGCTGCTCGAGTTTATAGTGGACACAAACTGGTGAAACAACAAGTTTACACCTCTGCTCGCGGTATTTACCTTAGCTGCGATGAGCTGTCGTCTGCATGGCTGCTCTCGCCCACTGAAATTCCTATAAAAACTAATTAGGCCTTTGCAGATTTTTTCAGCAGAAACTTTCCCTATGTTTCTCATGATGGAGGAAAACATGTACACATCCCTAGTCTTGGAACATGGCGATATGCACGCGCATGGCTGGAGCAATATGCATATTGAAATTCCTACTCAGTCCTCACAAGAACAATTACATAGCTGGGTGGTTTGTTTCTCCCTAGTTGGAGCTCAACGACATTACAGCTAATATCTAGCTGGATGTCAGCCACAGCGGAATCAGTGATCACTCAAATTTCTCCTCTGCATCGTACAGAGTGGTATGCGCCCCGTTCTGCACTTGACGACAGTTCAGAAAAGAGTCCCTGAAAAATTTCGCTCTTGTCTTTCTCGTAGCTGAACCGTCTCTCCGTCTTTCATTCTCCAAGTCACGGCTTTTTTCTACCAGTGGGAGTGATCCTCTTATTTTGTGGAAATTCTCTCTGCCCATTGCTAGGGCCCTGCCATTGAACTACGTCGAAATCTCTGCACTTTACTCCTTCCTAGTTCGGTTCCGCCAATCAGGCGTTTTGTGCCCGCTCCAGATGCCTAAAAGTTACACGTGTACATTACGTATGTACCATTCACTGTTCACGTCGTCAACTGCATCACTGGTTTTGTTTGTATCTACTTGCAATTCCGAAACACAGTTTTCTAACGGTTCTTTCTGTCCTACATCTGGTGGCCCGTTACTTGCTCTCCAGTATGCATAACCTCTCCGGTCGCTGACTCCCGGTGCAGGACGCCCCCTAAGAGCTTTTCATGGTGCCTCCAGTGGTGTGGCCTCTGCTTCTGCCTGCTCTTGCTTCCACACAAAACGTTTCCTCTCACCGCTTGTTTCACGTTCTGCTCATTGACATCCATTATGTAGGAGCGGTGTGTTAATACCGTCTATTGAGTGTCATCCATTTTGCTTTACATACTTGTAAGCAAATCTGCTCATTACTGCCAAAGTAAGTTAGCTGTTCAAAAAAACTGTTCTAATGGCTCTGAGCACTATGGGACTTAACATCTATGGTCATCAGTCCCCTAGAACTTAGAACTACTTAAACCTAACTAACCTAAGGACATCACACAACACCCAGTCATCACGAGGCAGAGAAAATCCCTGACCCCGCCGGGAATCGAACCCGGGAATCCGGGCGCGGGAAGCGAGAACGGTACCGCACGACCACGAGCTGTGGGCTAAGTTAGCTGTCTTATTTACCTTATGATGTATAAAAATCTTATTTAAAGTGTGAAATAAACCTTCATTTAATCTGCCACCTTACTTGTTGATTGTAATTATTGTTGTAATAGCCTTGTCTATCTGTGTTCTCCCACGGTGGCTGGTTACTCCCTCTATAGTTTGAGTTGTTGCTTCAATGTATGGTTAATTTCCCTCATTTTGTGGGTTATTCCTTCTATAGTTTGAGGCGTTGTTTAAATGTATGGGGATTTTACACCATTTCGTCTGTCATCGTTCCTTTATGACGAGCTTTGCCAATGGCAGTCATTGTTTCCGTTCCTGTGTCTCTCGTTTTGTATTTCCTTGACATAGTGTAATTGGCGTAGCTCGCTCTTGAGTGATTCAATAGAATCGTTGAACCGTCCGATAAGGAGCTGTTTTCAGTGCAGACGTAATTTTAAGTAACATTGCCTCATAATTTCCTTGGGACTCTACACCTGGTCCAAAAACCGATTCTTCTTAACTGATGACTCAGATAACTTTACCGGGTTACGGAATCCTGATGCTTCTTAATCTTTGCCCAGTATAAGCTCCTGCTTCATTGTTTCTTGAGTGTTCTGCGACCAATATTTCTTAAGGAACACGTCCTTCGACTCTTTGTATGAGCGACAGCACTCAGCAACATCGTGCATATGTTCTGCAATTGACAGCTCTAAAACTCTGCAGATAAATCCCATCTTGTATTTCAGTGGCCACGATTCCAGTAGCACTATGTCGTACTGAGCTGTCCAATGTTTGGAAATTTTGAATGGATAAGAGCTGTTTGTGGTCGAATGGTTAGATATTTCCTGCTAAAGAATTTTCCTTCGTTTCTGCAGCATGCGTCCCCTTTGTGCTGGTGATGTAGCCTCACATTGAGTATCGAAATGTCGTAATACGTGCGTTTCACCCCCACCATGATCACGAGGTAGTGCTGCCATACTGAACTGTGAGTCAAATTTTGTATCCCGCTGATGTGTTTGCTGGACATCTTTTTCTAGCTCGTTTTCCTGTCAGCTGATATGAGTCTGCTCTTCTTTAACTCTGATATTTCTGCCTGTGTTCTATGCGCTTTAAGGACTCGCTGATTTGTACATGCATTTCCTGGACGACTGCTCTTTCCCGTTTTTAGAGCTTGTGTAATATTCCTGGCTGTGGCCGCCAGTATTTTATCTTGCTAGAAACTCGCCTTGCTGCAGCTTGATACACGTGAAGTAGCATATGGTACAAAAGTGGAGAGAGGTACAAACGACAGATGGTACAGTATGTACTAACCCTGTGTGAGAGTCCGCCAATTGTACTGAACTTGCTTCTGATTAGTCGGCACATTCGGGTGTTAGGCGCCAAAACGCATAACTTCGGTTATTAATTATTTATATACTTTTCATTGTATTTAATCCAGTTTTCAGTATGAAAACCTATCATGTTTACCCTGTGGGTTTATGTTTCTTGTTTATTAATTTTCATTAGTTATGAGAAACGTAAGAGTAACGATATTGCAACCGAAGTGCTTCGGACACATTCGGGCCGCTTTGGCATTCCTGGAAGACGAAGTTCAAAAATGGTTCAAATGGTTCTGAGCACTATGGGACTTAACTTCTAAGGTCATCAGTCCCCTAGAACTTAGAACTACTTAAACCTAACTAACCTAAGGACATCACACACATCCATGCCCGAGGCAGGATTCGAACCTGCGACCGTAGCGGTCACGCGGTTCCAGACTGTAGCGCCTTTAACCGCTTTTTTTTTTTTAGTACCGACCGAGACTCGAACTCGGGACCTTTGCCTTTCGCAGGCAAGTGCACTACCAACTTTTTTTTAAATAAAAAAAATAAAAATAAAAAATAGAAAAAACGCGGTTCCTCCGCTTTATGGTCCAACAATGCGACCACTTTTTTTTGGGGGGGGGGGGGGGGGAACAGGAAGGCAAGGTAAACAAACAATCTTTATTCGTGCAATTGTGCTGTCCTAGGGATAAGAAAAGTACCGAGACAGCAAAAACAATTTGGAAACCATAAAATGAACGCAAAGGCCGCCCTCTTCTTTTTCTTTTTTTTTTTTTTGTAACAGGAATAAAGTAAATGACAATCCTAGTCACGGGCGGGAGTGAAAATGAAGTTATCATCTGGATCACAATCCCTGCAGCACGCGGTGTCGCATCATAAACCTGGCAGAAAGCCATATAATCTTGACCATTTCTGCCAGTGTGGGCGGTATTTATTTCTCCTGCGTCGACCATTCGAAGGACCATGATCTGAGGCGGTTTCGGTGTTTACCATCGTTGTGTGTGTGTGTGTGTGGTTTTTTTTTCGCGTTAACATAATGCAGTCATAACTGGCACCAACAGGTAGGGGCCAGGTTTCTTCTCAGTGTGCTATATGCCAATATAATTGAACCGCGCAGTACTGTCTCTAGTCGTTCTGCTGCAGGAGTCTTCCCAGTTCTGGGACACCCCAGCTGTCGGGCGTATTGTGAAAAACACTTCCTAAAAAATTGGAAAAGTAAGTCCTGTATTTCGTATGACTCCGTATGAGCTCGTGTTGTTCTTGTAAATACATCCAATAATCCATCACGGACGTAATATCGTACGAATACAAATATTTCGTCGCATGTCCAGCGATCCAATTGACCGCATACGTCTTTTGTTTGGGAAAAAAGGTCTCGTCCGGTAGAAAAAGTGCATCCGATGTGATTTCTGTGTAGTTAGTGCGCCGAAGGAAGGCCAGTATTCGACGCATCAGCATCCAGACGTCCCTCGCTGCGCCACACACTAAACCATGTTCTTCCGTTGCTAACAGTCCACAGTTTGTGCAAAGAGGAGAATCGACCATATGAATTGTATGTAATCGACTCCTGGTCACAAGTTTACGGTTTATAAGAATATACCACATCGATCTCGCTGGTGTTGACAGTAATGGAGTATGCACTGCACACCAAATGTGGTTCCACGTTCTCGACGGGTATTTGAATTCCATTATGTTGCGGCCATGGTGATCCATCAAGCATCTATAGATCTCCCGAGTCGTGGGTATTCTCGTCGAAGGTACTTTCAGACGAACATAACTGTAATCAACAAGAAATGAGGCAATGTGTGCAAGAGAAGGCGAAATATTGCCCACCGCAATAGGGGGTTCGTACGAATGCGGAACAAGTACTTCTATCAGAGCTGACGTTATGGTATGCTTTCTTTGTTGCCAATTTCGTATCATCGCTCGCATGTAAAGCGCCAGAGCTTTGTTTCGCACGTTTGTGAGGTTGAGGTCACCGTTCCGGAACTGTAGCGTTAACGTATCATATTTGATCTTAAATAACATCCCAGTACTAACATAGTAACCAAAGACAGCCATGAGGCGGTCTGCGATACCCTTCGGTATTGGTAGGATCTGCGCTAAATGGGGCAGCCGTGACGCTATGTGCACGTTGGTGTATGCCACACGTTGGATCATGTCAAAGGCTCTCAGTGAGTTGTTGCGTATCGTCAGACGAACATTCTGCAGAAGCCGCCGAGAACTCGCCGCCGCTGACCGCCGTAGTGAACGGGTAAATGTAATCCCCAGCGATTCCACCGTCTGAAACGGTCCCGGTACGTCTTCCAGACACCGTCCAATGTGCATAATTTTGGATTTCGTCGTGTTAACGACACTGCCTGCCGCCGTCCCGTAAGAGTCTAGATGTTCAACAGCCTGACACACTTCATGTCCTGATCTGACAAGAACGATCAGGTCGTCCGCGTATGCGCGACAAACGAAAGAGTTCTCATTAAGCGCTATCCCAGTAAGTGAGCGCCTCATAACACACATCAGCGGCTCAAGCGCTATCGCAAACAGCATCATGGAGAGTGGGCACCCTTGTCGGACTGAGCTGTTAACAGGAATCGAACCCGCATCCCGACCGTTTACAATCACCTTCGACGTAGCCCCTCGTATTAGCCTCATAACGATGGAGATGAAAACAGGTGGAATCGCCATTCGGCTCATGACTGACGCCAAGAAGTCATGGTTTATCCTGTCGAACGCACTATCGAAGTCCACAGATATCATCACTGCTCGCATTTTACACGTTTCCGCAAGGGCGATAACGTCACGGTATTCACTTAACGCCGAGGAGATGTTGCTTCGCACCCCTAGGCAAGCCTGATCAGGGGATATTGTCCTGGATATCGCCAGCTTGAGACGAGACGCTAGTAGTCGTGCAAAGATTTTATAGTCGGTGTTTAGCAGAGTGAGAGGCCGATATTGATTAACACTGCGACTCCCCGCCATCTTCGGGATGGGAAGAAGAAAGCCCGTCACAAAATCCGACGGTAGGCGCATGTCCGGACGCATCGCCTCATTGTACATCGACACCAACTGTGGCATCATCATGTCCACGAATTCTCGATAAAACTCTAGCGTAATCCCATCTGGCCCTGGTGATTTATGGGCCGCTCCTTTTGTGAGTGCCACCTTTATATCGTCTACTGTGAGTGGCTCCATAAGCGCTGCCTTATCCGTCTCTGTCAGTGTCGTTTGCAGATGTTGCAGTATCTCTTCCCCCACCAGACGGTCCGTTGGTGTACCGGCATAGAGGTGGCGGAAATGCTCTAAAAATTCATTTGCAATGTCCTGTTGTGTTGTCAGTTGACGGCCATCTAAACCGTGGAGCACTGTTACCAATGCCAGGCGGTAACGTTTACGTTCCCGCGACACATGGTGCATCGAGGTACGTTCCCCAGTGATGGTGTCGAGACATCTTGCCCGTATTGGGATGCCACCCAGTCGTCGTCGCGTGATCGATAGGATTTGTGCCTTGACACGATGAACTTCCGCATGATGTTCTGCCGACGGCACCTGGAAGGACAGCTCACGAAGCATGGTGTAATAATAATCAAGAGTGTCTCTTTGCCATCTCGTCTTATCTCGACCATACTGTATGAGAGCTCTTCTTATTGCCGGCTTAGTACACTCGAGCCACCATTGAAGCACGGAGGTATATGTTGGTAGACGGCGTTGACATGTGGCCCATACCTCCTCGACTCTCTGACGACATGCGGGGTCCGCCAAAAGTGACGAATTTAGCTTCCATGTCCCGCGGCTTCTCCACACACTTTGCCTAGGGAGTGATGTGGTACAAATGTAAGCCAGATGATCAGTAAATGCCGCAGGCCATCGTTCCGCGTCGACCACCTTATCCTGTAGGCCAACCGATACATATATTCGATCGAGTCTGCTCGCCGAGTGACTGGTATAAAAAGTATATCCCTCACGGTTCCTATGAATCATGTCCCAGGTGTCGCGTAACTCCAGATCCCGGTAGAGCACATGCAATTCACGACAGGTATTGTAATGTGGAGTCTGGTCTTTTCGGGCTAAAACACAATTGTAGTCACCACCTATAATGAAATGATCGAATCTGCCGGTAAATAAGGGCACAATCTCTTCCGAATAATATCTCGCACGCGCCCGTCTGTTGTCTGTGCCGGAAGGCGCATAAACATTGAGAATGCGAATTCCATTAACAGTTATCGCCAGTCCTCGTGCCGAAGGTAGATAAGCCAGATCGCGAACCGGAATCCCGTCCCGGACCAATATCGCCGTTCCACTGTCGTTGTTCGTGTGCGGCGAGGTGTAGGAGATGTATCCATGGACTTCCTGGAACTCAGGAATGTAAATTTCCTGCACCATCAGTATATCCACATCCGACGCGTATATCATGTCCCTAAACAACTGCTGTTTCACCGGCGATCTAATGGTATTTACATTCACTGTCCCTATTCTGTATGCCTGGGGTCGAGTAGCCGTCAGCTCCACATGATGTTAAAATGAAAAAGTTTCACCGTATCGATAGTCTCTTTGCATACCCGCAGAGGGTCGCCCGACGGACGTGTCCCTGTGACATTAGGTTTCTTGAGATGCGGACGGATGCGAGTGCCCACCAGTAGAATGGTCCGCATCGGTGATTTCGTCGTGTCCCCACCAGTAGAATCGTCCGCATCGGTGATTTCGTCGTCCTGCTCATACCAGCTGATATTATTGGGGTGCTCCAAATTTCCTGTGCGGCATTGATGTGTGACATCTGTTGTTCTTTCGCAGCTTGAGACTCCACCGCAGAAGGGGTAGCAGGCCCCTGAGCGGATGCGTCTTCTGAGCGACATGACATCTTTTCACTGTCCGAATTCATATGGTCTGCGACATCCGAAGCTTGTGGTTCCAAGTCAGACAGGTCCATAGTGTTAGACTCATCTGGGCTCCCAAGAAGAGAAGGGAGCGTCTCCGCAGAGTTTAGTCGGCGCTTCTTGCGGCGCTTTGGCGAGCGTTGTTTGCGGGCCCTAACCTCGGCTTCTGGTGTTGGCGAATCTTGCATCACCTGCGCTCTCGCCGCCGTCACAACGCCCTGGGGCCGTTCCACTTCAGCTTCCATGCCTGTTGTGATGCTGTCATCCTCTTTCTGCACCACCTGTAATGTCTGGGATTGGAGGCTGGTCGGAGCCATACCTTCTTCAGTGGGGTCCGAAGGCGCCTCAATCAACTGCGGCGTCGGTTCGATAGTGCGCTCCGATCTCGGCGTCACCTCCCCGCGAAGCGCCGCCACGTAAGCCATCGGCAGTGACGTTGGTGTAGTCGGATTCTGGAGGTCTCCGCTGGGGAGTTGCACGAGTCTCCTCTGCATGCACGCAGATCGAAGATGTCCTTCACCACCACACCTGGAGCATGTCCGGGGCTGTCCATCATAGATGACAATAGCTCGACAGCCGCCGATGTTGATGTACGATGGCACATGTTTCGTAAGCGCAATTCGCACCTGTTGGACACCATTGAGCACTGGATACGTGCTAAAACTTGCCCAACGTTCGGCCGTATGACTGATAACTCTGCCATATGGCTGGAGCGATTCAGTGACCAAGGATTCTGGTACCTCGAAAGGCAGCTCGAAGACTCGGATCGTACGCACGCCCAGGCCCGAATTAGCGACTAAAACTTCGCCAATATGACCATCGGAGTGTCGGAACTGGAATCCTCGTTTGGCGGCTTCAATGATCCTATCGCATGCTGCGTCGTCAATCATCTTTACGTAAAGAGTGCTGCTCACGATTGATAAATGAATTCCAATAATCTCCGTGTAATTGAGTTGCGCTTCGTCCCTCAAGAAACGATCGATTTCGAAAGCCTTCGGTCGTGCATACTCGTTACAGAACGTGAACTGTATCGTGGTTTTTCGGAAATTGTGTGCCATTGCGTTCGATTCAAACAATAACACACGCGAGTGACGACGGTGTAAACACCGCTTCTTCCGCGAACGTTCGCAGCCGGGACGTATACAAGTCCGAGCTGCTCCACGGCTAAAGGCGGACTGTTGGCCACACCGGCCGGCTCGGAGACGAAGTACTTTGGTTGCGCTAGTCAGACTGTTTCGGACATTCTGAAGGTCGGGTCACACAAGAGTGTTTTGGACGTTCCTCAGAGCCGGACATGTAGCTCTCTTTTCGACGGACATGTAATCTGTATCGGAAGTTGTCAGAAAACTTACCGTTTTATTAAAAAAGCTATGGCAAGTGTTGTTGCAGACAGTGTAAAAAGTGATTATTTAAAATATAAACAAACAGGATACATTAATGAGAGGTGTCGCCTACCATCACTGTCAGTACTACAGATCTTGCCCTCTGTAGATACAGAGCCTAACCTGGGCAAGTGTCATCCATAAAAAACACAATCACAGGTTCAAGTGCGAGAACACAGCATAGAGGCTTCCGCCGAAGAATATCCCACGACCGACGAGCTGTCTTCTGCACTGTGGACACAACTGTAGAAGACGACAGGTAGATGGAAAGAACGGTTAGGACCTCTTTTCAACCTCTCCAGATCTCTCCAGCATCCAGATCTGACTTCCAACACGACAACGCATAATTTATACATGGCAAGAATCTTTTTGGCATTGCACATTTCGGTTTTGACCTGTTTTACTTGTTCTTTAGCTAGCAAAGCGTCCTTGCATCCACCTTAAGGTATTAATCTTGTCACGTTTTCCCTCGTTCGCGATCTCTCGCAGCTTTGTTGATGTTCTTTGAAACTGCTACTTCCTTTTTTACCTGTTCTATACTTTCAACAAGCTGTTCAGCTACCTTCCATATCTCCCTCGTCTCCTTAGTGACTGATTCTCTCTTCTCTTTCGCGCCTATCTTCTCTCTCTCTACCGCCTCCTGCATGAATCACGTGAGGACATTAAATTGAGAACCTTCGCTAATACCTCCAGGACTAGACGAACGCGATTCCATCACTCTTTGACTGTCACTAATGGTACGTCTTGCCATGCCGGCAGATACTACGTGGCACTCCGCTGCTGTTTCCCCTCTGCTCTCGTTGTCCAACTAAATTACCTCGTCATAATCAGAAAATTCTGCGTTCAACACATCCGCAAGAACAGCTACTACATTCCAGTGAGAACTCCCCGCAGTTTTCTTTTGATCAGTGCTACCGGTCTGACACTAACCCGTTTGCGACGAGATTCGACTGTCCTCACTGCTTTGGAGCAAACGTACCTTGCATCTATTAAGCAAGCAATCAGGTTCCTATTCCCAAGAGGTTTCAATTGCTCTTCATTGCAATGGCACACAATTCTACCTGGGAAATTTGCTCTAGCGAGCCACTAATTCTAAATTCCTGACAACGCATATTGTACGCACCTCTGGTTCCCACGTATATTTGTTGATGATGTATAGATCGGAGAGACTATGATCTCCCCATCGTTTCCACCATCGCACACATAAGTGTACGTCACGAAGTTGGATATTAAAACCACATTATTGCGTCTCAGAACACTGCACAATATCTCGCCAACTGCGAGTACTATGTTAAATCATCAATGAGGTGCCTACGAGCGGTAGCCCTCTGAGATGTTCGACATGTGACATCCGGCGTCGGCGGAGTCTCGAACCAGTCTGGATAGCTCCCAACACTGCGGCTGGGGCAGCAGTGGGACACAAAAATGTTTACCTGCCGGCATAAACTCGGCCCGCACAGTGGTGGCCAGGCTACCCTTAGAGTTCCAACATTTCACACAGAGGGCAGACCAGACTGGACAGCATCACTGTTCAGCTACGCACTGCCGCCAGATGGCCATTGTGAGCCCAAACACATATCAAATAAAAGCAACCATAATCTACAATAACATACAGGAGCCTCAAATTATCTACCACACCACACGCTAACAAAGCGCCCTTCTCCGTCAGTAACAATCAACAAGGGCCACGGAAGTCACAACAAATGAATGAAAATATAAACAAACAACCTACGACACAAAAACTTACAAATCAGTGTATTTAGTGCCAACAATTCTTATAGTTACGCGAATCTAACATATCTCAGTTTACCAAATGAATTTCAACATGGGAGAAGAGAAATCATGTAGCGGAAATCGCATCTGACGGTCACAGTAGGCCGTCTTCAGTTCACGGACTGTTACGGCCGTCAGTACGAAGGCTGGTTTCGTCCAGCTCACCACGCCACTCTATCCTGGGCATGACGCCTCATCTCTGCGTAAGTAATGCAACGTACGTCCATTCGCACCCTCTTGCGGTATTCACGCTTTCGACCTCTACCTTCGTCCTGCCCGTTCGCGGGCACACACACTCTCACTTCCTTCCATTACCAAACTGAGAACACCGATGCTCCTGAATGCTTTTTATCAACCTTTCCTTCTTTTTCGTCAAGTTTTGCCATTTTTTTTTTTTTGCCCATTTCGTTTCAGCACTGTGTTATTAGTTCCTCGGTATACCCATCCAGTCTTCAAATTGCTTATGTAGTGCCACTTTTCAAAACTTTCTGCTGTCATCTTGCCTGAATAGCTTATTGTCCACGTTTCGCTTGCGAATAAGGCTACACTCCAGACAAGTATCTTCAGAAAAGACTGTCTAACTTTTATGTTCATGCTACTTCACGCGCTTTTCCGGCTAATGTGTTGAATATATATTTTTCAGGTTTGCCGCCGGATAGCATTGTGCAAGGCGCACAACGTATCATCGAAACAACTGTTCGTCATCAACGGGCAGAGGTACTGCTGTCGTCATTGCTGGAGAACTTATCTACTACTTTTAGTGATGCGTCTTGCAACAGTGATGACAGGAACTGCTACCACCTGATAATGTCGAACATTTATTTCGATGAAATACTGTGCGACTTGCAGAATGCTATCCCGTTGCAAACCCGAGAAGAATTTTGCAGTATTGTTTATATTTGATGTTAAGGGGAGTTGGGAGTTAGAACGGATATACGAGGGCGGTTCAATAAGTAATGCAACACATTTTTTTTCTGAAACAGGGGTTGTTTTATTCAGCATTGAAATACACCAGGAAGAACAGTCCACTGAAGTTTTGTGAGCTCCTCTCGGATGCGAAGACTTGTGTGAGGTCTTGCGTTGTCATGAAGAAGGAGAAGTTCGTTCAGATTTTTGTGCCTACGAACACGCTGAAGTCGTTTCTTCAATTTCTGAAGAGTAGCACAATACACTTCAGAGTTGATCGTTTGACCATGGGGAAGGACATCGAACAGAATAACCCCTTCAGCGTCCCAGAAGACTGTAACCATGACTTTACCGGCTGAGGGTATGGCTTTAAACTTTTTCTTGGTAGGGGAGTGGGTGTGGCGCCACTCCATTGATTGCCGTTTTGTTTCAGGTTCGAAGTGATGAACCCATGTTTCATCGCCTGTAACTATCTTTGACAAGAAATTGTCGCCCTCAGCCACATGACGAGCAAGCAATTCCGCACAGATGGTTCTCCTCTGCTCTTTATGGTGTTCGGTTAGACAATGAGTGACCCAGCGGGAACAAACCTTTGAATATCCCAACTGGTGAACAATTGTGACAGCACTACCAACAGAGATGTCAAGTTGAGCACTGAGTTGTTTGATGGTGATCCGTCGATCATCTCGAACGAGTGTGTTCGCACGCTCCGCCATTGCAGGAGTCACATCTGTGCACGGCCGGCCCGCACGCGGGAGATCAGACAGTCTTGCTTGACCTTGCGGCGATGATGACACACGCTTTGCCCAACGACTCACCGTGCTTTTGTCCACTGCCAGATCACCGTAGACATTCTGCAAGCGCCTATGAATATCTGAGATGCCCTGGTTTTCCGCCAAAAGAAACTCGATCACTGCCCGTTGTTTGCAACGCACATCTGTTACAGACGCCATTTTAACAGCTCCGTACAGCGCTGCCACCTGTCGGAAGTCAATGAAACTATACGAGACGAAGCGGGAATGTTTGAAAATATTCCACAAGAAATTTCCGGTTTTTTCAACCAAAATTGGCCGAGAAAAAAAATGTGTTGCATTACTTATTGAACTGCCCTCGTACATACGTAGTAGACCCTTTGTGGATCACGTGAAGCTTCTATAGTTTTTCCGTGAGACTTTCATTTTCTCGCTCGTGGCCTTCTTTCTTTCATCCGTCAACTTTATACCGGTATTTTTGGCTCCGTCTCTGGCTGGACTTCCCACTTGTCTGTTTTGCTTCTGTAGATGTTACGGCCTGCAGTGTCCTGAACGGTGAGTTGAGCATCAGTAAGGTCTCTTACCTTCAAGGCTTTCAGTGTCTGTGAGTATCTGGTGTGTGAGTCCATACTCAGGGAGTCTGTGTATGTGTCCACGGAATTTAAGGCGTCATTTTCTAATGTCAGTAGCAATAGTTGAAATTTCCTCTGTAGTTTGTTGGTTTGCAGTCTATATCGAGCTTCTGTTTTTCGTGGTCCAAGGATTTTCCTAATGATCCTCCATTCTTCATTTTGTAGATTTTGTAGTAGCATCATGTCATGGAGTGACAAGATTTCTGTTGCGTATAGCACCTCGGGTTCACTGACAGTGCTGCAGTGTCTGATTTTTGCATGCATGGACACGCACTTTTTGTTGTAAGGTTGGTGTGTTCGACCGTAGGCTCTCTTTAGTTTCTGTGTTCGAGTTTCTTGAGAATTTTTTTTCTAGTCCAGGGGGTTCCAAAATTTCCCCCAGGTATTTAAAATGTGGAACTCTGTTTATCCGTCCACATTTTGTGGTGAGATTCTGTATGTGTAAGAGTGTACATATAAATTACGTTTTCTCAAAAGAAATTTGCAAGCCAACCTCCTCGGCGTATTCCTTGAGTATTTCTATTTGATGTATTGCATTTTGTTCACTGTCTGTCAAAATTGCAAGGTCATGGGCAAAGGCTAGGCAGGTGACTTCAGTTTTCCTTGCAATCTCCATTGGTGTCCATAGGCCACATTTTCTAAGCTCACTCTCCCATTCCCCTATGACTTTGTCCAAAACGATACTGAACAGAATTGGAGACAGTCCGTCCCCTAGTCTTACTCCAGTTCTGATCTCAAAACATTCCGAGATTTCCCCCATGAATTTTACTTTAGAGGTTGTGTTGGAGAGTGTCAGCTCAATGAGCTTATGTATTTTCTGGTCAAGTCCGAGTTCTACTAGTGTGTTGACAAGGGATTTACGGCCGACTGAGTCATACGCTTTCTTGAAGTCGACGAATGTACATATGGTGGGCTTATGTCTAATATGTCTGTATTTCAACGTTGTTTTTAGATTAAAAATTTGTTTAGGGAAGGAGCGTCCGGTTCGGAAACTCGCTTGATACTCCCAAATCTTGAGTTCAATTTGTTCCTGTGTTCTTTGCAATAGGCAGGAAGAGAAGATCTTGTAGGTGACTGGTAGCAGTGAAATGCCTTGGTTATTGTTGACATCCGTACTGTTTTTCTTTTTTTGTGCAGGGGATGGATAAGTGCATACTTCCAATCGTCAGGTAATTCTTCTGTTGTCCAAATTTCTTTAATAATTTCCGTGAGCTCCTCAAGTGATTTAGGGCCTAAATTTTTACGTAGTTCTGCCACTATGTTGTCTTCACCAGCCGCTTCGTTGTTTATGAGATGGTGCGTGTGTTTGAGGATTTCTTCTTTTGATGGTGGTATTGAGTCTTGGTTGGTGTGTGCGGGCTCAATAGGTGGGAATCTTTCTGTGGGTTATGGACAATTTTGTAAATTGGTGAAGTAAACTGCGAGTTCTTTGCAGCTTTCTTCATTGTTAAGTGCTATTTTTTCCATTTTTTTAAAGCAGAGATTTTGTGGTGTGTATCATCGTATCCCATTTGCAAATGTCCTGTAGAAATCTCTTGTATTGTAATTCCGAAAGTCACTCTCCAGTTGTTCGTTTAGGTATCTTCTCTTGGTTTGTCTGATGGTTCTGGCTGGTTTTTTCCGTACTTTGAAGAAATTTTGTTGTGTTCCTGGAGGTTTATTGCTGCTGTATTTCTGGAAGACCAATTTGCTTGTTTTAAGGGCGTTTTCACAGTTGCACAGTTGTCGTTCCACCATGCATGTTCTTTTTTTTTTCTCAGCAGTAGTAGTTCCTGTGCTTTACGCATGATCTTGTTTTTGAACTCTTCCCATGTGTTTCGTTCCTGTTCCTCCCATTCGTCCCCTGTTTTGTGGAGATTGTTTATGTCGAATATCTGCAGGTGCGATTTCTTGGTATTGTGCTTTAGTGGAGTGAATTTTAATTTGACTCGTGTAAGGTAGTGGTCTGAGTCAATATTGGCACCCATTCGAACTTGTACATCATGAATTTCTCGTTGCTGCGTGTGGGTGATTGCTATATGGTCAATCTGGAATTCCCCATGTTCTTGAATAGGAGAGCGCCAAGTTTTCTTGCTTTCTGGGGTGCTTTCGTAAGGATGTCGACATTACCTTCAGGTTGAATTGTTGACAGAGATCAACTAGCCACCTTTCATTTCTGTTGGTAAATTTGTGCGCAGGATATCTGCCTAGTCTTCCTGTGTTCTTTGTCTCTGCCCAGTTGTGCATTAAAGTCACGAAGGAGTAAGATGGTGTCCTTCTTGGGGATCTTCGCCATAATCTCCTCCAGTTGGTTCCAGAAATTCTTCACTTCGGTAGGGTTTTTTTTTCTTGTCTGTTTTGGTTGGGGCGTGAGCGCTGACAAGTGTATAATTTCCATTGGCGCACTGTATACGTGCTGTCATGAGTCTGTTGTTGACAGGATTGACTTCCTTGACGGAGTTTATGATCTTTTTGTGTGCAAGTATCACCATTGGCACCTTTTCCAATTAGCCTATCAGTTTTTCTCTTGAATATGCGGTAGTTACCATAATCTGTGGTATCGTGGTCAGTATATCGTGTTTCCTGAAGTGCTAGTAGAAGGATGTTTTGTCTGTCGAGTTCTGTAGTAAGATTGAATAGCTTTCCAGGTTGTATCAGTGTGCTGATATTTAGTGTGCCAATGAATGTTGGTAGTTTTCCAGAGAACTTTGACTTTCTCTGAGTTGCCCTGGTCCCCCAGATTCCGAATTCCCGGTTTCCGAAGGTCGACGGGTGGATTGGTTACCACCTGGGGTAATGTTGTTGTTGCTCTCACGAACCATAGTGCTTGTTATTAAATTTTGTCCAGCTCGGCTGGTTGTGTAGAGGCATGAATTGTTAATTCCTGCCGGCCGCGGTGGCCGTGCGGTTCTGGCGCTGCAGTCCGGAACCGCGGGACTGCTACGGTCGCAGCTTCGAATCCTGCCTCGGGCATGGATGTGTGTGATGTCCTTAGGTTAGTTAGGTTTAAGTAGTTCTAAGTTCTAGGGGACTTATGACCTAAGATGTTGAGTCCCATAGTGCTCAGAGCCATTTGAACCGTTTTTTTTTTTAATTCCTGGAGCAGTTGCTACAGCCGCACCTAGTGGATGAACAGTCGCTGGCCAAGTTGTCAGTGGTTTCCACAACAGACGCCGCTTGGGTTTTAAGAAGAGAACTCTTCCGCCTTCTCTGCTTTTGAGATCTTCATCTTCATTCGCCATCAAAGCCGTTGATCCTCTTCACCTGTACCCTGGTAAAGGGCCTCTACAAGATACTACCAGCCGGGCCAGCTGGACCAAGGTTTTTTTTACTCCACCCCCTCCTCCTTTCTCAACCGGGCTTGGGACCGGCTTTGGCGGAGTTTAATATATATCACTTAGAAACTCACATGGGAAACATTTTATTTTACTTTTTAAATATAATCTACACCGATTGAAAATGTTAAAATTTTTACGTGCATGACTTCAAGATCTAATAAAATCGGTAATATTTTTATATAGAAGGCTGTGGATTGCTGTGTTATAAAGGTTAAATTAAGTGTTTGTATTGGTAGCATTGTCAAAAACAGTATCGTATCGTTTCATAGTATAAACACAATTGCATGTCGAAGTGCTAACGTTTCTCTGAGAAAAAGTGATGAATAGATTGATAAGTCTCTCAAAAAGTGAAGTATGACACCAAAACGAAGTGTTTTTAAGAAACGTGGATTTCATGGTAATAGATTTTCGAATAAAGGGAAACATTGTGTTCAACATGTGGCGCGTGAAGTTACAGACAATGAAATACAGGCAAACTCGGCAGTATCTAGAGAAACACCCATTAGTGCTTCGAAGATTAAAATAAAACGTTGTGATACACAGTTCTCTCAAAACTAAAGTGATGTAAATGGTAGGTTAGGTCATATTCCGATCGATTTACACATCCTAACAAGGGTGTTAGGTGAATGCGTGTGTTGCAAAATATGTGGAGGGCCAGTTAGTTTACATGAAGACAGTGAGGTATCAAATGGACTAGCCAGGAAAATGGTTCAAATGGCTCTAAGCACTATTGGACTTAGCATCTGAGGTCATCAGTCCCGTAGACATAGAACTACTTAAACCTAACCAATCTAAGGACTACAAACACACCCATGCCAGAGGCAGGATTCGAACCTGCGACCGTAGCAGCAGCGCGGTTCCAGACTGAAGCGCCTAGAACCTCTCGGCCACATCGGCCGGCGACTAGCCAGGAAATGTATCATTAATTCTGCCAGTTGTAAATATAGTCATTCATTTTGGAATTCTGATAAGTGTAAAGACAATTATTTGTAAGTAAATGTTAGGTGGTTTTCTGGATTGAGAACTATTGGGAAAGGACACACTGCAGTAGAAACAATGTGTGCCGTGATGAATATGCGACGCCCACCTTGTAAAATCGACAAGTATGCGGGAGTTATTAGAGCTGCTGTGGAACCTGTTGCATGTGAGTCAATGAAGGTTGCTACACACGACCTGTTGAAATGAATGATGGTATGACTGACATATCAGTAGCTTTTGATGCCACTTGGCAGAAGCGGAGCTACATTTCTAACAATTCTGTTGCTACCGTGGCCATATGGATACTGGAAAGGTAATAGATTTCCAGATTTTAACCAAACATTGTTATAAGTGTAAATCAGGGAATGATGAAGGGAATATCTATGACATAAATTATGAATTAACAAATGGCGACCTCTGCAGCTATTGAAATTTTAAGTCGATCTGTGAACGAAAGGGGAGTGTGTTACACTAAGTTCTTAGTTGACGGAGACAAAAAAGCATTTATCAGTGTAGTAGCTGCTCAGCCTCGTGGTGAGAAGATTCTCACGAAACTGGAATGTGTTGTTCATGTCCAGAAGAGGATGGGCACCAGGATGAGGAAGTTGAAACAAAGTTTTAGAGACAAGAAACTTCCTGATGGTAAAACCATAAGAGGCAGGCTGACAGACAAAATTATTGTTGAACTACATCCGTATTATGGGATGACCATTAGAAATAATATTGAGGATTTGTAGAAAATGAAGCAGGCGGTATAGGCTACCTTCTTCCACAGACCTCCAACAGATGAAAAACCGGTATACCACCTTTGCCCGCAGCTCGTGGTCGTGCGGTAGCGTTCTCGCTTCCCGCGCCCGGGTTCTCGGGTTCGATTCAGGGCGGGGTCGGGGGGGGGGGGTCGGGGATTTTCTCTGCCTCGTGATGACTGGGTGTTGTGTGCTGTCCTTAGGTTAGTTAGGTTTAAGTAGTTCTAAGTTCTAACAAAGGAAAACTTTCTATTATGCACTCACTTTCCTCCCAGGTGTGTCCTAGTGATTCTTCTGTTCAATCACTATATCCGAAGCTAAAACCACTCAATATGTCTGAAATAGCAAACTCTAGGTGTAAATAAATCACACCGAACCGAGCGAGTGGGCCATACCGAAACCTAAACATCTCTCTGTCCAGCTGCCGAAGAAAACGGTGGGAGGACGGATCGGTAACAGGTCTCAGAAGCTTAGAGAATAGCAACTTCGAATAAAGAACCGAAAATGACGTCACCATCAGGCTATCCTACTGCTTCCAATCAGTGTGAAAGATACAGAATAGGTCCCCTGGCAGCCAAATCGTCCTGCACGTCATCCAAGTTAGGCACCACCCGAAGATCTCTGAAGTGCTTCGCGAGGCATTTCGTTTAGCAACTGTTAATCAGTCTGCAGGTAATTAACACTTTTGAAACAACAGAATGACAGCCTGCTATTGAGAAATGGTTTTATATGAAATGCAAGTAAATTGACCGTTTAGTTTTTCTAATACTAATAACAGGAGTTTATCATGTTGATTTTGATGCGTTACTTCCAAACACAGCAGCCAATCTGGAGAAGGATTACAAATTAGGCGGTCTTTCTCACGGTACACTTACCGAATAAACTATCTGTCACCGTTAACTCCCATCACATTATATCATCTTCCCACTGCTGCCTTGTCAACTGTTCTATAAAAGCTTCTCGTAACTTTATAAGATGGCTGTAAAGCCAGAAATATTACAACCTTTCCCCCCATCCTTCAGTAATCGAAGAGTATGATCCGCTTCTAAAGCAGCCGTAGTCCACGGGACATTAAATGGCATTGTGCCTTACCCGTTCTCTCCTTGGCCTTTAGGGCGACAGAACAAACTAACAGTAATGGACAAATGGACGATGACTACAGAGAGTTTAAAATTAGTTGCTACTTCATAGACAGTGCGGTGCGGAACGAGCGGAGGGAAGCGTAGTTGCCAGCTTGTGCTGAGGACGTCAGCAGGTGACCGCTATACAGGATGTTCCAAAAAGGACTTTACAACTTTAAAAATTCATATAAATTAATTCATAGTACCTCCCGAGGTGATTGTAGTGTCAATTTCTACGTAAATATATCAAGTTTTGTCTCGCGTAGTTTGCTAGTGAACGTTTTTTGTGTATTGAGCAAGAAAAAAGTGCACGTCCCCTTTTTCTTCGATGAGAGAACCATCAACGGGATAATGTGTCTGGATATGTTACAGCAAATTTTGATACCATACATCGATGAGGATGATCTAGAAAGAAATGTTTACTTCATGCAAGATGGCGCACCACCCCACTACCTGGCTGCCGTCCAGGATTTTCTCAGTGACCGCTTTCCAACTCAATGGATTGGCCGTGACTCGCCAACTGTATGGCCTGCACGTTCCCCAGACCTGACACCACTCCAGTTTTTTTATGGGGATTCATCAAGGATATCGTGTTTGTACCTCCTGTGTCGGCTTCTCTAAGAATTTACGCCGCCACTGAGCAAGTTACACCTGCAACACTACAGCGACTTTGAGAAGAAATTGACTTCTGATGGAATGCGTGCAGGATAACCATATAAAACATCTTTAGTTTAAGATAACAAACCTTTATGTGTTTCCCTACAAAATATCACTAAAAACAGCACTGTATCTTATTTCAATAAATTTATACGAATTTTTTAAGTTGTAAAGTTCTTTTTGGAACACCCTGTATAATGCCAGGCCTTCCTTCCAGGCTCTAGCCTGATGGCGTGAAATTCGCGTCAACCAGCCGATCTAAAAACCTAACTAACCTAAGGACATCACACACATCCGTGCCCGAGGCGGGACTCGAACCTGCAACCGTAGCGGTCTCTCGGCTCTAGACTGTAGCGCCTAGAATCGCACGGCCACTCCGGCCGACCCAGCCGATCTGAATTCTTTCTTCCTTTAAAGAAATTATTCAGTAATAAACTCTGATTCTCATACATCTTATAACTTACATCGCCAGCTTCATGATGCTGCCTATTATATCGCTAAGTGTCATAGTTGTTGAGACATTTCGATGTCAGGCACAACTACCTCAAGAAAGTCGTAAAGTGTGCAGTGAAAATTAAGAGAAAGGCATAATTAATATGTGGAACTTCCATAACTACCGCGGTAGTCGAACAGCTATAGCTCTCTTTTCTTCTTTTCTTGAATGAAATGATGTAATTCTCAAGGACGATCGATAGCTGGTGAAACGAGAATTGCTGTGGGTTTTGCAACAACATAAACGAAGAAGTTACACATTTATTTTTATACCGATAATGGGTTTTTTCATGAACTACTGACTTGTCTTGCCCTCTGTTGCTAGTTTAATATTGTAATCTTTCGGGATTCTGGAGCAATTTATTTTTCATCTGCATTTGAATGTTAGTGACACATTGCTGTGTTTTGACAGAAGGAGCAATTTTATCGTGACAGCAAGAGAAGTTACGTATTACTCAAAACTCGTTACAGTCCTTCACGAACCTCTCCTCAACTACCTTCTTAGTAAGCTTACAACTAGCCGGCCTTTGTTGCCGAGCGGTTCTAGGCGCTTCAGTCTGGAATCGCGCGACCGCTACGGTTGCAGGTTCTAATCCTGCCTCGGGCATGGATGTGTGTGATGTCCTTAGGTTAGCTAGGATTGAGTAGTTCTAAGTTCTAGGGGACTGATGACCTCAGATGTAAGGCCCATAGCACTCGGGGCCATTTGAACCATAAGCCTACAACTCGAGACCAGTCTTGTGATGTAACACTTGCAATGGCTTCTTTTGTCAGCATTTCAACGTTACTGAGCGTAAATTTTTCGTTGCTTTTTATCACGTTACTGTTCATGTAGGTCCATATATTATTAGTCGGATTTAAATGACCATGATACGCAGGAAGCCTGATTCCACTTTGCCCTTTAGCGTAATCTAGTTCGTCGACCTGATAGCTTGGACTGTTTGGCTTTATTCAGTGGAACATTTCTTTCCACCCTGAGCAAAATATCCGCTTTCCTCCGCTGCATTGTTTGATCTTTATCCATCTCAGCAAAGTGGAATGTGGATTGTCCATTACTACTGTCGAATTCACAGGGATATATTGCAGCAGAACATAATTTAACAGCCGGTGAACGTGTTCTTGAGCGACAGCTTCTAATGCGATCATCGTGTTCAGAAGTGTCGCACAGTTGTTATTAATCCAGCGCCAACACAAAACACTTTTTCACAACATCTGACGGCCGCAGAGCATTCAGTACCAGAAAATCCTACTTTACAGCGAGATCTAACGAACGCAGATATGAGTCTAATGAGCGACACATCTACATCAACATCTACATTTATACTCCGCAAGCCACCCAACGGTGTGTGGCGGAGGACACTTTACGTGCCACTGTCATTACCTCCCTTTCCTGTTCCAGTCGCGTATCGTTCGCGGAAAGAACGACTGCCGGGAAGCCTCCGTGAGCGCTCGAATCTCGCTCATTTTAGATTCGTGATCTCCTCGGGAGTTATAAGTAGGGGGAAGCAATATATTCGATACCTCATCCAGAAACGCACCCTCTCGAAACCTGGACAGCAAGCTATACCGCGATGCAGAGCTAGAGCGCCTGTCTTGCAGAGTCTGCCACTTTGCTAAACATCTCCGTAACGCTATCACGCTCACCAAATAACCCTGTGACGAAACGCGCCGCTCTTCTTTTGATCTTCTCTATCTCCTCCGTCAACCCGATCTGGTACGGATCCCACACTGATGAGCAATACTCAAGCATAGGTCGAACGAGTGTTTTGTAAGCCACGTCCATTGTTGATGGACTACATTTTTTAAGGACTCTCCCAGTGAATCTCAACCTGGTACCCGCCTTACCAACAATTAATTTTATATGATCATTCCACTTCAAATCGTTCTGCACGCATACTCCCAAATATTTTACAGAAGTAACTGCTACCAGTGTTTGTTCCGCTATCATATACTCATACAATAAAGGATCCTTCTTTCTATGCATTCGCAATACATTACATTTGTCTATGTTAAGGGTTAGTTGCCACTCCCTGCACCAAGTGCCTATCCGTTGCTGATGTTCCTGCATTTCGCTACAATTTTCTATTGCTGCAACTTCTCTGTATACTACAGACTACAGAACTACGTGGTTCTGTTTATCCAGTGCGTGGCAACAGGGACAATTATCCAACCGAGCAGCTGACAGCGCGTTAGGGAAAACAGGCTCGCCATTACTGTTAACAGGCCAACGGCGTCGTGTCCCTTCCCGTGACTCAAACGTAAAAGGCGCAACTAATTTAAAACGCACTATAGGGTTTCAGTGTCTTTGTACGTCCCACGTGTCACTCCCGTATTGGCGAACTGAAAGAGACTATCAGTTGGTGGTTTCGTCAGGGTACAGATTCCTAACGCCCGCCATCGCCCCCGTGTTTGCCACCGCAGAGCCGCGGTACCACCACACAAGCTACACTCGAAAAGCCATTGACGGATAGGGTGCTCCAGGTTGCCAGGGGAGACGGCGCGGCGGCAGATGTGTTGCGGGTGGCGGCGCGGCAGGGGCAGGGGCAGGTGTCTGAGAGCAGCGGCGCGCTTCCGGCCGCGCGGAGTGTTTGTACAAACGGCGCGAGTAGCTAGTCGCGTCCCGCAGGCGACATTAAGACCCGCCGCCTCCCGGCCGAGCCAGTCAATACTTCAGCGCCGCGCGCCGCCGCCTAATGGAAGAACTGTGTCGAACCGTGGAATCACCTTTGGGGCTGCCCTCCGCAGCCCGTTCCGCGCCTTGTATTTTGTAGCTTCTCCCCCACCCCTCACCCCCACCCCACGACCCGTTCAGCCGCGCTCCTCCTCTTCACACGTTCGCACCCTCCCACTTACTGAGCTGCCCCGCCTCCCGATGCAGGCGGGACACGTCTGCTCGGCTTCCTCTGGCGACACTGCACCGGTGCCGATCTCGGCGGGCCGCGAGAGGAAAATTGAGTCACAGAGAGTGCTTGTGGGAAATGTACAGTCGGTACCGGCCGCGGCCGATAGCGGCGAACCCGCCTGCCTGCTCTCTCTCTCCCCGTGTATGAGAAGCGTACTTTACGGCGCGCTGTCTCCGCGGATGAACCCGCCCTCTTAGGTGCGAGAATACATTGTCCTCCCGGCTCTGCCACGGCTCCCGAGGGTGCCTCACTGCGACCCTAGTTCTCTGGAACCATGTAGACTGCTCGCATACGGGCGTGTGTCGACTCCAGATTTGAGTAGACACTCGCGTCGAAAGGTTTGAAATTTTCTCTGGCGCATCGCTCCTACAATATGCCTCACTTCCGAATTCACCGTATCTGCATCATACTCTGCAAGCCACATAATGGTGGGTGGCGAAGGGCACTTTTTGTACCACTAATTAATCCCTCCAACCCTGTTCCACTCGCAAACAGCGCATGGGAGAAATGATTATCGGTAAGCCTTTGTATTGGCACTAATTTCTCGAGTTTTCTCCTCTTGGTCATTACGCGAAACGTATGTAGGGGAAAGTAATATTATGTTCTACTCTTGCCGGAAGACCTCTCTCGAAAAAAAAATGTTCAAATATGTGTGAAATCTTGTGGGACTTAACTGCTAAGGTCATCAGGCCCTAAGCTTACAGACTACAGGGTTATTACAAATGATTGAAGCGATTTCACAGCTCTACAATAACTTTATTATTTGAGATATTTTCACAATGCTTTGCACACACATACAAAAACTCATAAAGTTTTTTTAGGCATTCACAAATATTCGATATGTGCCCCTTTAGTGATTCAGCAGACATCAAGCCGATAATCAAGTTCCTCCCACACTCGGCGCAGCATGTCCCCATCAATGAGTTCGAAAGCATCGTTGATGCGAGCTCGCAGTTCTGGCACGTTTCTTGGTAGAGGAGGTTTAAACACTCAATCTTTCACATAACCCCACAGAAAGAAATCACATGGGGTTAAGTCGGGAGAGCGTGGAGGCCATGACATGAATTGCTGATCAAGATCTCCACCACGACCGATCCATCGGTTTTCCAATCTCCTGTTTAAGAAATGCCGAACATCATGATGGAAGTGCGGTGGAGCACCATCTTGTTGAAAGATGAAGTCGGCGCTGTCGGTCTCCAGTTGTGGCATGAGCCAATTTTCCAGCATGTCCAGATACACGTGTCCTCTAACGTTTTTTTCGCAGAAGAAAAAGGGGCCGTAAACTTTAAACCGTGAGATTGCACAAAACAAGTTAACTTCTGGTGAAATGCGAATTTTCTGCACGAATGCGTGAGGATTCTCTACTGCCCAGATTCGCACATTGTGTCTGTTCACTTCACCATTAAGAAAAAATGTTGCTTCATCACTGAAAACAAGTTTCGCACTTTACGCATCCTCTTCCATGAGCTGTTGCAACCGCACCGAAAATTCAAAGCGTTTGACTTTGTCATCGGGTGTCAGGGCTTGTAGCAATTGTAAACGGTACGGCTTCTGCTTTAGTCTTTTCCGTAAGATTTTCGAAAACCGTCGGCTGTGGTATGTTTAGCTCCCTGCTTGCTTTATTCGTCGACTTCCGCGGGCTACGCGTGAAACTTGCCCGCACGTGTTCAACCGTTTCTTCGCTCACTGCAGGCCGCCCGTTGATTTCCCCTTAGAGAGGCATCCGGAAGCTTTAAACTGCGCTTACCATCGCCGAATGGAGTTAGCAGTTGGTGGATGTTTGTTGAACTTCGTCCCGAAGTCTCGTTGCACTGTTATGACTGACTGATGTGAGTGCATTTCAAGCACGACATACGCTTTCTCGGCTCCTGTCGCCATTTTGTCTCACTGCGCTCTCGAGCGCTCTGGCGGCAGAAACCTGAAGTGCGGCTTCAGCCGAACAAAACTTCATGAGTTTTTCTACGTATGTGTAATGTGGTGTGACCATATGTCAATGAATGGAGCTACAGAAATCGCTTCAATCATTTGTAATAGCCCTGTACTTAACCTAAATATCCTAAGGACAAACACACACACCCATGCCCAAGGGAGGACTCAAACCTCCGCCGGAACCAGCCGTACACTACACGACTGTAGCACCTAGACTGCTCGGCTAATCCCGCGCGTCGGTCTCTCGAAATTTCAATAGTATATGTCTTCGTGATGCACAACGCCTCTCTTGTAACGTCTGCCAGTGGAGTTTGTTGAGCATCTCCGTAACGCTCTCGCTCCAGCTAAACGACCCCGTGACGAAACATGCCGCTCTTCGTTGGATGTTCTCTACCTCTTCTATAAGTCCTATCTGGTAAGGATCCAAGATAAATGACCAGTACTCAAGAATGGGTGTAGCAAACGACTTATAAGCCACATTCTTGGTGGATGAGTCACATTTTCTTAACATTCTTCGTATGAATGTGACTGTGGAATCTTCTTTTCCTGCTATTTGTTTTATATGGTGATTCCACTTAAGGTCACTCCGAATACTGATTCCTAGATATTTTACTGTAGATACTGTTTCCAGAGGCTTGTCACCAATAGTGTAGTTGTACACTAGTGGATTTCTTTTCCTTTGTATGTGCAGTATGTCACATTTATTTACGTCCAGGGTCAGATGTCAGAGCCTGCAGCATTCATGAATTCTCTGGAGGTCATTCTGCAAATCGTTACTACCTCCTGGTGTCCCTACGAGGTGCATTCAAGTACTAAGGCCTCCGATTTTTTTTTCTAATTAACTACACACCCGAAATCGATGAAACTGGCGTTACTTCTCGACGTAATCGCCCTGCAGACGTACACATTTTTCACAACGCTGACGCCATGATTCCATGGCAGCGGCGAAGGCTTCTTTAGGAGTCTGTTTTGACCACTGGAAAATCGCTGAGGCAATAGCAGCACGGCTAGTGAATGTGCAGCCACGGAGAGTGTCTTTCATTGTTGGAAAAAGCCAAAAATCACTAGGAGCCAGGTCAGGTGAGTAGGGAGCATGAGGAATCACTTCAAAGTTGTTATCACGAAGAAACTGTTGCGTAACGTTAGCTCGATGTGCGGGTGCGTTGTCTTGGTGAAACAGCACATGCGCAGCCCTTCCCGGACGTTTTTGTTGCAGTGCAGGAAGGAATTTGTTCTTCAAAACATTTTCGTAGGATGCACCTGTTACCGTAGTGCCCTTTGGAACGCAACGGATAAGGATTACGCCCTCGCTGTCCCAGAACATGGACACCATCATTTTTTCAGCACTGGCGGTTACCCGAAATTTTTTTGGTGGCGGTGAATCTGTGTGCTTCCATTGAGCTGACTGGCGCTTTGTTTCTGGATGGAAAAATGGCATCCACGTCTCATCCATTGTCACAACCGACGAAAAGAAATTCCCATTCATGCTGTCGTTGCGCGTCAACATTGCTTGGCAACATGCCACACGGGCAGCCATGTGGTCGTCCGTCAGCAGTCGTGGCACCCACCTGGATGACACTTTTCGCATTTTCAGGTCGTCATGCAGGATTGTGTGCACAGAACCCACAGAAATGCCAACTCTGGAGGCGATCTGTTCAACAGTCATTCGGCGATCCCCCAAAACAATTCTCTCCACTTTCTCGATCATGTCGTCAGACCGGCTTGTGCGAGCCCGAGGTTGTTTCGGTTTGTTGTCACACGATGTTCTGCCTTCATTAAACTGTCACACCCACGAACGCACTTTCGACACATCCATAACTCCATCACCACATATCTCCTTCAACTGTCGATGAATTTCAATTGGTTTCACACCACGCAAATTCAGAAAACGAATGATTGCACGCTGTTCAAGTAAGGAAAACGTCGCCATTTTAAGTATTTAAAACAGTTCTCATTCTCGCCGCTGGCGGTAAAATTCCATCTGCCGTACGGTGCTGCCATCTCTGGGACGTATTGACAATGAACGCGGCCTCATTTTAAAACAATGTGCATGTTTCTATCTCTTTCAGTCCAGAGAAAAAAATCAGAGGCCTTAGAACTTGAATGCACCTCGTACTTTGATGTGGACAACAGTGTCATCTGCGAACACACTTAGAGAGCATCCGACACTTTCTACCAGATCATTTATATATAATGTAAACAATAAAACGGTAACACCTCCCCCATCACGATTCTTTCGTGTACATCGGAAATTATCTTTACCTCTATGGATTTCGTTCTGTTAAGAGCGACGTGCTGAGTTCTTCATGCAAGGAAGTCTTGAATCCAGTCCCAAATCTGCTCCGACAGTCGATAAGCTCGTATTTGTTCAGTAAACGGCAGTGCGGGACGATGTCAAATGCCTTCCTGAAGTCAAGGAACACGGCATCAGCCTGAGAGCCATTGTCTCTGGTCTGTAGGAACAGAGCGAGCTGAGTTTCGCAGTGTCTCTGTTTGGGGAATCAATATTGATTTTTTTGGGGAGCTTTTCCTTATACAAGAAAGTCATAATTCTTGAGCACAAAAGATGTTCCACAGTTCTACAACAGATCGACTTCAACGATATAGGTCGAATACTGTGTGCTTATGTCCTACGACTCTTCTTAAGAACAGGAATGACCTGAGCTTTCTTCCAGTCGCTAGGTACCCTTCGTTACTCAAGCGATGTGCAATGAATTACAGCTAGAAGTGGAGCTTTTCGCATAATCTTTGCAATATCATATAGGTATCTCATCTGGTCGTGACGCATTTCCTCTACTAAGCGGTTAGAACTGTTTTTGTATTCTGTGGATGACGAGATCAGATATCGTCGTTAGCAACAACGCCCGCCACCCGAGCCAACAAAAAATTAGCATCTTCACGTCAGTTGCGAACCAGATCATCAGCATCGCCTTAACGAAAACAGAGAACAGATTAGTACACTGGACCCGCTTTCGGGACGAAGACGATTCAGATCTCCGTCCAGCCATCGTGATTTGGATTTCCTGTGGTTTCTGTGTACCGCTCCAGGCAAACGGCGCGACGGTCCCTTCGAAAATGTCACTTCCGATTTCCTTCACCATCGTTTTGTAAACCGATACTGTGCTCCGTCTCTACTGATCGTGCTGTCTACGGGATTTTATACTCCTTCCTTCATACACCGTCCGTCCATAAAGTTCCGAGATTGGTATCATTCCTGTCGTGTAAGCAACGGCAGCTCAGTAACTACAGTGGCAGCTTCACCCGACAATTCTAAACAACAGAGGTGCATGCAACAGATCTATTGTGAGCAGACAGTATTAAGAAGTGGAGGTATGGCCGTGGTGCGTCAGCCTTAATGTGTTACGAGTCACAATGCAGAAACGTCTCTCCATCAAGTGTTCGCGACGTTCTTGAGAACGTTCTGAAGAAGAGAAACTTGTGTGCGAAGTTTGTCCCGCACACCGTGATTCCCCGACAAAAACGACGACGCCTGGACGCGTGCTGCTACTTGATTGAAATTAAACCACGGGCAAATCATTTCTGAATAAATTCCTCAAGGATGATAAGATCTGCTCTTATCCATAAGAACCTGCCAAAAAGTGCAGAAATTCATCAATGCTTTGACGACTTGATCGACATTCAGGTCAACATGACGTGCGAGTTGAACAACGTAACGAAGAAGGACATTTCGGACAATTACACATGGTTGTATGGACGTTCTGCGTGATCTACTAAAGTGTCGAGAGCGTGCGTAGAACAATTGAAGCAGTTAAACCTCTGAACTGATCGCATGTTGTGCAATAAATATGCTTAAATTTATAGCCCAAAATAATGGATGGAATCGCTCTCTCATAAATACTCTCCTTGAATAAATCGAGAGTAAACTCAGGCCCGCATCTCGTGGTCGTGCGGTAGCGTTCTCGCTTCCCACGCCCGGGTTCCCGGGTTCGATTCCCGGCGGGGTCAGGGATTTTCTCTGCCTCGTGATGGCTGGGTGTTGTGTGCTGTCCTTAGGTTAGTTAGGTTTAAGTAGTTCTAAGTTCTAGGGGACTTATGACCACAGCAGTTGAGTCCCATAGTGCTCAGAGCCATTTTTTAGTAAACTCAGGAAACGACCATTAGCATTGCAGGCTAAAATGAAATGCCAAAATTTGTGAGACTTTCGATCCACGACAAAGTGTCACACAAAACTGCAAACCTTTTCCGTTCACACAATGTAAAAATATCCTTCCATACAAACTTTAAACTACAATGCGAATTATTCACACAGTTAATTTGGATGATTGAACCAATATCCGGTGTATAAAAAGTAGGGTTTGATTCGGTACTCGAATCGAAAAATTGGAAATTTTTTCTGGAGTCTATTTGTTTGTACAACGAGGGAGAAACTTTGCAGCCGCTCCAAAGAACCTATTTTTGTGTACATAGTTCCGCGTAGTAAGCGCGTACACAACTTTCCCAATAGAGTGCGCCCCGCTAAGCACAACAGCGCAGGTGCAGCGCTCGTCCGTCTCCGCACTACGAGATGGCGCCGTCTTAGAGACGGACCAAATTCTGGTTCCGCCGATCCGCGTATTAATATGTCACGCAGCCGATGAGATTGCTGCTAATGTAGGACCTTTTCTCCTCGCGGATCACACTCGCGCAGTGATACCTGAACGCTCGAGGTATTATAACGAGTGTGCAGACCTCCGATTAGTCAGTCTGCATTAGTCTGTCGTCAAGTTTCAGTCTGCGCCTAATAAGATTATCATATTCCTATACACAGCCATGAAGAGAAACGTATAGACACTTTGTCAAGTATCAAGACCAAAGGAACTTCAGATTGTCAATTATAAACAGCCTCCAGAATCAAGTTACGTAATGTCTATGATTTTTGTTATTTTAATAAACATGTGTGAAAATTAATCAAGTTCTGTTTAAAGTTGGTCACCGTCAATCTGCTACTCTAAGCGTGTAAGTGGCATTTCTATCGTCTGACCTAACGGCAGAAGATAAACACGCCACGATAAGACCACGAGACATATTGCTGACACTCGCCTACTTCGTTAGAGCGACAAGGCAAATAATCTGATGGTGTGTGTACCGAAGGTCATACAGTACGCACGCCACATCTATGCATACCTTGAAGCTCAAAAATAAGTAGAGGTTTCCATCACAAATTGCCCATCATGAACACTCTGTCAGTGATAACAATGACAGTTACTCTGTGATGCACAATGTAGACAAAGAGTTGCGGATGCACATTCGCAAAACAAAGTCATCTCAAGAAATCGTTACAGAACAACCTAAATCAACACAGAACTTCTTCTTCCAACATTTCCAGGACATCCTGGCACCAAAGCACCTCTAAAAAACAAACAACAGTAACATATATTCATTCTGCTCCATACATCAATATCCCATTATTCATAACTGTGACATTCTGTTTATTCACTCTAACTGTTTTGCTCTTTATTATCTGTACTGCCATGGATCTAAAGAGGAAATCTCTGTCACATAATAATGCGTTCACTCATTCATTGTGTAGTAAATATGTCACCCTATTTGTTAATCTTCTGTGTAACTTTTTGATCGAAATTACATGTGTATTGTTATACTGCCAAGGTATGAGCACACTTGCAGCTTGAAATGTTCGCTTACATCCATCATCTATGATTGTAAACATCCGTTTTGTTATAACTAGCATAATCATACTTTTTCCGTGCGAATGGTGGCAAGAGTTTGTGATGGTAACAAGGCTGGCGCCACTCTGGTCTTCTGAGACGAATGATTAGAATGATTAAAAATCGAAAATGCGTCTGGCCTTCGGCTGAAATTGGAAAGTAGTGATGGTCTTGTGATGCGATCTTTGTCCTGACTGACAAGCAAGACCATACGTGTGATCGCTGATCTTTTCCTTCACAGCAAGTTAAGCTGCGCTCTTACGGTCATTCCTAACCACACTCTCAAAATCGCAACATATTCCAAATATACAGCAAATATTGGTGACAAGTAAAACTATAAACATGATTACTTCTCATTTTACTCGCAGCAATTTAAGCTGTACTTTTAGGTTTCTACCTAATTACACCATTCGAAATAAAGAGCCAAATATCTGTGACAGAGAAGGATACAAGGATACACACACTGAAGCACCAAAGAAATTGGTATAGGCATGCGTATTCAAATACAGAGATATGTAAAAAGGCAGAATACGGCGCTGCAGTCGGCAACACCTATGTAAGGCAACAAGTATCTGGGGCAGTTGTCAGATCGGTTACTGCTGCTACAATAGCAGCTTATGAAGATTTAAGTGAGTTTGACCGTGGTGTTATAGCCGCCGCACGAGCGATGCGACACAGCATTTACGAGGTAGCGATAAAGTGGGAATTTTCCAATACGACCATTTCACTAGTGTACCGTGAATATCAAGAATCCGGCAAAACATCAAATCTCCGGTACTACTGTGACCAGAAAAATATCCTGCAAGAACGGAACCAATTGCTGCAGATTTCAATGCTGGTCCATCAACAAGTTTCAAATTGCATCGAGCGGATGGACCTGTAGGTGTATGGAGACAACCTCATGCCTCCATTGACGCTGCATGCCAGCAGGGAATGTTTAACCTGGTGCAAGCTCTGAAATGGCGTGGATCGTGTGCAGTTGGAGTGATATGGGACCCCTGATACATCTAGATACGACTCCGACAGGTGACACTTGCGTAAGCATCCTGTCTGATCACTTGCATCCATTCATGTCCATTGTGCATTCTGACGGGCAATTCCAGCAGGACATTGCGTCACCACACACGTCCAGAATTACTACAGAGTGGATCCAGAAACACTCTTCTGAGTTGAAACACTTCCGCTGTCCACCAAACTCCCCAGACATGAACATTATTGAGCATATATGGGATACCTTGCAACGAGGTTCAGAAGAGATCTCCACCCCCTCGTACTCTGAAGGATTTATGGTCAGCACAGCAGGATTCATGGTGTCATTTCCCTCCAGCACTACTTCAGACATTAATCGAGTCCATGCCACGTCGTGATGAGGCGCTTCTGCATGCTCGTGGGGGCAGATGTACCAGTTTCTTTTGCTCTTCAGTGTGCTCCTCTTTCTACTGTACTCTTGGATAACCATGCCCACGGAAATAGCGACATATTCGGAAAAACAGTCAAATATTTGCAACAAGAACAAAAATATATGTTATTACTGGTTGTTCCACTTGCAGCAGTATTATTTCATTTTTTAATCAGACCATAGTAACAAATTGGAAAGAACTCATTACTGACAGAGCGCTGTTATATATAAATAACATCGAACAATGCAGGACGTACTTCTGTTACATGCATAAGAATTTCCTAAAATGTGTTAGAAACGCGAAGATGAAATAAAATTTTGCGTGTAGCTCAATCCGAAACTATTTGCATCGTCTCTTCAAGGGCACGCCCCTGTCCACAAGACCACTGGAATCAGATGCAGAAAAAAGCTATATGACTCTTTCTTAGGCCTTTTAGGACGATGTGTCATTTATTGACATTTAATTACAACGAATCGCAACTATAGTGATACATCTTCATTGCGCCTTTGCCTTAAAACGGCAAACTGTCATAAGACACAATTTACAATAACTAAACAACAGAGTTGTAATGAACCCGATATAGCGTCCAGAGCAGCGAGCGACGGGCGTCACATGAGTGTTTACCCATCTGAGCCATATACCGGCCACACTACCGAATTTTGGTCACTGTTCCCTGACACTCAAACCTCTATATGTCAAACAGTCAGATCAGTATTAAACGTGTCATATCGATAAAATATCAACCAAAATACCGATATAATTTGTGCTATGTGCTGTCGACCAAGTAATGAAGTACCACATGAATTACAGAGTACAGAAAAAGCACAACCGCGAGCATATGTATTGTGGAGATCCAGTGAGGAAGTCGTTAGAGCGTTAGTTTGTATCTACCAAGGGTCCTGGGTTTAAGCACTGGTCATTCCAGTTTAGCACTGTGGTACGTGTGAAACTGTTATATGGGATACCATGTTCCTGAGGGATTTTAGATGTACACCGGTACTGCCATGTTTTGTTTACAGTTTTCTTCAGTCCGCACACTGGTTTGATGCAGCTCTCCATACTATTCTATCCTGTGCGAGCCTCTTCACCTCCGATTAACTACTGTAGCTTGCATCCTTCCGAATCTGATTTCTTTACTCATCTCTTGGTCTCTCTCTAAGATTTTTACCCCGCGAGACTTCAATCCACTTGGCGTCGCAGAATGTTATCATATCAACCGATCCCTGTTTTTGGTCGACTTGTGGCACAAATTTCTTGTCCCCCCCCAATTCTACTCTGCATCTCCTCAGTAGTTACATGATCGGCTCATCTAATCTTCAACATCCTTCTGTAGCACATTTGGAAAACTTCTGTCCCCTTTTTGTCTAAACTGTTTATCGTTCATGTTTCACTTCCGTAGATGGCTACACTCCAGACAAATACCTTCAGAAAAGACTTCCTAACACTTAAATTTATATTCGACGTTAACAAATTTCTCTTCTTCAGAAATTCTTTTGTTGCCATTGCCAGTTTGCGTTTTATATCCTCTCTACTTTGGCCAACATCAGTTAATTTGCTGCCCGAATAGCAAAGCTCATCTACTACTTCAGTTTCTCGTTTCCTAATCTAATTCCCTTAGCATCTCCTGACTACATTCCATTATCCTTGTTTTGCTTTTGTTGATGCTCATCTTACATCATCAAGTGACTGCCATCTGACAGTGAAGTATTGATTTTATTACTATTATTATTGTTTTATTTTTATTACTATTAATACTTCCGAAAGCCTTATTCAATTATTTCTTTATTCTTCTCCTTCTCTTATTTGTGTTTATTCTGTGAAACTACAAATGTACTTCACAGGTTTGGTACTTTCAAGTAAAAGAAGCGAAAGTGGGCTGCCTAAAGAACATTGCTATAAACTCCGAACAGTCCATTTACATGTCAGGAACATGTTGTCCCATATTACAGTTTCACACGCACTACAGTAAAAAAACTGGCAATACCACATCTACAACCGGCATACATTGCACGATACTCTGACACTACATCAACTTCTCCTCAGAGCCGTACACGACAAACACTCAGAATTACGTTTTTGTTTTACTCTGTAGGTCATGTGTTTCCTATTGCTTACCGTTTACGCACGCCGGAAATTTATGGTAAGTTCTATGAGACCAAACTGCTAGGGTTATCGGTCCCATATGCTTACACACTACTTAATCTAACTTAAACTAACTTACGTTAAGGACAACACACACACACACACACACACACACACACACACACACACACATGCCCAAGGGAGGACTCGAACCTCCGACGGAGGGATCCGCGCGAACCGTGGCAAGGCGCCCTAGAGTGCACGGCTACCCCGCGCGGCGTTTACGAACGTTCTCCTGAACGACAGCACGTAGACCAAACTACACTGAGGAGCTAAACAGTTTGGTACAGACACGTGTTTTCAAATACAGAGATATGTAAACAGGCAGGACGCGGCACTGTGGTCGGCAACGCCAGTATAAAACAAGTGTCTGGCGCAGTTGTTAGATCTGTTACAACTGCTACAGTGGCAAGTTATCAAGATGTAAGTGCTGTTATACTCGGCGCACAAGCATCTCCGAAGTAGTGATGAAGTGGGAATGTTCCCGTACGGCCATTTCACGAGTGTACCTTGAATATAATGGACGTGCGGTTCTAGGCGCTTCATTCTGGAACCGCGTGACCGCTATGGTCGCAAGTTCGAATCCTGCCTCGAGCATGGATGTGTGTGATGTCCTTAGGTTAGTTAGGTTTAGGTAGTTCTAAGTTCTAGGGGACTGATGACCACAGATGTTAAGTCCCATAGTGCTCAGAGCCATTTGAATCATTTGAACCTTGAATATCAGAAATCTGGTGAAACAGCAAATCTCCGACATCGCCCCGGCCAGAAAAAGGTACTGCAAGGACGAGACCAACGACGACTGAGGAGAATCTTTCAAAGTGATAAAAGTGCAGCCCTTCCGCAAATTGCCCCAGATTTCAGTGCTGGGCCATCAGCAAGTGTCAGCGTGCGAACTATTCAAGCCGGCCGGAGTGGCCGAGCGGTTCTAGGCACTACAGTCTGGAACCGGGCGACCGCTACGGCCGCAGGTTCGAATCCTGGCTTGGGCATGGATGTGTGTGATATCCTTAGGTTAGTTAGGTTTAAATAGTTCTAAGTTCTAGGGGACTGATGACCTCAGAAGTTAAGTCCCATAGTGCTCAAGGCCATTTGAGAAATTTTGAACTATTCAACGAAACGTTATCGATATGGGCTTTCTGAGCCGAAGCTCCACTCATTTATCCTTGATGACTGCACGACACAAAACTTTACGCCTCGCCTGGGCCCGTCAACAACGACAGTGGATTGTTAGTGACTGGAAACATGTTACCTGGTCGGACGAGACTCGTTTCAAGTTGTATCGAGCGGATGCTCATGTACGGGTATTGAGATAACCTCATGAATCCACGGAACCTGCGTGCCAGCAGCGGACTGTACAAGCTGATGGAGGCTCTGCAATGGTTTGGGGCGTGTACAGTTGGAGTGATATGGGACCCCTGAAACGTCTAGATACTACTCTGACAGGTGACGCGCACGTAAGCATCCTGTCTGATCACCTGCATCCACTCATGTCCATTGTGCATTCCGACGGACTTGGGCTGTTATAACAGGAAAATACGACACCCCAAACGTCCAGAATTGCTACAGAGTGGCTCCAGGAACTATCAACTGCGTTTAAAATTTCCACTGGCCACCAAACTCCCAAGACATAACCATTATTGAGTGCATCTGGGATGCTCTGAACGTGCTGCTCGGAATAGGTCTACACCCCTTCGTACTCTTACGGATTTATGGACAGCTGTGCAGGATTCATGGTGTCAATTCCCTCCAGCACTACTTCAGACATTAGCCGAGACCATACCACGTCGTTCTGCGGCACTTCAGTGTGCTAGCGGGGGCCCTACACAATATTAGGCAGGTGTACCAGCTTTTTTGGCTCCTCCCTGTCGCTATACAATCTTTGGTACTAATCTTGTTGTCTGACATCTGGAGGTTTGAGTGTGAGTCGCTGTCACGTGGGGATGTTTGCCTGAAGTGGCGGAAACGATATCTGATGCCTCGGGACAGTGGACAGGGTCTTCGCTGTGAGCTGAGTAGAGTGTTGCTGATCGCTGACGGGGAGCGCATCGGCCCCGAGTCGTCCTTGTCGGAGTGGTGCGGACCTGGCGTATTGTAACGCGTCGCTCTTGTGCAGTACTGGATGTTCTGGCTGTGCGTTCCGGCATGCTGGAGAACTAATCTTACTGCGACATCTGCAAGCAAATGTGTTTAGCGTGCGTCTAGAGAGGAGTGCTTCGATTAGGTACGGTAAGCTGACGTGTTGTTAATTCCGCCTTCATAAACGCGCAGTGATTTAACCGCTTTGGTTGTGTGGACAATGGTGCAAATTTTTTTTAACTACTGGCCAGGTTACATGCTGCATGTTGCCTTCCATGTTAATGTGTGTAACATTGAGAATCATTCTTTATTTGAAATTGTTTCAACTGTTGTTGCAGCGTCGTATTGTGTCTTGCAAGTAAGACTGAGTTATTTGGAGCCAATGTTTTAGAGTTTAATTATGACGTAAATTATACATACTGAGGAGGCTTGACTGTTTATCAGTCTACATATGCAATGGAACCAGGTGGATGTTAATAGCAGGCAAGTGGAGCGAGAGAGTGTGGGATTTAAACCCGGAACCAGTGAAGAAGAACTAAAGGGAACCTGCTGCTGCTAAATATTTGATTTTATGTCATAATCTTTTTCTAGTCTTGTTTTAGATCTTACTGTTGATATCATGAAACTGTTTCTCCAAAGTTTTTGATTGTTTAAGGTCAAGTGTATTGTCTAACTGAAAACTGTGTTGTAGTCATTTGTTTTGTACTTTTATATTTACTCTAAAAAGTAAATTTACAAATTTTCGCTTGTTGCAACTCTGCTCAAATAATCGAACCCAGCCTTAAACACTACTACCCAGTAGTGCCGCAATATTTACATTCGATTTTTACTTATTGTGAATGAGTGTGAAACCAAGTGCCTCTAAATATTGTGTATGTGTTTGTGTAAAACATGCAAAAAGTACACTATCAAAATTAAATTGTAACCTGTACCATGAGCTGTGCATCGTGTGCCATAACTAAATTTCCATTATTTCTGTCAACACCAGACCATAGCTGTAGCTCCATAATCATTTATTTTATTTATTTGAGAATATAATCTGATGTAACTATGGCTACCAGGCCTTCTCTTAAATCGGACCAGGGTTCCACACATACTGTACCGTTTTTTACATCATAGGAATAGTGTTGTTGTTATGGTCTTCAGTCCTGAGACTGGTTTGATGCAGCTCTCCATGCTAATCTATCCTGTGCAAGCTTCTTCATCTCCCAGTACCTACTGCAACCTACATCCTTCTGAATCTGCTTAGTGTGTTCATATCTTGGTCTCCCCCTACGATTTTTACCCTCCACGCTGCCCTCCAATACTAAATTGGTGATCCCTTGATGCCTCAGAAAATGTCCTACCAACCGATCCCTTCTTCTGGTCAAGTTGTGCCACAAACTTCTCTTCTCCCCAATCCTATTCAATACTTCCTCATTAGTTATGTGATCTACCCATCTAATCTTCAGCATTCTTCTGTAGCACCACATTTCGAAAGCTTCTATTCTCTTCTTATCCAAACTATTTACTGTCCATGTTTCACTTCCATACATGGCTACACTCCATACAAATACTTTCAGAAACGACTTCCTGACACTTAAATCTATACTCGATGTTAACAAATTTCTCTTCTTCAGAAACGCTTTCCTTGCCATTGCCAGTCTACATTTTATATCCTCTCTACTTCGACCATCATCAGTTATTTTGCTCCCCAAATAGCAAAACTCCTTTACTACTTTAAGTGTCTCATTTCCTAATCTAATTCCCTCAGCATCACCCGACTTAATTCGACTACATTCCATTATCCTCGTTTTGCTTTTGTTGATGTTCATCTTATATACTCCCTTCAAGACACCATCCATTCCGTTCAACTGCTCTTCCAAGTCCTTTGCTGTCTCTGACAGAATTACAATGTCATCGGCGAACCTCAACGTTTTTATTTCTTCTCCATGGATTTTAATACCTACGCCGAATTTTTCTTTTGTTTCCTTTACTGCTTGCTCAATATACAGATTGAATAACATCGGGGAGAGGCTACAACCCTGTCTTACTCCCTTCCCAACCACTGCTTCCCTTTCATGTCCCTCGACTCTTATAACTGCCATCTGGTTTCTGTACAAATTGTAAATAGCCTTTCGCTCCCTGTATTTTACCCCTGCCACCTTTAGAATTTGAAAGAGAGTATTCCAGTCAACATTGTCAAAAGCTTTCTCTAAGTCTACAAATGCTAGAAATGTAGGTTTGCCTTTCCTTAATCTTTCTTCTAAGATAAGTCGTAAGGTCAGTATTGCCTCACGTGTTCCAGTATTTCTACGGAATCCAAACTGATCTTCCCCGAGGTCGGCTTCTACTAGTTTTTCCATTCGTCTGTAAAGAATTCGCGTTAGTATTTTGCAACTGTGGCTTTTTAAACTGATTGTTCGGTAATTTTCACATCTGTCAACACCTGCTTTCTTTGGGATTGGAATTATTATATTCTTCTTGAAGTCTGAGGGTATTTCGCCTCTTTCATACATCTTGCTCACCAGATGGTAGAGTTTTGTCAGGACTGGCTCTCCCAAGGCTGTCAGTAGTTCCAATGGAATGTTGTCTACTCCGGGCTCCTTGTCTCGACTCAGGTCTTTCAGTGCTCTGTCAAACTCTTCACGCAGTATCGTATCTCCCATTTCATCTTCAGCAACATCCTCTTCCATTTCCATAATATTGTCCTCAAGTGCATCGCCCTTGTATAGACCCTCTATATACTCCTTCCACCTTTCTGCTTTCCCTTCTTTGCTTAGAACTGGGTTTCCATCTGAGCTCTTGATATTCATGCAAGTGGTTCTCTTTTCTCCAAAGGTCTCTTTAATTTTCCTGTAGGCAGTATCTATCTTACCCCTAGTGAGATAAGCCTCTACATCCTTGCATTTGTCCTCTAGCCATCCCTGCTTAGCCATTTTGCACTTCCTGTCGATCTCATTTTTGAGACGTTTGTATTCCTTTTTGCCTGCTTCATTTACTGCATTTTTATATTTTCTCCTTTCATCAATTAAATTCAATATTTCTTCTGTTACCCAAGGATTTCTACTAGCCCTCGTCTTTTTACCTACTTGATCCTCTGCTGCCTTCACTACTTCATCCCTCAAAGCTATCCATTCTTCTTCTACTGTATTTCTTTCCCCCATTCCTGTCAATTGTTCCCTTATGCTCTCCCTGAAACTCTGTACAACCTCTGGTTCTTTCAGTTTATCCAGGTCCCATCTCCTTAAATTCCCACCTTTTTGCAGTTTCTTCAGTTTTAATCTACCAATAGATTGTGGTCAGAGTCCACGAATAGAAGAAACAACAATTTTAATATGAAAAGTAGCACTAAAATGATTTGGGTACCTATAGAGGCAGCGTGAGCAAATAATACTATGAATTAATAAAGTTAATACTGCAAGTACTTCTACTAATGTCACTGATGTCACTAATAATATGACAATAAGAACAATAATGATAGTGGCAGATGTAATAAGACTCTATAGGTGTACAAAATAGATATGTTGTGATATAGCGAGCTATGCGGAAAGGGAACTTAAGGAGACTGCACCAGCTAAGAATACTGGGAAATCAGGAAGATCATGGAAACAAGGATGTAAAGGAGTTAACAAGTACATAAAGCAACAATGTCATTATTGTTGCTTGAGTAAACATGTTATGAACTGTCTACTGAAGCTGGACGTATTACTCTGTTCTCTAATACACTGAGGGATATTGTGGGAAATTGAGTGGCAATAAAATAAAAACGGGGGAAACACAAAATTATAATCTCCTACGATCTGCAGGCGTTCAGTGTTTAAGTTGCCACTATCACTGAACCTTACAGATATGTTAATAGGCCATAGAAAACTGGAAGCCTAAACGGTTCAAAATAACTGAAGACCCACTGTGGACATGTAATGAAGAATATCAAATCACTCTCTACCTACTTTAATTCTGTAGTGATATAAATAAAAAGAAGACAATCTCAAGTAGCAAATAACTGAGAAAGAAGAACACGGGCCCAGCAGTCAATAAGACTCACTCCATAAATCCACAAAATTTATTTACAACCTCTTTCATTCGAGAGCATTCTCAGTTGTATGAAAACCCTTTCAACAATGTTTCACACAAGGAAGGGTGTCTACAGTTTACGGAAAAGTTTTGAGAAAAGTGGATCTGCAGCATATTACCATAGATCAGGCAGGCCATCAATATGTAGTGAAACAAAGCGGCTATCCAGAACCCTAAAGCGTCTGCTCGTAGGCTGTCTCTCGAACAGGATATTTCCAGAACGTCTGTGCACAGCATTTTATATAAAGCCAAAGTCAAATATTACGTATCTTATCTCACATGTGGGCTATTGGAAGATGATCCTGATCGTAGGCTTCAATTTTGAGAAACAATGTCAAATAAATTAAGAGATGATGATAGTAGTTCTTTTCTAAGATAATTTTGAGTGATGAGGCAACATTAAAATTAGCAGGTCACATATGTAGACACTGCTGTACATATTAACATACAGAGGATCAGCCGGCAGGGGTGGCCGAGCGGTTCTAGGCGCTATAGTCTGGAACCCTGCTGCTGCTACGGTCGCAGGTTCGAATCCTGCCTCGGACAAGGATGTGTGTGTTGTCCTTAGATTAGTTAGGTTTAAGTAGTTCTAAGTTCTAGGGGATTGATGACCTCAGAAGTTAAGTCCCATAGTGCTCAGAGCCATTTGAGCCATTTTGAACAGAGTATCATAAAATTGTTTTTGAGAGACAGTTGAGTCAACCTGGTGTTACCGTTTGTGGTTTAATCTCATGTTGCAGAGTGATTGGATCTTGGTTGTTTGACAGAACAGTAACTGGAGAGAATCAGCTGGAAATGTTAAGACATTTCGGGACTACAACAGCTCTCAGAACTACATTGATATGGTATTTGGTGGGAAAGTCGTTGGACAGCGAGGGACAATAGAAATGCCACGCAGTTCTCCTGACCTTACACAAATGGGTATCTTCTTTTGAGGTCATACGAAAGATAAAGTGTGTGTTACACAACCGCAAACAACTGAGATCTTGAAAGGATATATTAGGCTGGGCGCACAAGTTCGTAGAGATTTTGTTTTGCATGTTGGTATTCCGGTTGCTAAAGGTTTATTTATCGCTTGCCAGTTTTAATTTGTAGTTCACTGTTGCTGTTTGAGTTTACATATTCTCATTTTGTCATTTGGGGATGCTGAATGGACGATAGAAATGGAGTACCAAGTGGAGTAATCGGAACTTTTCCGACATATTCTTCTGTTTGAATTCAACAGAGGGATGAAAAGCAGCGGAGGTAGCCAGAAACATTTGTGCTGTGTATGGGAATAATTTCATTGGACAGAGCACGGTAAAAAAATTGTTTTCTTGTTTTAAAGACAATCTCTTTGACGTTATCGCCTCTGCACCTTCAGGAAGACCTACGGGGTTTCACGAAGATCATTTATACGCATTAATCCACAATGATCCACGTCAGTGTACTGAAGAACAGCAAAATATGATTAACTGTGATATTATACCAGCGTGTGACATTTGCGTGCGAAGAGAGAGGTTCAAAAATCGAGTATATGGGTACCGCACGATCTAAGCCACAATCACAAAAACCAGCGGGTGGCGATATTTGCGTCTCTGCTTGCTCGTCATCAATTGGCTCGTAAACAACACTGACTATACCTGTCCTGTATCATTACTAGTGACGAGCAATGGTGTCTTCATGCTAACACAAGATAAAGAAAAAAATGGTTGAGCCCAAACAAAGCAGAAACTGCCCGTAGAATAACTTGCGGGCATCCGAAAAAATTATGTTATGAATGTGGTAGAACAGTGACGGTATGGTGTGCTACGAATTGCTTCTCCGAGGTCTAACCATCACTGAGGGCATTTATCGACAATAACTGAGACGTCTTGCAGACGAAGTCCAAGAACAACGATCCGGAAGACTCCGTGAAGTAATGCTACTCCACGATAAGGCTCACCCGTAACCTGCTGAACTGACATAAAACACTGTACAGGAGTTAGATTGGGAAGTCATTCCGCGTCCACCTAATTCACCCGATCTTGTGCCCTCAGAGTTTCGCCTTTACCGCTCTCTGTCGAACGACTTTGAAGAAACTTTCTTTCCGGATGAAAATACGCTCCGAATATGCCCTCACCTCAAAACTACGTGGTTTTTATAGCAGCGGAATCGAAAATTTACCCCAGAGTTGGGAGACTGTTGTAAATAGGTAAGGTAGCGATCACTGAAGTCTAAAATCCCTGTTACTTGTATTTGTTATACAGGGCTATTACAAATGATTGAAGCGATTTCATAAATTCACTGTAGCTCCATTCATTGACATATGGTCACGACACACTACAGATATGTAGAAAAACTCATAAAGTTTTGTTCGGCTGAAGCCGCACTTCAGGTTTCTGCCGTCAGAGCGCTCGAGAGCGCAGTGAGACAAAATGGCGACAGGAGCCGAGAAAGCGTATGTCGTGCTTGAAATGCACGCACATCAGTCAGTCATAACAGTGCAACGACACTTCAGGACGAAGTTCAACAAAGATCCACGAACTGCTAACTGCATTCGGCGATGGTATGCGCAGTGTAAAGCTTCTGGATGCCTCTGTAAGGGGAAATCAACGGGTCGGCCTGCAGTGAGCGAAGAAACGGTTGAACGCGTGCGGGCATGTTTCACGCGTAGCCCGCGGAAAATTGGCTCATGCCAGAACTGGAGACCGACAGCGCCGACTTCATCTTTCAACAGGATGGTGCTCCACCGCACTTCCATCATGATGTTCGGCATTTCTTAAACCGGAGATTGGAAAACCGATGGATCGGTCGTGGTGGAGATCATGATCAGCAATTCATGTCATGGCCTCCACGCTCTCCCGACTTAACCCCATGCGATTTCTTTCTGTGGGGTTATGTGAAAGATTCAGTGTTTAAACCTCCTCTACCAAGAAACGTGCCAGAACTGCGAGCTCGCATCAACGATGCTTTCGAACTCATTGATGGGGACATGCTGCGCCGAGTGTGGGAGGAACTTGATTATCGGCTTGATGTCTGCCGAATCACTAAAGGGGCACATATCGAACATTTGTGAATGCCTAAAAAAACTTTTTGAGTTTTTGCATGTGTGTGGAAAGCATTGTGAAAATATCTCAAATAATAAAGTTATTGTAGAGCTGTGAAATCGCTTCAATCTTTTGTAATAACCCTGTATTTATTAAACTTACAGGAAAACGCTGCGAACTTATGCTCCAACCTTTTGAACACATTGAATCTAGACGTGTATCCTTAAGCGTCCCAGATCGGCTGCCATAATGTAAGAACAAAGATGCAAAACATTTCGAGAAAGAACGTTAAAAATAATGCTGTAGCGTTAAGATATTTCACAATCCGAGTTGTTTGTTTCGTATTCAGGGAGTTTGCAGTGGGGAGTGACTTTCTCGCCCACCCTGTATAGATATCTAAAACTAAACTCCGTCCAAACAGGCCTTGGAAGGCCCAGCGGTACCCACCGGCCGCCGTGTCATCCTCAGACCACAGGCATCTTTGGATGCGGATACGGAGGGGCACGTGGTCAGCACACCGCTCTCCTGGCAGTATGTCAGTTTTACGAGACCGGAGCCACTACTTCTCAATCAAGTAGCTCCTCAGTTTGCCTCACAAGGGATGACTTCGGTGATCTGACGGGAACCGGGGTTACCACTGCGGCAAGGCCGTTGGCGTATAGGAATATAGTATACTATAAACGTATGTATGGCAGCTTGGTAACCCGTTATGTTCTGCATCTTTCGGTCACTCATACACATCAATTTAATCTGCAGTTTAGCGGGAAAATAATGTACGTTACATAAGAGTGAAAACAGAAAAGAGTGTGGCATTAGGAACTCCCCGACACTAGCTTCTTTTACAGTGTGGTGTCACCGCCAGACACCACACTTGCTAGGTGGTAGCCTTTAAATCGGCCGCGGTCCGCTAGTATACGACGGACCCGCGTGTCAGCACTGTCAGTGATTGCAGACCGAGCGTCGCCACACGGCAGGTCTAGAGAGACGTCCTAGCACTAGCCCCAGTTGTACAGCCGACTTTGCTAGCGATGGTTCACTGACAAATTACGCTCTCATTTGCCGAGACGATAGTTAGCATAGCCTTCAGCTACGTCATTTGCTACGACATAGCAAGGCGCCATTATCATTTGCTATTTATCTTGTGATGCCTGTACCGTCAGACCGATGTTCACCAATGATGAATTAAAGTTAAGTATTACAGTAGTTACTTATGTTCTTTGCTACTATAAATTCCCTTAACTGTTCTAGACCTCACGCCAGCCTGCGTGAGCTTAACGCGTGCCTTTCGGCTACCTATCATAGTGGCTTGGCTGTCTTGCCAAGTCACAACATACAGTGCCGAGGAAACATCCTGTTCCTTATTCCGTTGAGTCTTAGTCCACTGTTGGCGTCCACTGTGCGTAACAACATGTATCGATAAACTTCGACATCTCGGACTGAGTCCTTGATGCGACAGCGGTGCATTGCAGGACCGGCCGATGTGCGGGCGAAGTGAAGCGCGTGTAGGCAGTTGAAATGATCATTTAGAGCCATGTGTGCGCAGCAAATGTTGACACTAACGATTTCCGTTTCGGACAACCACAATTCAACGGACAGGAGAGTACTTGACGGCCGGGCGAAGCAAATATTGCAAAGCGTGGAAACGTGTTGCCACAAATAGGATCGTTTCTAGAACACATGGGCAGCAAGTAGAATTCGGCTGCATCTGTTATTACTTTTTAAAGGGTAATCTAGGCGAAAAACTAGGTGCAGCGTTCGCGCGTCTGAGGGCCATGAATTCCAGCTACTTCCAGCGGCAAAGATCTGTTGCGTAGCTACCTAGCGAGGAGATACTCTCCGATGTAAGAAATGTTGTAAAACAAGGATACGTAACACAAAAATATCCTTCCACTGATATTAAGTGAAACTTAACTCGTGGGTGTTGAATGTCGAAAAACCGTACACATAACCTTCCTGTCATACTGAAACTGTGCACCAGGCCATGACTGGAACACTGGAGTTTTGCCTTTCGCTAGCAAATGCCATATCGATAATGTTGTCCAAGCAGGACCCACAACCATCGCTCACAGTCCTACTACAGTCAGCTTCTCATCTCCTATCTTCCAAATTTCGCATTATCATGATGATTTTGAGCTTGTATGATACTCTACCTAGTCGGGCTGTACGGATGATTCACACGACCGTGTTGAGGAATTATGATATTCTGTCTGTCCAGGCTAGAAGAGAGTTTCATACTTTGTTGAAAATCAAAACGAAGACCTGATGAAGGCAACATAATTTGTTGAAACCAATCACCACAACAAAAGCTGTACAATAGTGATCTTCGCTGTTTAAAGCTGTACTTCGTTTTCTACATTAATCTAGGTCGCCACCTATCTTGATAATGTCAGGCATATTTATGTTTTCGTTTAAGAGGTTGCACCAAAATAATTCGCATAAGTGTAAGTTAATAAGCGTGTAAGTATGTAAGACAGTTCTTCGGCAGTTGCAGCCACACATCATCAAACAAGAAATAGTCTATTACACTTATTTAGATAGTTCATATAATTTGTGTATTGCTTATTTAGTATCACCATATTAGGCTCTTATGGGCTTCTCTTAGATCTGATCAGAAACAACACATACAAAATATGTTTTAAAACATCACTAATAACAATAATATTACACTACTGGCCATTAAAATGGCTACACCACGAAGATGCCGGGCTACAGACGCGAAATTTAACCATCAGGAACAAGATGCTGTAATATGCAAATGACTAGCTTTTCAGAGTATTCACACAAGATTGGCGCCGGTGGCGACACCTACAACGTGCTGACATTAGGAAAGTTTCCAGCCGATTTCTCATACACAAACAGCAGTTGACCGGCGTTGCCTTGTGAATCGCTGTTGTGATGCCTCGTGTAAGGAGGACAAATGCGTGCCATCACGTTTCCGACTTCGATAAAAGTCTGATTGTAGCCTATCGCGATCGCGGTTTATCGTATCGCAACATTGCTGATGGCGTTGGTCGGGATCCAATGACTGTTAGCAGAATATGGAATCGGTAAATTCAGGTGGGTAATACGGAACGCCGTGCTGGATCCCAACGGCCTCGTATCCCTAGCAGTCGAGATGACAGGTATCTTAACCGCATGGCTGTAACGGATCGTGCAGCCACGTCTCGATCGCTGCGTCAGCAGATGGGGACGTTTGCAAGACAACAACCATCTGCACGAACAGTTCGACGACGTTTGCAGCAGCATGGACTATCAGCTCGGAGACCATGGTTGCCGTTACCCTTGACGCTGCATCACAGATAGGAGCGCCTGCGATGGTGTACTCAACGACGAACCTGGGTTCACGAACGGCAAAACGTCATTTTTTCGGACGAATCCAGGTTCCGTTTACAGCATCTTGATGGTCGCATCCGTGTTTGGCGACATCGCGGTGAACGCACATAGGAAACGTGTATTCGTCATCACCATACTGGCGTGTCACCCGGCGTGATGGTATGGGTTACACGTCTCGGTCACCTCTTGTTCGCATTGACGGCACTTTGAACAGTGGACGTTACATTTCAGATGTGTTACGACCCGTGGCTCTGCCCTTCATTTGATCCCTGCGAAACCCTACATTTCAGAAGGATAATGCACGACCGCATATTGAAAGTCCTGTACGGGCCTTTCTGGATAGAGAAAATGTTCGACTGCTGCACTGGCCAGCACATTCTCCAGATCTCTCACCAACTGAAATCGTCTGGTCAATGGTGACCGAGAAACTGGCTCGTCACAATACGCCAGTCACTGCTCTTGATGAACAGTGGTATCGTGTCGAAACTGCATGGGCAGCTGTACCTGTACATACCACCCAAGCTCTGTTTGACTCAATGCCCAGGCGTATCAAGGCCGTTATTACGGCGAGAGGTGGTTGTTCTGGGTACTGATTTTTCAGGATCTATGCACCCAAATTGCGTGAAAGTGTAATCACATATCAGTTCTAGTATACTACACTCCTGGAAATGGAAAAAAGAACACATTGACACCGGTGTGTCAGGCCCACCATACTTGCTCCGGACACTGCGAGAGGGCTGTACAAGCAATGATCACACGCACGGCACAGCGGACACACCAGGAACCGCGGTGTTGGCCGTCGAATGGCGCTAGCTGCGCAGCATTTGTGCACCGCCGCCATCAGTGTCAGCCAGTTTGCCGTGGCATACGGAGCTCTATCGCAGTCTTTAACACTGGTAGCATGCCGCGACAGCGTGGACGTGAACCGTATGTGCAGTTGACGGACTTGGAGCAAGGGCGTATAGTGGGCATGCGGGAGGCCGGGTGTACGTACCGCCGAATTGCTCAACACGTGGGGGGTGAGGTCTCCACAGTACATCGATGTTGTCGCCAGTGGTCGGCAGAAGGTGCACGTGCCCGTCGACATGGGACCGGACCGCAGCGACGCACGGATGCACGCCAAGACCGTAGGATCCTACGCAGTGCCGTAGGGGACCGCACCGCCACTTCCCAGCAAATTAGGGACACTGTTGCTCCTGGGGTATCGGCGAGGACCATTCGCAACCGTCTCCATGAAGCTGGGCTACGGTCCCGCACACCGTTAGGCCGTCTTCCGCTCACGCCCCAACATCGTGCAGCCCGCCTCCAGTGGTGTCGCGACAGGCGTGAATGGAGGGACGAATGGAGACGTGTCGTCTTCAGCGATGAGAGTCGCTTCTGCCTTGGTGCCAATGATGGTCGTATGCGTGTTTGGCGCCGTGCAGGTGAGCGCCACAATCAGGGCTGCATACGACCGAGGCACACAGGGCCAACACCCGGCATCATGGTGTGGGGAGCGATCTCCTACACTGGCCGTACACTACTAGTGATCGTCGAGGGGACACTGAATAGTGCACGGTACATCCAAACCGTCATCGAACCCATCGTTCTACCATTCCTAGACCGGCAAGGGAACTTGTTGTTCCAACAGGACAATGCACGTCCGCATGTATCCCGTGCCACCCAACGTGCTCTAGAATGTGTAAGTCAACTACCCTGGCCAGCAAGATCTCCGGATCTGTCCCCCATTGAACATGTTTTGGACTGGATGAAGCGTCGTCTCACGCGGTCTGCACGTCCAGCACGAACGCTGGTCCAACTGAGGCGCCAGGTGGAAATGGCATGGCAAGCCGTTCCACAGGACTACATCCAGCATCTCTACGATCGTCTCCATGGGAGAATAGCAGCCTGCATTGCTGCGAAAGGTGGATATACACTGTACTAGTGCCGACATTGTGCATGCTCTGTTGCCTGTGTCTATGTGCCTGTGGTTCTGTCAGTGTGATCATGTGATGTATCTGACCCCAGGCATGTGTCAATAAAGTTTCCCCTTCCTGGGACAATGAATTCACGGTGTTCTTATTTCAATTTCCAGGAGTGTATATGTGTCCAATGAATACTCGTTTATCATCTGCATTTCTTCTTGGTGTAGCAATTTTAATGGCCAGAAGTGTAATAATTGACATTAACAACGATTAAAATAGCAAAGGACATCTAGGGTGATATAAATTAGGTTAGCACATGTGAAGTCAAATTTAGTATTTCGGAAATGGATTGGATGAAATAGGAACGGAATTTGAATAGGGAACTCTGGCAACAAGGGGAGGGGAAGGGCTGTGGGTGAGGGAGACGAGAGTGAGCTGCACAGAATGTGGGAACCGTGGTTTGCAGTGACGCAAGGCGGTCCTCTACCTGTCTTTAGGAAGCCATTTAATTTCTGTATTTTGAGGACGATTGTTATCCTAAAGTCGGGTTAGTGATACAGAAAATGATTCAGAGAACATGGCTCTGGTATGTGATGGTACACAGAGACCTGTAAGCAAATAAGAGGCAGTGCAGCGACTGAGTGAACAGTATAGCAAAGACAGAGCACTTACCGGCAGGTAGCGATGATAGTTGTTCATAGGTTGGTTTGATATGGTCGAAAAAGAGTAGATCACAAGTATATCGTCCAAAAGCAATCATCGGCAGGTCCAGCGTGCGTGAGCTTTCGTATGAAAGTTCTTGAAGAACGTCATCACCATAGTTAAGTGTGAGTAGTGTTAGGGTCCCTACTAGCTTCTTTTTAATCTCGAAAGCAAGTAGTTCCTTATATTTCTGTAGTGAACAAAGTGACACGGACACCTCCTTACAGACTGCGGTTGTGTGTTCAGTGGGGTCTTAGTGATGGTCCAGAATTAACATCTAATTCTTTGCATAAGAAGAAAAGGTTATCTGTGTGCCGCTTAGAATTAATAGTAAAAAAGATTTTCCGAATTCAGGTGTTGCAGGTCTAGTCGACTAATACTTTTTTTGCGTTTGAGATGGGCTTAGTTTCAAACCTCTGCTCTACGCCCACTCTGATAGCGTAAGTAAATTGTCATTTATGTGCTGGATGATTGTGCACAGTTTCATTGGACTTGCACTGAGATATAACAAAATGTCGTCAGCGTATAGGTGATTTTCCCAGTGGAAGAGAATACTTGATACATCAGTAACATACAATGAGAAGAGCAATGAGACAAATAGTGATTCTTATATATATATATATTTTTTATTATGAATTTGGCCAGCTATGGACCGCATACAACTTAAGACTTATGGTGTTTCTTTTTCTTCCGTTCTTCCTAGTACTTCTTCATTTTCTCGCCAACTGCTCGTCTCTGCTCATCTGTCCACACTCACTTGGGCAAGGTTTTGGCGCATCTTCTTCATAGTTTGCGTTTTCTATAAGTAGCCTAAAGTTATTCCTGTCACGTATTATTTCTTCTGTAACACCTATTTTGTTGGCGTCTTTCTTTACTGCTTCTATCCATCCTACAGCGTTTTTCAGCTTACTAACGTAATTAAGAATTTTCTTTGTAATCCGTATTTATTCCATTCTTTTTAAATGTCCATAAAATTTTAGCCGTCTCTTCCTCATTGTATCTGTGATCTTTTCTGTATTTTTGTATAGGTCTTCATTTCTCCTTTTAATCCACCTATTTTCCTTGTTTTTCTCAGGACCTAGAATTTTTCTTAATATTTTTCTCTCTCTTTTTTCTAGTTCTCTTAATTCGCCTTTCTTATTCAATGTTAGGCACTCTGATCCATATGTTGCTTGTGTCCTAATAACTGAATTATAATGTTTAATCTTTGCTTGTATGGATATTGATTTCTTATTGTAGTAGTTTTGTGTTAATTTATAGGCAAATTCCAACTTTTTTATTCTCTCTTTATTTGTTGTGTTATCCAGTCCATTGGCTTGGATCCACTCCCCCAGGTGTTTGAATCTATCATATATATATATATATATATATGTGCTAGTATTACCTCTTAAACTGAACCTTTTTAGTGTCTAACTTCTTATGGTTGCTGGCAAGTTATTGATAATGCCACTTCGTTTCTAATGAACACCTGGTAAATCTTGGGGTTAGACTTTCGCTAGTTGTCGCTAGTTGTCCCAGATAAGCAATGTTTTGATTTGATTGATTGATTTGATTTTAACAGGGAAGTTAAAACAGCTTAGGTGTAATCCGCCACTGCCCGCACCGAAGCTATGTTTATTGTGCGGTATCGCTCACTATCTATCTAGTAAAGCCAACCAGTCCCTTTAAATAGTACAAGGAGTCCCTCTACCAGTTTTTTGTTAGACACGATTTCTTCAGGTCTAGTTGTTCCGAAGATTCTATATCTTTTACTCTCCAATGCCATGCATTCGAAGATTACATGTGATGCAGTTTCTTCACCCTCATCACAGATCCTACATTTAGTGTTCTCTTCCGTTATACCCATTGTGTGTAGGTGTTTTTTGAAATTGCCATGGCCAGTCATTAATCCAGTCATGAGTTTGATCTCTTTCCTGTTCAATCGCAGGATTAAAGGGCTTCTTGTAAAACATGGCTTGGGCATCATTACCTTAGCATGTTTTTGTTTACGGACCTTGGCCCAATATCCTACGTTCTATTTCGTAAGCCAGTTCCGTAGTTCTAATTTAATCATAGCCTTGGTGATTGTCCGGACAGGTTCCGGTCCAATAAATGGAGTTGTTGCCCCCATCCTAGCCAATATGTCGGCTTGTTGACTGCCACAGATCCCTGAGCGGCCAGGGACCCACACTACGTTTACCCTATTGCTTCTGCCTAGCTCCACAAGAGCCCTGTGGCATTCTGCATCGATCTTAGATCTTGTTTCAGGAGCTGCCAATGATTTCAGAGCTGCCTGGCTATCTGAATATCTACATCTACATCTACATCTACTCTGTAATTCACCTTTAAGTGCTTGGCAGAGGGTTCATCGAACGACAATCATACTATCTCTCAACCATTCCACTCCCGAACAGCGCGCAGGATAAACGAACACCTAAAGCTTTCTGTTCGAGCTCTGATTTCTCTTATTTTATTTTGATGATCATTCCTACCTATGTAGGTTGGGCTCAACAAAATATTTTCGCATTCGAAAGAGAAAGTTGGTGACTGAAATTTCGTAAATAGATCTCCCCGCGACGAAAAACGTCTTTGCTTTAATGACTTCCATCCCAACTCGCGTATCATATCTGCCACACTCTCTCCCCTATTACGTGATAATACAAAACGAGCTGCCCTTTTTTGCGCCCTTTCGATGTCCTCCGTCAATCCCATCTGGTAAGGATTGAAACGTCCCCTTTGAACAATTGTACACGACTGTGCTTAAACTGACACACAATATTTTTAGCGCAACACAATCTGACTTTTAATAATCCCTACAAAAGAATGGCCCTGACTAACATTAACCTATGCGTTTCACAAATCGCTTACCTCACAAAAATCTTGGTTACTCAAGCTACAGCAATACAGCGAGCGCCACTACTGCCAGCTAAATAACAGATTCAAACTACAGAAGGCACTAACTACTAGTAGGCATAGTTAGCAAATGAAAGATTTTAATAGAGAACAAACAATGTATTTACCTTAATAGTCATCAAAAGTCATAATATATACAGCAGTTCATGACATCCATTTTTACAAATTACAAAACTCCGCAATTTCTCTCCCCACATCCACCACTGCTGGCGGCTCACCTCCAACTGCGCAACGCTACGCGCTGTTCACGTCCAGCTGCCCAACACTACAATGGCAGACAACAATGCAAACTAGCCACAGACTGCACACAGCACAGCCAGTGATTTTCATACAGAGAGCGCTAAGTGGCGGCGGCGTTACCAATATAAGAACCTAAACAGCCTACTTGCAGGATCCCACACCGCGCAGCAATTTTCTAACAGAGGACGAACGAGTGTAGTGTAAGCTGTCTCTTTAGTGGACTTCTTGCATCTTCTAAGTGTCCTGCCAATGAAACGCCACCTTTGCCTCGCCTTCCTCACAATATTATCTATGTGGTCTTTCCAACTGCAGTTGTTCGTAACTTTAACACCCAGGTACTTAGTTGAATTGACAGCCTTGAGAATTGTACTATTTATCGAGTAATCGAATTCCAATGTATTTCTATTGGAACTCATGTGGATCACTTTTCGTTATTTAGCGTCAACTGCCACCTGCCACACCATACAGCAATCTTCTCTAAATCGCTTTGCAACTGATACTGGTCTTCGGATGACCTTACTAGGCGGTAAATTACAGCATCATCTGCGAACACCCTAAGAGAAATAGTTCAAGGAGTATGATGTTACGGTCCTTGTAGCACCTAAGCATATTCTCCTCCACGAGTGCCCTGATTGCAGTCATTTCAGCTTTGAATACAGAGGCCAGTTTTCCTAGATAGATGATGCCCTCCAGTCTTGGCTCGACCCCGTACACCCCTGCCCCAAAGGCATGGTCTGTTTCCGACCCATCAGTGAACCAAACGGTGTCCCCCGTACGGTGTCGAACTCTTTTTTTCCTACTGCTCCCTTCTTCCAATTATTATGTTGTAAAGCTTGTCGAAGCAGTTGGGAGTTACTATACAGGGTGTTACAAAAAGTTACGGCCAAACTTTCAGGAAACATTCCTTACACACAAAGAAAGAAAATATGTTACGTGGACATGTGTCCGGAAACGCTTACTTTCCATGTTAGAGCTCATTGTATTACTTCTCTTCAAATCACTTTAATCATGGAATGGAAACACACAGCAACAGAACGTACCAGCGTGACTTCAAACACTTTCTTACAGGAAATGTTCAAAATTTCCTCCGTTAGCGAGGATACATGCATCCACCCTCCGTCGCATGGAATCCCTGATGTGCTGATGCAGCCCCGGAGAATGGCGTATTGTATCACAGCCGTCCACAATACGAGCACGAAGAGTCTCTACATTTGGTACCGGGGTTGCGTAGACAAGAGCTTTCAAATGCCCCCATAAATGAAAGTCAAGAGGGTTGAGGTCAGGAGAGCGTGGAGGCCACGGAATTGGTCCACCTCTACCAATCCATCGGTCACCGAATCTGTTGTTGAGAAGCGTACGAACACTTCGACTGAAATGTGCAGGAGCTCCATCGTGCTTGAACTACATGTTGTGTTGTACTTGTAAAGGCACATGTTCTAGCAGCACAGGTAGAATATCCCGTATGAAATCATGATAACGTGCTCCATTGAGCGTAGGTGGAAGAACATGGGGCCCAATCAAGACATCACCAACAATGCCTGCCCAAACGTTCACAGAAAATCTGTGTTGATGATGTGATTGCACAATTGCGTGCGGATTCTCGTCAGCCCACACATGTTGAATGTGAAAATTTACAATTTGATCACGTTGGAATGAAGCCTCATCCGTAAAGAGAACATTTGCACTGAAATGAGGATTGACACATTGTTGGATGAACCACTCGCAGAAGTGTACCTGTGGAGGCCAATCAGCTCCAGATAGTGCCTGCACACGCTGTACATGGTACGGAAACAACTGGTTCTCCCGTAGCACTCTCCATAGAGTGACGTGATCAACGTTACCTTGTACAGCAGCAACTTCTCTGACGCTGACATTAGGGTTATCGTTAACTGCACGAAGAACTGCCTCGTCCATTGCAGGTGTCCTCGTCGTTCTAGGTCTTCCCCAGTCGCGAGTCATAGGCTGGAATGTTCCGTGCTCCCTAAGAAACCGATCAATTGCTTCGAACGTCTTCCCGTCGGGACACCTTCGTTCTGGAAATCTGTCTCGATACAAACGTACCGCTCCACGGCTATTGCCCCGTGCTAATCCATACATTAAATGGGCATCTGCCAACTCTGCATTTGTAAACATTGCACTGACTGCAAAACCATGTTCGTGATGAACACTAACCTGGAGATGCTACGTACTGATGTGCTTGATGCTATTACTGTAGAGCAATGAGTCGCATGTCAAGCACCGAAGACAACATTACCTTCCTTCAATTGGGCCAACTGGCGGTGAATCGAGGAAGTACAGTACATACTGACGAAACTAAAATGAGCTCTAACATGGATATTAAGCGTTTCCGGACACATGTCCACATAACATCTTTTCTTTATATGTGTGTGAGGAATGTTTCCTGAAAGTTTGGCCGTACCTCTTCGTATCACCCTGTATAGTCGGCAGGTATTTCCCCATCCATTCATATATATATATATATATATATATGTGTGTGTGTGTGTGTGTGTGTGTGTGTGTGTGTGTGTGTGCCACTGTTACCTCTTAAGCTCAACCTTTTTAGTGTCTGACTTCTTATGGTCGCTGGCAAGTTATTGATAATGCCGCTTCGTTCCTAATGAACACCTCGTAAACATAGATGTTATTCTTTCGCTAGTTGTCCGCAGTATCGTACACCCATGTAAGTAATGTCTTACTTCCAGAGATATTCTTCTGCCGCCATTATAGTCGCAGTGTCGGACTTCTCATCGTACTGGAGGCGTTTGTGTCGAAACTTACTGTATGAATTGAATTGCAACAGGTGGAACGGTTGCAGACAAGAAATACTTACTAATATTTTTAACGTAATTTAGCTTTATCTCTCAGCACAAAGGTAATTTGAGTCAGCATTTCCATAATGGGAACTACTAATCCACATTTGCGAATTGTTAGTAAAAATAGCCCTGATACACACGGCAAAAGATGTGAACCGGAAATGTATTAAAGATATATAGAAGTTTGGTAACTGTAGCCCGTAGCAGTTTAGATCGTAATGCCAAGGTGGAAGCTTGATTACATACGAAGCAAAGAAAACTGTTACAATTTCTGAATTTCGAATTTCTAGCTGAAGAAATAAAACATCTCCTGCACCTCGTATACGCTGCACATCTGTCATTCGAACTACGCCCTACGCCTCGAAATCATATTGCTCACAAACATAAGCGAAACAGTCAGTCAGGCTGTGAGAAATGCTAAACTCAGGCGTGCCTATACATTAACCAAAAATGTTCGAATGTGTGTGAAATGTTATGGGACTTAACTGCTAAGGTCATCAGTCCCTAAGCTTACACACTACTTTATCTAAATTATCCTAAGGACAAATACACACATCCATCCCCGAGGGAGGACTCGAACCTTCACCGGGACCAGCCGCACAGTCTATGACTGCAGCATACATTAAACGACAACGGGAATAGAACAGCTGTCCTATGGTAAAGCCTGCGTGGCCTAGTGCGTAGGATAAGAACTGCAGCTGATCCCATTGTCTAAGCCGCAGAACTGAACCGGTACTTCACATTACCTACAAACACAACTGACCCGCAAACAAAACAGACTCATTGTTTACTTCAAGGGGGTAAATGACTGTAGCCACGGAAAATTCTTTCTAAACCATATTCCTGGCAATCCGTCAAAAAAGCCGTATCAGATCAACATCTGCTGGACACGATGGCATCATAGTTTGTTACTAACCGACTGCTGCTCACTATAACAGATACCTTCATCCATTCCTTAATCGCAAGCGTTTCCCCTGAGGCCTGGAAACAGGGACCAGTTAAGCTGCTGCGTAAAAAGGAAGTTGCCACAGCACCCGCTGAATACCAACCTATTTACAGCCTTCCTACGCTGTCCAAGGGCGTAGAATATACAGGGTGAACCATTGATCGTGACCAGGCCAAATATCTCACGAAATAAGCGTCAAACGAAAAAACTACAAAAAAACGAAACTTGTCTAGCTTTAAGGGAGAAACCAGATGGCGCTATGGTTGGCCCGCTAGATGGCGCTGCCATAAGTCAAACGGATATCAGCTGCGTTTTTTAAAATATGAACCTCAATTTTTATTACAGATTCGTGTGGTACGTAAAGAAATATGAATGTTTCAGTTGGACCACTTTTTTCGCTTTGTGATAGATCTAGGCGCTGTAATACTCACAGACATATAGCTCACAATTTCAAAAGAACAGTTGGTAACAGGTAGGTTTTTTTAAATTAAAATACAGAACGTACGTACGTTTGAACATTTTGTTTCGGTTGTGCCAATGTGATACATGTAACTTCGTGAACTTATCATTTCTGAGAACGCATTGCGTTACAGCGTGATTACCTGTAAATACCACATTAATGCAATAAATGCTCAAAATGATGTCCGTCAACCTCAGTGCATTTGGCAAACGTGTAACGACATTCCTCTCACCTGCGAGTAGTTCACCTTCCGTAATGTTCACACATGCATTGACAATGCGCTGACGCATGTTGTAGGGCGTTGTCAGTGGATCACATTAGCAAATATCCTTCAACTTTCCCCACAGAAAGAAATCCGGGGACGTCAGATCCGGCGAACGTGCGGGCCATGGTATGGTGCTTCGACGTCCAATGCACCTGTCATGAAATATGCTATTCGATACCGCTTCAACCACACGCTATATATGTGACGGACATCCATCATGTTGGAAGCATATAGCCATTCTGTCATGCAGTGAAACGTCTTGTAGTAACATCGGTAGAAAATTAAGCAGGAAATCAGCGTACATTGCACCATTTATACTGCCATCGATAAAATGGGGACCAATTATCCTTCCTCCTATAATGCCGCACCATACATTAACCCGCCAAGGTCGCTGATTTTCCACTTGTCGCAGCCATCGTGGATTTTCCATTGCCCAATAGCGAATATTATGCCGGTTTACGTTACCGCTGTTGGTGAATGATGATTCGTCGCTAAACAGAACGTGTGCAAATCATCTTTCATCGTCCCGTAATTTCTCTTGTGCCCAGTGGCAGAATTGTACATGACGTTCAAAGTCGTCGCCATGTAGTTCCTGGTGCATAGAAATATGGTACGGGTGCAATTTATGTTGATGAAGCATTGTCAACACCGACGTTTTTGAGAGTCCCGATTCTCGCGCAGTTTGTCTGCTACTGATGTGCGGATTAGCAGCGACAGCAGCTGAAACACCTACTTGGGCATCATAATTTGTTGCAGGTCGTGGTTGACGCTTCGCATGTGGCTGAACAATTCCTGTTTCCTCAAATAACGTAACTATCTGGCGAACGGTCGGGGCACTTGGATGATGTCGTCCACGACACGGAGCAGCATACGTAGCACACGCCCGTTGGGCGTTTTGATATCGACCTTTTACGCAATTGGTAAACGGTCCATTTTAACACGGGTAATGTATCACGAAGCAAATACCGTCCGCACTGATGGAATGTTACGTGATACCACGTACTTATACGTTTGTGACTACTACAGCGCCATCTATCACAAAGCGAAAAAAGTGGTCCAACTAAAACATTCATATTTCTTTACGTACAACACGAACATGTAATAAAAAATGGGGGTTCCTATTTTTAAAAAAAAGGCTGTTGATATCCGTTTGACATATGGCAGCGACTAGCGGGTCAACCTTAGCGCTTAACGCCATATGGTTTCCCTCTTCAAGCTAGACGAGTTTTCTTCTTTGTAGTTTTTTTCGTTTGATGCTTGTTTCGTGAGATATTTGTCCCGGTCACTAGTAGTGGACCACCCTGTAGGGGAACTCGGGGCAGAACGGGATAGCGAGGCACAATGGGAAATTGCTCTTTTCTAGACTGGACAGTGTTACAACCTTTTGTATGTGCATGTAACTATTTCTCCGAATAGAAGGGAAGTGAGGGCAGCCATTCTGATTTAGTTTGAAGTGCGAGATCTAAGTGAATTGTTGTCCGTCACGTTACCGCTTGCGTTGTTCTAACGTCTGGTGAATTTCAACGCCAGGTAAGCTGTTAATTGTTAATTGTACACCCTAAAATGATACATTCCCTTAAAGTGCGTGGCATTTGTTATACTTTAGTTATTTAATGCGTTTAAATACGTCAGTTATTACACTACATAAAAGTTGTTAACCTCAAAAGTGCTCTTGGGACGGAACGGGACGGGGCATAATGGGATAATGTACCGTTCCGCCCCGTCATATTTTGATGCAAGTAGAAAGCATACCCAGCCTCGATGTTCATGTCTGTCAGACACTCCCAACCAGCTATGTTCGCTGAACAACTCAGCTTTCCAGATATCGCCCGAGGCTGTCATTCCAATCCCACTAATCTGTCAAAATACTCGGCGGACTACAAGACGAAAAGGAAAAACTGTCGTATTAACAGATTCTCCTTACAAGAAGGAACTGCAGAATGCTGTCGCACGTAAAGTAGGCCTACAGAAAGGAGGAGGTTGCACAAATATAAACAATGTCAGGACAGCTACGTCAGGTTCAGTGCAACTTAAGGCAAAAATGTGAAACTGTACACACAAAAAAACCAAAACAGAGGATATCAAAGTCCTTAAGAAATATAAAAGGAAGAAGATGATGGAGAAAGGAGAGTCAGAGAGAGAGGATGCTGGGTGTCTGTACTGTGGGGACTTCTACTGCGTTTATAACGAGGGCTGGGTCGCGTGCCAGAGTGGGCACACAGTTCATGTGCTGGCATAGACAGTGAAGATGAACAGGAAATACTGATTTGTGACTATTGTCGAAAGGGCTAGTAGTTCGTGGTTTGGCACATTATTGGGTGTACATTTTTCAGAATGACATTAAAATATTTTCTTATTTTGAAGAATGACCTTTTGTTTAAATTACTCATTCCTTAGTCTGAACTGCCTGTTGTACAACATTTTGTCATAGTTTAATACGATATTCGTAATTCAAATTCAACGTTTATGCAATAATTTAACAAAAATACCCTTATCCCATCTTGTCCCGTGGGTGGGGCGGAACGGTAAATATGCAAGACTTTCTTTGAAAAATTGTAACAAATGCAAAATGTGTTGTTTTAAGTGATTTTAAAATAAGGTACATTAGGTTACACTACAAGGTGTTTTTTATCACTTTAAGAAGTGTTTCCTTTTGTTACCTTATATTATAGAAATTGTTAAACATTAAGTATCCCGTTTCGCCCCGAGTTCCCCTACAGCAGACTACCAGCCAACAGTTAACTAACTACAAACAATCTAGTACACAAACACCAATCAGGTTTCCGAAAACATCGCAGCAGAACTAGGGCCTTAATAAAAGTAGCACATGATCTGAAGCTTGCCGTGGTTGCGCAAGAGGCCGCTATCATGTGCTTATTAAATTTCAGCAAAACTTTTGACACTGTTTACTTTGACGTTTTACTTGACAGACTTAGCAGCCTTCATTTCATGCCAAGTACAGTGTAGTAGTTTCATTCATATCTGACATCTTGCCATCAATGCGTCATGTCAGGCATGATAAAGTCACAACAGAGGTACGTAGTATCAGGAGTCCCCCAGTTTTCGTTATTAGGTCGTATACGCTTTTGATTCTATGTCAATGACGTGTCGACATTTTTGTCCTACTGCAAGTATCACATATACATTGATAGCCTCCAGTTGTATCTAGGTGCAAAAACAATAAACCTGAGAAGAGCTGTCGAGAATCTCAGTACCGACCTGTGTGCACTGCCAAAGTTGGCACAGAATTTAGGGTTAAAGCTTATTCCATCCAAAAGCACAAGCTGTTACTCATCCTAGGCTCATTTGTCCGAAATATCGGGAATCCCTCCCGTCTTTAAACTTAAATTGGACCAGTATGAACTTCTCGCCCTGAGTAACGAGTCTGGGAGTAATAATAGACGAAATTCTGAAATGAATTGAGCACGTAACTGCTGTGTGCAAGGAGGCATCGAAAGCTACCCATCCTCTAAAAAAAATATAAAAAGCTCTTCCCTCGTCACCAGAAAAAGCAACTTGTACAAGCATTTACACTTCCGAATGTTGATTACAGCAATGTTATCCAGCAAGACCTTTGCAAGAACACCCAACTCATACAAAACACCCAGACATATCTCACTTTAGCCATCCGTAGAAGATGGTACAAGACGTGTACAGAAAGACTTCGAAGCACGCACGTACACTGCGAGCCGTGTAACACGTTGATTTGTCCTGGTAAATGGAATCGTGCTGCGGAAAAACAAACTGCTTGTATGGGAGGGCGTGGCCCCGAAGAACAGATGTGTACTTGTGTTGATAAGTTGTGCCTTCCAGAACGACAGTATCACACTGAAAATGCCACGGAAACAGTCCGCAAACGATTAACTTCCTTTCCCCGGTCTGGATCATTCCAACGATTTTTTCAGGGTTGTACGTTCTAACGGCCATCTGTTTAGCGGAGCGTGAAACGTGATTCATCTCAAAACGTCAGTTTCACCACTCAGTCAACCTGAAGTGCGATCTTGGTGCGCAAATTCCAGCCCTCGTTGCCAATAAACAGCAGTCAACATGGGTGCATGCACCAGGCGCCTGCTACTTAGGCCCGTACTTAGCAACGTTTCCTGAACGGTGATTCAGGAGACACTCTTGGTCGCCTGTTGGTACATGTGGTAGGTCAGCTGCTCAACAGCTGCACGTCTATTCGCCTGTACACATCTCCTCAGCCGTCGTTCACCCCTGTCTATGGCCTGTGGTGCGTCACAGTTGCCTTGGTGCCAGGTCGGGATAACTCTGTTTCGACACGCAAACAGTTTATGAACATAGTCATTTCGGCGATGTTTCCACCGTTGGCCCAAAAGCCAGTTATCCTGCCCTTTTGGTCATCAGATAAATCGTTCCATTTCCACAGTACAACAACAACTGCTCTTGTTTTCCGCGTCCCTCCAAAACGCGTTGCGTACCCTCCACTGCTAGTGCTGCCGTCTGGCGTCTGTGAGTGGGTATAGCACATTGATGATAAACGTAAGCAGTGGTAACATCTATGTGACTAAACGTGTACAATCTCCGAATTCTATGAGATTCCGCATGAAAACCCGGTATCTTGAAACATGAAATACATCTGGCAAATGAAGTCGTTTCTTTTACAAGCAAAACAAAAAACAAAACAAAAAACCAGAAGAATAAAATGCATTAATTTAATAAAATAAGAGTAAGGTAATAGATTTACCATAGTTCGAAATGTATTCATCATTCTGATATTTTCCATGTTCTGTACACCCCATGGGTTTCAGGTATGTGCGAGTCGTAGCATACTGCTTAATGCTATTTATGCTTATGCCAAATGCATTTAACTCAATAAACTAAAAAGCCCACAACCTTTCAGCTTTAACAGCGAATGTATTTCTAACACAAACTGCTACTTGTCATGTAGCCTTAGAGGATGGGGCTGTGACATCTGCGGTGACTGAGGAAAAGGCTATGCGAAGGTCAGCAGGTACTGAGGCTTCCCTTGCCGGGACATGGACTGAGAGTGGCGATGGAGACAGGAAGCGAGTGGCGGACCTCTAGTAAGAGATCTTGTTTGAATTAGACATTTATTTATGTTAGGTACAAAGATGTACCCATCAGCCACCGGATGACACAGAGCTCAAGGAGCCATCGTTTGCAAATATGCCCAGGCAACAGCATGCTTAATCAGCATCACTCATTGCTTGTATGGGTGCTGGCCCGGCCTGGGCAGCGGAATACTGCACACTGTAGAACGGTACTCAAATCACAGCCCCCATCGTGATGGATGTCGAATGCTTGTGCCTGCCTTGGGCAATGATCAGCGTTGATGATAGCCTTCAGGGATCAGAGCACAGTTAGAAGGAGAACAGGCGCCCCCGTATTGGGCTCAAGCAGATGTCCCACTGGAGAGGTGGCCGCCACAAGGAGGTATGAGGCGAAGGCAGTAAGTCACGAGTCGCTTGCACACAGTCCACTCATGGGGTTGCCAGATGTTACTGGAGACGAGGTCCTTAGCAGGTGGCTGGATGCTTCGTATGACTCTGAAGCAGTCTGTTTGTCACAGTCAATGGCTGATGAAGATGTCTGTAGTTCGCGTCATTTACAGGCCCCGAAATGCTCCTGTACAAAGATTGTTGGCAACCGTATGGAAATATTTGAGTACATCTGAAAATGGCTCGATCTGAAGGTGGTGGGGGAGGGGTGATTGATTGCATCTGGTGGCCACTACTTTTACAACAGCAGCGCACTCCAAAAGAAAGGCTGCAGCAAGCCAGTGTCGACGCCAAGTGGCGATGATTTCATTTGTTCTGCTGTTCATGTTTAGTCAGCTCCTGAAACAACCTAGCCAGATCTGAACTATCGCCCACGTCCACCCTTCACGTTTCGTGAGCCTTCTAAGTAAGCGCAACTGCACTCTGAATACCACCTCTTACTTCATAATTCGTGGTCACCACGGCGACTGGACCTCTCTTCCTACAGCGTCGTTTTGGTGCATTGGCGACAGGCAGTCCAGTGCTGCACAGTCAACTATGGCCCAACATAGCTAATATATTCCTCGAATCTAAATAATTACACTACTGGCCATTACAATTGCTACACCAAGAAGAAATGCAGATGATAAACGGGTATTCATTGTACAACTATATTATACTAGAACTGACATGTGATTACACTTTCACGCAATTTGGGTGCATAGATCCTGAGAAATCAGTACCCAGAACAACCACCTCTGACCGTAATAACGGCTTTAATACGCCTGGGCATTGTGTCAAACAGAGCTTGGATGGCGTGTACAGGTACAGCTGCCCATGCAGCTTCAACAAGATACCACAGTTCATCAAAAGTAGTGACCGGCGGATTGTGACGAGCCAGTTGCTCGGCCACCATTGACCAGACGTTTTCAGTTGGTGAGAGATCTGGAGAATGTGCTGGCCAGGGCAGCAGTCGAACATTTTCTGTATCCAGAAACGCTCGTACATGCCCTGCAACATGCGGTCGTGCATTATCCTGCTGAAATGTAGGGTTTCGCAGGGATCGAATGAAGGGTAGAGCCACGGGTCGTAACACATCAGAAATGTAACCTCCACTGTTCAAAGTGCCGTCAATGCGAACAAGAGGTAACCGAGACGTGTAACCAATAACACCCCATATGATCACGCCGGGTGATACGCCAGCATGGCGACGACGAATACACGCTCCCAATGTGCGTTCACCGCGATGTCGCCAAACACGGATGCGACCATCATGATGTTGTAAACAGAAGCTGGATTCATCTGAAAAAATGACGTTTTGCCATTCGTGCACTCAGGTTCGTCGTTGAGTACACAAAGGCAGGCGCTCCTGTCTGTGATGCAGCGTCAGGGGTAACCGCAGCCATGGTCTCCGAGCTGATAGTCCCTGCTGCGGCAAACGTCGTCGAAATGTTCGTGCAGATGGTTGTTGTCTTGCAAACGTCCCCATATGTTGACTCAGGGATCGAGACGTGGCTGCACGATTCGTTACAGCCATGCGGATAAGACGCCCGTCATCTCGACAGCTAGTGATACGAGGCCGTTGGGATCCAGCACAGCGTTCCGTATTACCCTCCCGAACCCACCGATTCCATATTCTGCTAACAGTCAGTGGATCTCGACCAACGCGATCAGCAATGTCGCTATACGATAAACCGCAATGGCGATAGGCTACAATCCGACGTTTATCAAAGTCTGAAACGTGATGGTACGCATTTGTCCTCCTTACACGAGGCATCACAACAACGTTTCACCAGGCAACGCCGGTCAACTGTTGTTTGTGTATGAGATGTCGGTTGGAAACTTTACTCATGTCAGCACGTTGTAGGTGTCGCCACCGGCACCAACCTTGTGTGGATGCTCTGAAAAGCTAATCACTTGCGTACCACAGCATCTTCTTCTAGTCGGTTAAATTTCGCGTCTTTAGCACGTCGTCTTCGTGGTGTAGCAATTTTTATGGCCAATAGTGTAGATGATTAGTCTGAATTGGTAATAGCTTCTGCTTAACTTTATTTGAATTTGCAGTGACTACAAATATGCAGCTCTGTGTTATATTAGAGGCCGTTATTGTATAGGAAACCACCTAAGAAAACAGTAGTACTCCAACCATACTTCTTCTCTAATTGTTTAAAACAAAGGAAAGAAGTACATATGTATGCGTTGTTTAGTACACATGCACCATACAGCTTCGACTGCGTTCTGTGTTCTTGTTACAAGCCATGGTGAAACCTGCCGCTTTACCACGTCATAGGCTGTCCTGCGTGTGACGAGCGCTACAACAGCATGTGTCCGATACAGTTCGTTCCCTTTTTTTTTTTTTTTTTTTTTTTTTTTTGTACCGCTTCGTTCTCTCCGCTTGTCACCTTGTGTCGGCGTATTTTCACGTCATTCGGCCATTGTATCGAGCTCGCTGCAAAGGTTCAATTAACTCCAAATTGGCGGTGCAGTCCGAGGAGTGGCCATGATTACTTGTCAAAGTTCCAATCTGTCATTAGCGGTACCTGTCAATACTACAGTGTCACAGATACATCCCGAATGAAGTGGCAATATTCCACTGTGCGCCGAGGATAACCACAAACTAAATCTATCGCTAACGAACATTCTAGGGCAATCTCCGGCAATTAAGTGGGAAATCACGAAGAATGTATATTATCTTATTCTTTCGTGAGATTCTTCCTGACCTATTTCTTTCACTTATAGACGTATTTCTGATACTATTTCTTTGGCAGATACTCATTTCTGATGCTCACATCTGTTTACCTACTAACTAAACGGAGAGAAGTTCTTGCACACGTCCGTGGAAAACTGAACATTTGTATGGGTGCGATTACGATTTCTGGAGAGCTGTTAATGAAATGATTTATCTGTCCTGACTGATACAATTTCGCTATTAGCAGGTAAATGAATTCTTATCTGCGAATCTTCTGTTAACTAAAAGGTACAGGACTTGTGTTGCCATATTAAACGACATTAAAAGAGGCACAGGGGAAGCTAGAAACAAGAACCAGGCATGACGTTAAAGGAACAAATTTGCATTGATCAATCAAGAAGAAATTAAATCCGAGGTACTCTTGTCACACTGTGGAATGACGTCAACCCACAAGTCTGGACTACCTGTCAGTATGCAGTTCTTCTTTAGCAAAGGTTAGTAGCGAAATAAATACTATAAAATGAGAATATAAAATTATCTCTAGAAGGCTATATTCAGTGACTGGAAGCAAATATCAAGAGAGAACGTGGTCAGCCATGAGAAGTATCGGAAACGGAATCAAAAGAGCATAGGTGTATATTAGTCAACCTCAATATTATTGCATTTGGAAGTGGGGGAACTTTGGTCGGCTTACAGTGAGTCAGCGAGTAATCGTAGTTGCAATAGTTCCATAAGAGTAGTATTGCAATTTATATAGTGGAACAACAAAAAAGGTCCATTTACAAACATAATTTCTTACTGTAAAATAAAAGCGCTAAAAGTCGAACACCACACAACCAATAGTAGTTACAACAGTGCCAAGTTAACATTAATGCAACTTTCACAGAACAATGGTAAGAGTGTGAAGTACTAAGATAATTTCGGTATATAATTTAAGAAACACGAAATTGCAACACAAGGTTCGAATCGGGTCAGCTCCAGAGGAGAATGACACCCACGGAAACTTAGAACTGAAAACTGAACTACAGTGTCGTTTACAATGATAAGATCGTAATGCAAAGTAAAAACACAAACAGAAGTTTCAGTTTTCGAACTGGGCTGGTTACATGGACGGCAAGATTTTCGAACTGGGCTGGTTACATGGAAGGCAAGACGCACAAGTTGTCAAAGCTGGATACCGGTGTCTTAAATAGTTCGCAAGCAAATAATAGTTATGTGTATCAAACCGGTGAAGTAAAGCATTAGACTTGTAGGGATAGATAGCCCCTCGCAACCAATTTTTTTGTGCAAGAACGCCAGTGCGGTAAAGTACTCGGTAGGCGACAATACACATACCAAAAAAAGTTGTGCATCGCCCCGGTTCCCATAACTCCTGAAGATAGACGTTGACTTTGGATATTGTACACAGACACAGTCCCTTTGACTGTTCAGGGATGTCACTAAATTCATTCCAGAGATGTAAACAACCACGCATAAGCAGTGCCTATTAGACGGAGAGGATCCGACAGCCGATCAGTTCCAGTCATTCCACCAGGAACGAGGTACATGGCTCGTGTTTAGTTCAATCATGCCTACACGGTCAAAATCGCGGTTCGATCGCGTCCGCATTGTTACTTTGCGCCAGGAAGAACTCTCAACAAGGGAAGTGTCCAGGCTTCTCGGAGTGAACCAAAGCGATGTTGTTCGGACATGGAGGAGATACAGGGAGACAGGAACTGTCGATGACAAGCCTCGCTCAGGCCGCCCGAGGGTTACTACTGCAGTGGATGACCGCTACCTACGGATTATGGCTCATGTTTAATAATGCTTTCCGTGCAGCCACAGGACGTCGTGTTACGACTCAAACTGTGCGCAATAGTCCTCATGATTCGTGATTTCACTCACAAAGTCCATGGCGAGGTCCATTTTTGCAACCACGACACCATGCAGCGCGGTACAGATGGGCCCAACATGCCGAATGAATCGCTCGGGATTGGCATCACGTTCTCTTCACCGATGAATGTCACATATGCCTTCATCCAGAAAATCGTCGGAGACGTGTTTGGAGGCAACCTGGTCAGGCTGAACGCCCAGTTCAGCGAGTGCAGCAAGGTGAAGGTACTCTACTGTTTTGGGGTGGCATTATGTGGGACCGACGTACGCCACTGGCAGTACGATACGTGAATTCCATCCTTCGACCGATGGTGCAACCATATCGGCAGCATACTGGCGTGGCATTCGTCTTCATGGACGACAATTCGCGCCCCCATCGCGCACATCTTGTGAATGATTTCCTTCAGGACAACAAAATCGCTGAACTAAAGTGTAAAGCATGTTCTCCAGATGTGAACTCTATCGAATATGCCTGGGATAGACTGAAAAGGGATATTTATGGACGACGTGGTCCACCAACCACTCTGAGGGATCTACGCTGAATCGCCGTTGAGGAGTGGTACAAACTGAACCAACAGTGCCTTGGTGAACTTCTGGATAGTACGCCACGAGGAATACAGGCATGCATGAATGCAAGAGTACGTGCTACTGGGTGTTAGAGGCACCGGTGTGTACAGAAATCTGGACCATCACCTCTGAAGGTCTCGCTGTATGGTGGTACAACATGCAATGTGTGGTTTTCATGAGCAATAAAAAAGGCAGAAATGATGTTTATGTGGATCTCTATTCCAGTTTTCTGTACAGGTTCCGGAACTCTCGGAACGGAGGTGATGCAAAACTTTTTTTTGATGTGATGAGTATATGACGCGATTCACATCCGCCACCGCCGTTGTGTCTGTGATCAAAGCGTCCAGAAGCGATAGGTAGGCGTGGTAACACCAGTGTCCCAGTCTCACGTGAATAAGAGAGGTCACTTGGCGTTAGCCAAACTTCACTGAGGTAAACCATGTCCGAGGAGATACTTTCGGTCTTATGGCCGTCTGGTGACCGTGCTTTTATTGCTGACATGCATGCCATTCACACTTCCAGTCATGATAAGCAGCGTCCTTGACTGTCACGTTGAAATCCGTATAAGGGACAAATGCTGGGCAGCACTGCTCTTCGGTAATGATCCTGTTAGCGAAGCGGACAACAGTTTCCCCTCACGACAAAAGTTCAGCAGTTTACTGCGAATCATGGAGGTGGGTTTTACTTTAAAGAAGATCGTTTTTGAGAAATCAGACTCTAGTTATTGAGAAAAGGAAAGCACACTATAAGAAGACACTAACAGTTACGAAGTTCTCTAATTACAAAATATTACAAACATGACTTTAAAATTCTCCAAAATTTTCTCTATCAATAACACGAACGAGAAAGCAATTATGTCAGTTTTCATTTCCATACTAAAGTATTCTAGATAGCTTCTCCAAGATTCGCAGAAAACAGATCTGACTCTCTGGAAACCTCAACTGTACGCCAGAGTGCCCCAAATGAGAATGTCTCAGCGCTGCACAACTGATTAACGATAGATAAAATTAAAAGCAGAGACAAAACGTAAGAGAACCTTATAAGGCTATAACGACTTTTTCTTCCATAATGAGCTTCGCTATTAGAAGCTTGTATTATTCCTGTATCTTGAATTCTGTTGTGAAACAATAATGCCGTTTCAACTATTTCACCTTTATTTTGTAGTACAGTGCATAACCTGCATTCCTGTACTAGATAAGTGTTTTGTATATATTTTAGCCTTTTAAATTAGTTGGAAGAGGTCAGTTTTGTGACTAGAAGCTCTGTCGTCTTCCCATTTTAACATTTGTTAAGTCGAACTTGCAATCTATGTTTCTCAAGAACTCCTATTCATTATCCAAACTATTTCTTTGCATTGACACTTAATGAAATCAAACCAACACGAGTAAACAAAAAAATATCTTTTAGTAACTCTTACTCAGGAAGAGAAGAGTAAAATGATCAAAATCTTCTTTCTAATTTTATGATTACATGTCCTCTTTTCTTGCTGGAATTGTATGGATCCTGTTTTTCGATATTTTACTGTCGGGAAAAAATTTAAAATAACTACTTAAAGGATACTGTACAAAATGCACACTATTTATGCTGCCACGCGTTTTTATCTTGTCTTGTGCAATATTGTGAGACCCATAGCAAGAGTCAGTGGTATAGTTTGCCGCTGAGTGCGGTTCTGCCGGGAGCAATGATGCCAGAACGGTCACCTCTGTAATTTCGACGATAATCAATAGGGTTTAAAAGAGCTCTTTCGTGGACCCCTAGCTTAAGATCGTACAAATGGCGGTGACATTTGAGTTGCCTGATTCTTCGTCTTACTCGAATACTTAATTACTTTTTCCAAAATTTCATGCCGATATTAATTAATCAATTTCCTCCACAAACATATCATAGAAATTTATGTTTCAATTGCTGAAGGTTAACCATTTGTCGCTAAATGTTTCGATTGCTTGACATAAATCTGTAGTAAAGTTACTTGAGTACCGTTAGCTTTCAAGAGGTGGAAAACTGATCCGTGACTGAATTTCACTTATGCCACCATCTCGTCGATTGCGCTACACCGGTCGTCGATGGCCAGATCCTCTGGATACGAATATCTTGCGATTGCCGCTTCTTTACAAAGGGATGGTCAGCCACTTTGTCATTCAGTACTGTGCGACCACTCCTTTAAGTGTCTGCGCCACGTAACTAGTGTGTCACGTGATGGTGTACACATTACCCCACGAAGTCGGTAGCTGCCTCGTCGGGGGCAACAGTTGGCCGTGTTGACTGATTATCAGCGGCAGCTTGCGGGCGCCGGGCTTACACAAGTTGGTGAGTGACTCCTTCCAGCAGCGCTGAGGCGCCTTCTGGGCCAGCAGGGAGGCACCGGGCGGGCCTCTGGTGGCGCTTCTGGGGAGTTGGAGAGATTCCCGCAGGCGAGCGCGTCGGGGCTCCCCCGGGGGCCCCCGAGTTGTGGCACCGAAATTAATGACCGGATTAAAGCGTAATTATAACTCCGCAGAAAACTTGCACGTCCCTGGGTGTACGACGAGCACTTCGCCATGCGTCGCGCTTCGCACAGGCACCATTAATGCGGGAAAAAAGGGCGTAGGTGTTGAGAAAATCGCCTGAAAAATTTAGCGACACTTTTTGCTCTATGCTACTCATACTTTCAAGCAGATAAATACGAGAGCATGCTGAAAAGTAATGCATCCGAATTTTTATGTGAGAACTCTCAAAGCTTTTTAAATAAAACCAAAGTTATTAGCATTCTTCATGTCTACGTATTTACAGCTCTCTGCCGCTATAGGACACCGAATTGTAGCCTGTAACAGGCGGTGTGCAACGTAAATACACTGACGAGCCAGAACATTACGATCGCCTACTTAATTGCTTGTTTGTCTATCTCTGGAACGAAACACATCACTGATTCTGGGTATCATAAATCAGACTGTTTATTGGTAGGTTTGTGGACGTTCGTGGCATCAGATGTCTTCGCACAGGTCGTGTAATAAGCGTAAATAACGGGTCGCTGATTTGCTTACGCGGCGATAGCGCCCGCTAGAGACCCAGGTGTGTTGCTTAGGATTTACATCCGGCGAACTTGGTCGCAGGGATATCAGCGTGAGTTCACTATAATGCTCCTGAAACCAGTGTAGAACGATTCTGGGTCCGAGAAACGGACAATTATACTGAATCATACTGCTGAAAGGGGAAGACATAAAGTATGTAGGGATGCAGGTGGTTCCCAGCTGTCAGCTTGGCGTCCTTTACTACCACAGGTCACACAGCAGAATGTCTGCCACAATACTGCTCCTACGAGCCCGCATCCGTGGTGTGCGAGCCACCGTTCCCCCTCGACGACTCGCGTATGTGGAGACGACCATCGACCACGTGTAGCAAAAACGTGATACCCCCGAAGGGCCGACGTGTTTCCATTGATCGACGGCCGAATCCTGGCGGTCCCTTGCCAACTGCAATCACAACTGAACATAGCGTTGGGACAATATGCGGACACGTAAGGTTGGTCTGCTGCGGAGCTCTATACTCAACAATGTATGATGAACGATGTCCTCCGAAACGCATGTGCGTGCCCCAGCATTGTGTTCTTTCGGCAGAGATGCCACAGATCACCATCTCTCTTACTTCACAGAGCACAGAAGCCGAGCCCCGCATTCGGTGAAGAACCGTGGACGTCCAGCCATTTAGCGCCTAGTGCAGTTTCGCTATCATTCTACCTGTTTCCCTAGATGCTCCCGACATTAGCAAGTGAATGATCGACAAGCTTCGCCGTTTTCTAGATACTCGGTCACAGCCTTGAGAAATATTTATCAGCCCTTTGACAAAGCCGCTTATCTGAATGGATTTCTCCATTTGCAGTCCGTGTCTTCGGTAGATGATCCCAATCCGTTTTTGCTGCGCTTATACAGGGTGGTCGATTGATCGTGACCGTGCTAAATATCTCACGAAATAAGCGTCAAACGAAAAAACTGCAAAGAACGATACGTGTCTGTCTTGAAGGGAGAAACCAGATGTGGTTGGCCTGCTAGATGGCGCTGCCATAGGTCAAATGGATATCAACTGCGTTTTTTTAAAACAGCAACCCCCATTTTTATTACATATTCGTGTAGTACGTAAAGAAATATGAATGTTTTAGTGGGACCACTTTTTCCGCTTTGTGATAGATGGCGCTGTAATAGTCACAAATATGTGGCTCACAATTTTAGACGAACGGTTAGCAACAGGTAGGTTTTTTAAATTAAAATACAGAACGTGGTTACGTTTGAACATTTTATTTCGGTTGTTCCAGTGTGATATATGTACCTTTGTGAACTTATCATTTCAGAGAACGCATGCTGTTACAGCGTGATTACCTGTAAATACCACATTTGTGCAATAAAAGCTCAAAATGATGTTAGTCAACCTCAATGCATTTGGCAACACGTGTAACTACATTCCTCTCAACAGAGAGTAGTTCGCCTTCCGTCATATTCGCACATGCATTGACAATACGCTGACGCATGTTGTAAAGGGTTGTCGGTGGATCACGATCCTTCAACTTTCCCCACAGTAAGAAATCCGGGGACGTCCGATCCGGAGAACGTGCGGGCCATGGTATGGTGCTTCGACGACCAATGCACCTGTCATGAAATATGCTATTCAATACCGCTTCAACCACACGCGAGCTATGTGTCGGACATCCGTCATGTTGGAAGTACATCGCCATTCTGTCATGCAGTGAAACATCTTGTAGTAACATCGGTAGAACATCACGTAGGAAATAAGAATATATAGCACCATTTAGATTCCCATCGATAAAATGGGGGGCCAATTATCGTTCCTCCCATAATGCCGCACCATACATTAACCCGCCAAGGTCACTGGTGTTCCACTTGTCGCAGCCATCGTGGATTTCCCGTTGCCCAATAGTGCATATTATGCCGGTTTAGGTTACCTCTGTTGGTGAATGACGCTTCGTCGCTAGATAGAACAAGTGCAACGAATCTGCCATCGTCCCTTAATTTCTCTTGTGCCCAGTGGCAGAACTGTACACGACGTTCAAAGTCGTCGCCATGCAATTCCTGGTGCATAGAAATATGGTAAGGGTGCAATCGATGTTGATGTAGTACTCTCAATACACACATTTTTGAGATTCCCGATTCTCGCACAATTTGTGTGCTACTGATGTGCGGATCTGCCTCGACAGCAGCTAAAACACCTACTTGGGCTTCTTCATTTGCTGCAGGTCGTGGTTGACGTTTCACATGTGGCTGAAGACGTCCTGTTTCCTTAAATAAGGTAACTATTCGGTAAACGGTCGGGAGACTTGGATGATGTCGTCCAGGATACTGAACAGCATACATAGCACATTGATCACAATAGCCATACATCAACACGATATCGACCTTTTCCGCAATTGGTAAACGGTCCATTTTAGCACGGGTAATGTATCACGAAGCAAATACCATCCGCACTGGCGGCATGTTAGGTGATACCACGTAGTTATACGCTTGTGACTATTACAGCGCCATCTATCACAAAGCAAAAAATGTGGTCCAACTAAGACATTCATATTTATTTACGTACTACACGAATGTGTAATAAAAATTGGGGTTCCTGTATTTAAAAAAACGCAGTTGATATCCGTTTGACCTATGGCAGCGCCATCTAGCGGGACAACCATAACGCCATCTCGTTTCCCCCATCAAGCTAGACGAGTTTCGTTCTTTGTAGTTATTTCGTATGACGCTTATTTCGTGAGATATTTGGCTCGTTCAGGATCAATGGACCACCCTGTATACTTTTCGTAGAGCGCCATGTGCCCGCTACCCTACTGGACGATATCCAACCTCTCGGTGGTCGTAATGGTTTTAGTTATCAGTGTATGTCGGCGCGTGAGAAATAGCGTGCTGTAATCTAGTTTCGAATTCGAACAGTTCGTTCATACATGTTGCACCGTATATTTCAGCACGACAACGCCAGACCACACGCGAGCGCTGCGACATCCGCAACAGCCCGACGCCCCGGATTCGCTGTTGTCCACACAATCCTGACTTGGCGCCATCCGATTTTCCCCAGTTTCCAAAATTTAAAGAACTCCTTCAAGGCCTTCACGTTGGTACGGGGTGATCACCGGTTAACTCCTCCGCTTTAGGGCACTGTGGCCGGTTGGCGAGGCCGTCTGCTTTGTCCACGGTGCTGGTGACGGGAGGAGCGCAGTCAGTAGATCACGGTTTGTAAGTAGGTTACTTGTAACATACATAAAGCAAACACTTTAAAAGAAAAGTAAATTACTTACGTGTATTAAGCACGGAGATGTTGGAATTATCTCCGTTCATTGTACAAGTATTTGTGACACGTGCTTAGAAAATTGCTCATTACACGCTGCAGTTCCCTCTGAGAAATGGCAGCATTCGCTGGATGAATGTTAGTTTTAAAACCATCTAAAGTGTGTGGATCTGATTTGCACACTAACCCTTTCAATCTCCCCCCACCCCCTCCAGATAAATATCGCAGGCGGATAAAACAGGGGAATATTATTAAAGATAACTGTATCTTGAAACACGCCATGAATTTCCTGTAACGAGAAGGTGAATGCACATTCGCAGAGTACTGGCGAGAAGGCGCGAAACAGATTTTGTCTTGTTTAATTGTCCACAAAAGGCCGTAAATGTTTTCCACGTATCTCTCAGTGTTAATTGTTTCCTAGGAAAAAGAAAAACAGGGTCAATTATTCTCTCACCGCTAGTGGCGCACCACACTCGTACCTGGGTGTTCTGCGTGGGGAATCACGTGCCAGACCAACCACAAAATACTGCAAAGAGTGCAAAAGAAGGTGTTAAGGTGGATTCTGGACGCCCCACCATGGACACCCATACGCGAGCTCCACGAAACAGTGGAAATTGAAACCATACTTGACACAGTGAAAAGAATAGTGACTACACTGTACAACAAATTATAAATACTAAAGACTGTTGTAGACAACTCAGGGACACAGGTACTGTGATACCCAGAACATGGCACAGGCAGAGTGTGCCACGCCTTATCATTCAAGAACCTGTACAATAAGTAACTAGTAGTGAATAGGTAAATGTTTAGTATGTTTTTGTCTTGTTCTGTCTGTTTCGTGTTCCCGTTTTGTATAATATGATTCTTTTTGTTTAGTTAGTAAGACCTGTCACCACCACAACAGCCAAAGTTTTTTGGGGAATTAATTGTACCACGAAATCCAAGGTATCACCCTTTGATAATTAAAGCAGGCACCACCACAGCAGCCAAAGGTACCTTGCGAGCCAACTAACAAAAGGTACTTTGTACATCACATGTAATTAGTTGTTTTAGTATCTAAACTAACCTACACATGTAGTGACTAAGTCCAATTCCACCCCTCTCTGTCGGCTGTGCGAACACCCATAACAACATAGATTTCCCTAGGGACAGATTAACCAGACGTAGACTAGCAAGTAAAGATTTAAAGTTAAAGTGTAGACGCAGACCAACTGCGGACCTACGCACTCACGACGCCCGCCCTCAGCGGGCAAGCGGCGGGTAACACCGTACCCCACCCAGCTGGGGACGACCAACACCCTGCCACAACGAGCACAGCGGCCGCCTAGGAACGACAACACTCGCTGCTGCCGACTAGTGCAACTACACAAAAGAAAGCAGTGGGAAGCAGTACCAGCTGCACCCACTGCACAGAACCGAACAATCCCAAACCCACGCCGCATAAATCGAGGATGGTCGAGGGCTTAAGGCCTTATTGTTACGACCAAAGCCCACGATTTGCTTTGTAAATGAAAGAAATCCCAGAGAAAAACAACCAAAAACTACACACAAATACACGTAGATTCGACGAAGCCGAAGGCACTGTAAAAAAAACACCACGTCGCACACACAAAAAACAACTCGTCCCTTTTGAAGAAGCAGGGGTCCCTCGTGTACTACGTCTAGATTTTCAGAACTCCTTTAACGGTTAGTTTATGTATTAACGTATCCACTTAGATGGAAGCATAATTCATACGAAAAGAAATTTATATGGGGATCAATTTCTCAGTCATGCAACCTATTCAAAATCCACGCAAAATATCCGCAACCTTTCTGCAGGGTAACCTGGTTCAAGCGATTGTACTGAAATTACTTTATAGGCTTTTTGAACGGAGCCTTAGCAAATTCCCATATGCTAGAAAAAAGTCTGACAGACTTTCTAGGAGATTTTTCCAGAGCATGTAATGTTATCCGGGGTTTCTTCTGTGAGTACTTTATCTGCTTGTTTGTGTTTCCTATCTAGACCACTTCCAGTGAAGGCCGCTGTGGCTGAGCGGTTCTAGGAGCTTCAGTCTGGAACCGCGCTGCTGCTACGGTCGCAGGTTCGAATCCTGCCTCTTGCATGGATGTGTGTTATGTCCATAGGTTAGTTAGGTTTAAGTAGTTCTAAGTCTAAGGGACTGATGACCTCAGATATTAGTCCTTTATTGTATTATTATATGATAGCGGAACACTGGAGGCAGTTACTTCTCTAAAATATCTGGGAGTATGCGTACGGAACGATTTGAAGTGGAATGATCATATAAAATTAATTGTTGGTAAGGCGGGTGCCAGTTTGAGATTCATTCAGAGAGTCCCTAGAAAATGTAGTCCATCAACAAAGGAGGTGGCTTACAAAACACTCGTTCGACTTATACTTGAGTATTGCTCATCAGTGTTGGATCCGTACCAGGCCGGGTTGATAGAGGAGATAGAGAAGATCCAAAGAAGAGCGGCGCGTTTCGTCACAGGGTTAATTGGTAAGCGTGACAGCGTTACGGAGATGTTTAGCAAACTCAAGTGGCAGACTCTGTAAGAGAGGCGCACTGCATCGCGGTGTAGCTTGCTCGCCAGGTTTCGAGAGGGTGCGTTTCAGGATGAGGTATCGAATATATTGCTTCCCCCTACTTATATCTCCCGAGGAGATCACGAACGTAAAATTAGAGAGATTCGACCGCGAACGGAGGCTTTTCCGGCAGTCGTTTCTCCCTCGAACCGTACGCGACTGAAACAGGAAAGGGAGGTAATGACAGTGGCACGTAAATTGCCCTCCGCGACACACCGTTTGGTGGCTTGCGGAGTATAAACGTAGATGTAGATGTAGATGTAAATGTAGATGTACTTGTATCGTGTGACAATCGATTAGATGGTAAAAAACATTGCGGTGGAAGTTAGCACAGGCCACAATCTCTTAAAAAGTCTGTTAATATTCCATAAATAGTACTGTCTGAGGTGACAAAAGTCTTGGTTCTGGTGGGGAACTGATAATGTAGTTTGATTACTCTCTCTTTTGTACATAATAAGGATTGGTGAAAGACAGCGCGGGAGCATCTTTCAATCCCTAACTTTATCCTATGGCTGCAAGAATACTCTGTGACTCCCAACCAGATAGGCAAAGATGGCCAATCCTGATCGTAAATTAGGCACTATGATCAAAGTGCTGGAAATATGTATTTGCAGCGCTATAGGAAGCTGTCTGGTATACTTTTGTCTACGTCCTGCACAACATCGATCTACATTTGCAATCTGATACACACAGACACACAAAGTAGCCGTGTCGAGGGAGGAGGGGGGGGGGGGGGGAAATCAGTGATACAGAAACTGGGGAGCATGTTGGTTAGTCGTTGAGATTACAGACAAACTGCTAAGATTTCTAAAATTGACCACACTACCAACTGTGGTGCTTGTTACATTTCATCGTCCCATCTCGATGGTGTCTTTTCCTCCTATCCATCCATTGGTTTGTTGTTGATTACTATATAAGCTTGATTAACGCAATTTTTTATCCCTTCCAGGGATGGCCAGCACCGAAACAGTGGTTGTGTACATGGCTGCAACATGACGAATCGATGCTCTTCGTCTCTTCAAAATGGAACACCTAAAAATCTGTTACTCTGTCTATGTCGCAAACTCATCCAGTTTCTATATTGGGTGGTCCATTGATTGTGGCTGGGCCAAATATCTCACGAAGTAAACGTCAAATGAAAAAAACTACAAAGAACGAAATTTGTCTAGCTTGAAGGGGGAAACCAGATGGCGCTATGGTTGGCTCGCTAGATGGCGCTGCCATAGGTAAAACGGATATCAACTGCGTTTTTTTAAAATAGGAACCCCCATATTTGTAACATATTCGTGTAGTACGTAAAGAAATATGAATGTTTTAGTTGGAACACATTTTTCGCTTTGTAATAGGTGGCGCTGTAATAATCACAAACATATGCCTCACAATTTTAGGCGAACAGTTGGTAACGGGTCGGATTTTTTAATTAAAATACAGAACGTAGGCACGTTTGGACATTTTATTTCGGTTGTTCCAATATGATACATGTATCTTTGTGCACATATCATTTCTGAGAACGCGTGCTGTTACAGCGTGATTACCTGTAAATACCACCTTAATGCAATAAATGCTCAAAATGATGTTTGTCAACCTCAATGCATTTGGCAATACGTGTAACGACATTCCTCTCAACAGCGAGTAGTTCGCTTTCAGTAATGTTCGCACATGCATTGACAATGCTTTGACGCATGTTGTCAGGCATTATCGGTGGATCACGATAGCAAATATCCTTCAACTTTCCCACAGAAAGAAATCCGGGGACGTCAGATCCGGTGAACATGCGGGCCATGGTATGGTGCTTCGACGGCCAATACATCTGACAGGATATATGCTATTCAATACCGCTTCAACCGCACGCCGAACAACCATCATATTGGAAGTACATCGCCATTCTGTCATGCAGTGAAACATCTTGTAGTAACATCGGTAGAACATTACGTAGGAAATCAGCATACATTGCACCATTTAGACTGCCATCGATAAAATGGGAGCCAATTACCCTTACTCCCATAATGCCGCACCGAACATTAACCCGCCGAGATCACTGATATTCCACTTGTCGCAGCCATCGTGGATTTTCCATTGCCCAATACTTAATATTATGCCGGTTTACGTTACCGCTGTTGGTGAATGACGCTTCGTCGCTAAATACAACGCGTGCAAAAAATCTGCCATCGGCCCGTAATATCTCTTGTGCCCAGTGGCAGAACTGTACACGACGTTCAAAGTCGTCGCCATGCAATTCCTAGTGCATACAAATATGGTACGGGTGCACTCGATGTTCTGAGATTCCCGATCCAGTTTGTCTCCAACTGGTGTGCGGATTAGCCGCGACAGCAACTAAAACGATTACTTGGGCATCATCGTTTGTTGTAGGTCGTGGTTGACGTTTCACATGTGGCTGAACAGTTCCTGCTTCCTTAAATAACGTAACTATCAGGTGAACGTGCCGAACACTTGGCTGATGTCGTCCAGGATACGGAGCATTTTGATCACGATAGCCATACATCAACACGATATCGACTTTTCCCGCAATTGGTAAACGGCCCATTTTAACACGGGTAATGTATCACGAAGCAAATACCGTTGTTACGTGATCCCACGTACTTATACGTTTGTGACTATTACAGCGCCATCTATCACAAAGCGAAGTGGTCCAACTAAAACATTCATATTTCTTTATGTACTACACGAATATGTAATAAAAAATGGGGGCTCCTATTTAAAAAAACGCAGTTGATATCCGTTTGACCTATGGCAGCGCCATCTAGCGGGCCAACCATAGCGCCATCTGGTTTCCCGCTTCAAGCTAGACGAGTTTCGTTCTTTGTAGTTTTTTCGTTTGATGCTTATTTCGTAAGATATTTGGACCAGTCGCTATCAATGGACCACCCTGTATATTGTGTGTGATGCCCTCCACATTTTTGTCAACAAGAAACAACACCTCTGTCTTTTATTTCGACCACCCTGTGTGTTGCGAGAGCAGTATAGTTTGCACCAGGTGATGTCTAGCTTTCTGTGAGAGCCAATGGCTTGTAACGTCGTAATGTAAGTTTAGTAGCTGGCACAAAAAAAAAAAAAAACTATGACAGTGAACAAAGCCGTAGCCATACAGTGCCTTGACGTGTTACAGAAGAATAACAATGTGCCAAACTGCTTATGAAAGCACAGTACAGGCACCCTCTCTTGTGATTGATAGTCTGTGGGATATGGTCCTCCAACAGTACGGGTGACGAAACTATACACTCGTCTATACAAACGATTTCAATCGCTGAGTCGGCCGGGTTGGCCGAGCGGCTCTAGGCACTGCATTCTCTATCCGCGCGACCACTTCGGTCGCAGGTTGGAATCCTGCCTCGGGCATGGATGTGTGTGACGTCCTTAGGTTAGTTAGGTTTAAGTAGTTCTATGTTTTAGGGGACTGATGACGTCAGAAGTTAAGTCCCATAGTGCTCAGAGCTATTTGAACCATTTCAATCGCTGGCTACCAGGTACAGTGGACCACTATCCGTGTATTTAAGAGGTTCGCCACATACGCTCTATGTTTTCGATATATCTGTAGAGATGGACACAGTTACACTATATCGAACCCTCTACCAGGTAAGGTTAGTGGAGTTATCATACTTCATCGCTTTTCTCGGTTGGTTGGTATAAAATAATGAGGAGGGATGGAATATTTAGGTGACAGACATGAATGCACCCTGAGAGTCGTAGATCTCCTTCAGACTGCTGTACCTGTATCAAGTTTGGAAATGCACTGCAATTCAGTAGCAAAATCCTTATCCGTCTTCCACTTCCCGTATGATGTGAAGTCTTCCTAATATTCATGATAAGGAACACAACTGTAACTGCTCATACTACCCCATGCTGCAGGAGAAAGCTTTGTGCATTTGGTGCTGGCCTTACACGCAGTACATGGTCGGCAGAGCAACAAAAACATCTTCCCATTTCCACCAAGTGGCCAAACCATGGTCCTGTCGCATGTTTCTCCAAGGGATGCAGACGGTGGCAGATACGGCGGTGTCGGACTTCCTGTCAGTTCCCACCTACACAGGAACCATCTCATTGACAAAGCTGCAAGAAGGACGGTGCAGAGACTGAGTTACAAGATCCAGAGAGACTGTCTTAAACAATGTTGGGGTTTTGCTGCATGGAGTCCTAAGTAGATAGGTACTAGAAACGTGATTCGTTTCGAGATATGAGAGAGCTATGGATATGATTCACCAGTGGCTATAGTCATTAAAAGTATGTGCATAGGTTACAATGCAAGTACGTAGATGAATGGAAAAACCTGATTTCAAATCACAGACAAAATTTCTACCAGAAAACTTAACACTATAGATTTAAAAAGCGGTTGTATTGGTCATGTACATTTCTTACAACTTCAATCTAGTGTTGCATTTTTAAGTGACCCCTCACATACCACTTCTTCTACTGTATGTGATCATTGGTAATCAAACATCATGCCCTCTTGCCTATAATCGCATAGATATATCGCAGAACCTCTGTTACACTGCCTACATGTTATCGATATAGATTGCGTTACAAATACTCTTTCCCAGCGTGGGTAATATCTAGCAGCAGCATGAGGGAACTGCAAATAACAGTTTAATACCACTTTCCTTAGCTGAATCACTTTCTAGATTCGGCGAAAAAGGTGATTTTATTACGAGCTTACACTGCTGGCTACATGCAACCGCACTTTTTGTCATGATCACCATGTACGAGTATATTCATTGTCGCGGTTTCTGTATGGAAGACAATTTCGCTTGGAAGCAATATCGTACACCAGTTCATAAAGCATGTATAATTTTTAACATGGATATTGTTAGCAATCCCTATGTGCGCCTGTAGAAGCACGACCGCTTTTTTATGTAAGGTTACACTAACATGGTCGTTGCCATCGTGTTTTTAATAGCTGGTCAATTAGAAGACAATTATGTCTCTCTTCCTAAGACACGCTGGTACCACTCACAAGAGAAACTAGTAGACCATGTCCATCGATTGCGTATTTTCGTTCAATATTGTTTGACGTCACCAGGATTCAGTTATTGGCGAGTATTGTATTTTGTAGGGGTGCTCGAGGAAGTAACTCTCAGGCCACGGTGTGAGATGAACATAAACAACTATCTCAAAGCTATCTCGAAGGAACGACAACAGTATGTTTTGATAAGCTTCCCTCTCTCTTTCAGGACCTTATGTCAGTAATTATTCATTGAGATTGGACCACGAATTGAAGATAATTACCCAATAACTCCACTTCTTCGGAAAAACCTGAGTAAACAGCCCTACCGATTTTCGAAAAAAGTGACCGGGAAAAGATGGAAATTAACTCTCGAAGCTATCATCGATTTGTATATAAATCCGTTACCCTTGACACCATTACCTGTGGTACTGTCCCAACTTAGCTCCAGCTCTGCGTCCTTTAAAAGTGTCATTTTAATTGCCTCACATCCCAGAGCATGAGCTGATTCCCACATCAACATTTCACGTCCTTTTCCTTACAGCATACTGTCCGATAGTACTCACATCAAAACCCTACCCATATTGACCAAGAGCTCCCACTGTACCATTCTTATAATGAAGATGTTACACGTCACAGAACCATAATCTAGACAGCAGACATAACCGCTTGTTTTACCACTAAAATTAATTTGGAAATTGTTCATAGTCCGTTAGCTGAAGAGTTTCAATTTCAACTCTGCCAGCCTGCCGTAAGAAAATATTGTAAGGATTTTTAAGTTGGAGGTAAGAATAAATGAGGGTTAAGCAACAATTCTTGGAAAAAAATCAGATGGAATTAAAGTAAACTGACTGGCTTTTGCAGAGGATGTTGCAATACTTTCATAAAATGTCGTGCAAGCTACTAATCAAACAAACGATTTGGAAAAACAGCGAATAAAACAGGTGTCACAATTTCAACTGAAAAACAAAATTCATAAAAAATCTAAAAAATGCACCAAAATACATAAAAATACAAATTTGAGCCAATCAGTAAATTTAAATATCTTGCAGAAACCATAGAAAAGGATGGACTAGAAATTTGGCAATAGATACGATAGACAATTAAATGGATAGAACACATCATTTCACTAGTATGCCAGGTGAGGCTACATGCTGATACAACAGCCACACTAGTCTCTCGGAGAGAAGCCGCCTTGGAGACTTAAGCATTCACAAAAAATATTTAGAAAACCAAAACTAAAACACTATAACACAGTGATAAGGATTGAACGGTTATATGTGTATCAATGCTAAATGACGAACAAAGACAGAATAGAGGTACTTGAAAGGCGGAGTTAAGAAAAATAATGGGAGCAGTACAAATTACAGACGTTTGTAAAATGAGAACCAACGAGGAGATTTACGAAAACACAGAGAAAATACGACAGTAAGAACAATCTCCTTTGGGTATGTCTACCGAGAGAATGAGGGCAGGCTAACGAAACAAGTCTTGCTGTATTTCCGGGCAACAAAATTGGTAGCAGCATGGGTTACAGAAAGAAGGAAAGAACAAGACGGACGCAACATTAAGGAATCGGAAATAACAGAAAAAACCTTTTAAGTATGAAATACAGAATTAATAAGAAATTAAAAGTGAATTTCGTCAATGGTCTTCCACTCGGTGATATGAGAAGAGTCCTGAAGAGATTCCTAGCACAGCCATAGAAATCTCAATTTACAGGAAAGGAAACATAGAAGAGGAATATGACGCCAGGTAAGAAATCAGAAGATTATTTCACCATCGTTCTCCCAAATCTAAATATCTAGAAGAGTTGACCTTATTGAATTACATGTTCCTGGAAACATATGACTGTCAATTTTATCATAGATGAGGATAGAAGCTGAAGCAACGAATTAAAATTTGTACCACAGTCGGGATTTGAATGAGGTTCTGATTATTAGACAGAGATGCCACCTACTACACCACCATAGCACGGTGGTTAATATTGCAGCGTGGTGTACATTAGTCCCATGTCCTCCCAACACAAACTTCAAATCTTCAGTCCATTTTCCCCCTCAGTATTGCAGCGGCTCTCTGACACTGGAACAGCACACCAACTTTGACAGTCACGGGGAAATCCTGCACGTACCTCAGACACAGGTGTTGAAGTCCCAGGTGTGGCACAAGTTTTAATTCATTGGTTCAGCTTCTATCCTTGTCGAATCTAGAATCGATAAAAATTACTTCTTCATTACAGGGTCCGATTCCGCAACGGGCGCAGCACGAGTCGAGCGCCACCCGAGTACGTATGACGACCTGCGACCTGCGACCTGCGACCGCCTCCATTGTTTCCGCGTCTTCGGAGCTCCCGCATTTCCCTGTGCCGAACGTGATCTCGGGGCGGGCACGGCGGGATTCTTTCACTTTATCCGGCGGCGGAGAGGCGGCACCCGGCGAGGATTGTTTGAACGTGAGCCGGAGGCGGCGGCGGCAGCCCGCTTTTCTCGCGCTCATTCTCATGCGAGCCGGCACGTGAACGTAACGGCAATAATTTCCTAAGTCTCCCGCTCCGGGCACCTCGGCGTTTGCCGGGACCCGCGCGCCGCATTCTTAATGGCTAGCTACTAGCTGGCTAGCTCACCGGTTAGCCCTGAGCTAGCGCCGCCCACTAGCGCCAAACGCCGGCCTCGTTGTCTAGCGGGGAGAGGAGAGATGGGCAGGAGGGGAGGGGCCACTGTGATACTCCCTCCCTCCCTCCATCTCTCTCCCGACCGCTCGGGCCGTTCTTAACGTATTATTCATCAGGAGCGCGCCTCGCTGCCCTCGCAGAAATATGGCGGAGCTGTTTTCGCCCCGCGCACCACTGGCTGCTCTGACCTTCGCGCGCAGCGGCGGATTTAACGTTCTTAGCAATTCAGAACTGCCAGCGGCGGCGGCAATTTTTCTCCGAGCTTATTTCTGTATCCTTCACTGCGCCCGCCGCCCTGGTACTTCCCTGCATCTCCCAGATTGCCCGTAGTGGATCCAGCGAAACCTCTGGCAGCGGCTAGTGGCTCTATGGAGCGGGTTGGAGATACGGTAGATGTTGTGTATATTGTTGTTCATCTGGCAACATTTTAGGTACCGGATGATTCACATACGACGTAATTGCTATGTACAGCCATAACACAACTGGATGGTAAAATGAATAAATGACCGCATAATCAAGTGGTGACATGAACCCTTTATGTTGCACTGCTATCCCTCTGCACCAGCCTCGGTCATTAGCAAGATAACCGAGGTCGCGTGATCGTGCTTAAAAGGCAACCGTGTTTAAGATGTCTTTGCGGTCACCGACGTTAATCGCCATCGTTAGCCAACCATGCAGGCGATTGTAGCTAATTCCTAGTGCTGCAACGGAAAACGCCCTGGAGGTGCAAAGATATAAGTCCGTACACAGCTGCCTAAGCTTTCCAGGCAATTGTTGATGAGCGACATCATTGTCATCACATGCTCTCGAGCCGGCCGCGGTGGCCGTGCGGTTCTAGGCGCTCCAGTCCGGAGCCGCGCTGCTGCTACGATCGCAAGTTCGAATCCTGCCTCGGGCATGGATGTGTGTGATGTCCTTAGGTTAGTTAGCTTTAATTAGTTCTAAGTTCTAGGGGACTGATGACCACAGCAGTTGAGTCCCATAGTGCTCAGAGCCATTTAAACCATTTGAACATGCTCTCGGTTCGGTCAACAAGCAGAAGTGCGTTTGTACCTCCCTAGTGGTTTAAATGGTTCAAATGGCTCTGAGCACTATGGGACTTAACTTCTGAGGTCATCAGCCCCCTAGAACTTAGGACTACTTAAACCTAACTAACCGAAGGACATCACACACATCCATGCCCGAGGCACGATTCGAACCTGCGACCGTAGCAGTCCCGCGGTTCGCGACTGTAGCGCCTAGAACCGCTCGGCCACAACGGCCGGCGCTAGTGGTCCGTTCGTTTGCGTCTGCCAAATGAGAAACAAAAGAATACACCAATTTTTTCGAAGTGCGAGGTGGATATACGTGGTACTTCTCGAAGTTGTCGGTGCGAATGTACAAGTTCTTGAAAATAAAGGAAATGACGGCTGCTATATAAAAGAAGAAACGTGCAGTGTCACGATTCGCTCATTATTTCTTTCGTTTTACCGTTCAGTTCGAATACCTACGTTATTTAAATATAAAATTCATCAAATATATGCTAATTAACACATCTGATTGTCATTTTTACGAAAGATGCGCGTCTTGGGATTTCTCACTGCACACCGTATACAAGAAATTCAGTTTCAATTCCAAAAAAATTCTTAGTTATTAATCTTTTATAAACGATTGTTAATCAAGCTCGTATGATTAAAATACTAAAACGTAAATTTTCTTCCGTCTTCTTTTATTTTATACATCATATAAATGTTCATAGAGCATTCACCATTCTTCACAGTTTTGAATCCAGTGTACTGCTCCCCAACCTTTTTTTACGATATTTATTTCGCATTTTACGGTTTCACATAATAACAGAAAACAAACGCATTTGAAAAATAATTATATACATTACAACACTCCCACATTTCAGTTTTTGTACAGAAATCTGCCAGATTTTGTCTACTCAGTTATTTCGTAGAGGACAGTTTTTTTAGAATTCATAGTACATTTCCCATAGCCCTACCTACTTTTTTTTTTTTTTTTTACATCGGAAGGACCTGAGCTAACTACCACGCTTTTTCGAATATTTTCATGTTGTACAGCTTGACTTTTTCTGTTATGAACTTCCATCTTCGTGGATTTTTACTACCGCTCTTGTTTTATGTAGTGTCGTGCGCCAGTTGAGACCCTTCATTCGTATAGCAAATATGCCGTAATGACGCCTAACATGGAGGGCCGAGCTCCACAGTGACCCTGGGTTCGGTGTGAGGCGCCGGTGGACTGCTGTAGCCTGTTGTGGGGCTGTGTACCACTGCAGGGCTACGGCGAGGACGAAGCCTCCCCGTCGTTTCAAGGTCCCCAGTTCCTTACATTACATTACAATGTTGGATATCTTATGTTAAGAGTGAGAATGTTCCAAAGAATATGGCTGTGCTACAATTATTGTTGAGGTATGCGGACACCTCATCGTCTATATCGTCTGCCCATTCCATTGGTTTTACACTTGCCTCATCACTGGAACCGAATGAGTGAATAATGTCAAGGTCAGATACTTGTACAAATTTCTTTGCGTGCCGGCCTTCAGATTTTGTTTTACTTGTTACCTGATGGGAATCTTGATTCTTTTTATTTGCCTGATAGAATTTGACTTGTTCTGTATTAGGCTGTTCGTGGATGACATCTTTAATCTGGCACGATTCTGTAACAAACTGTTCACGAATGTTACCTTCAGCTTCAGAGGACACAGGGCTTTTGACCGCCAGGTTTTGCTTTTTTCTGCGAGGTTAGTCTGCTGTATTTTCGATTGACGCTGTCGCCTGGGACTCATCATTTTCGGAATGAAGCTACCTTGCACCTGTGGTTCCGGTTCGTCACACGTCTTACTTTCCTCATTTTTTTCCCTTTTCCGTTTAAATTTCCAAATTTGATTTTGTTTCGTTAGATGTATCTTCTTTGGCCTTGGAGTGAATTTCTATTTGGTTTTCAGCCACAGATGAGCTCTCTTGGAGGGTGGTGTTGTTTGTTCACATTCTGCTACTGGTTTCTCAATTTCCGCTACCAGTTCTTGCGCAGGTTTATATGTCTCAGCCGTGGTAGCTGGTGGCAGTGAAGTGTACGCTGCTATCTTTGCGACTTGCGCATAACTACTGCGGGTGTCTCACGTATCCACTAAAGTATCGTTTCATTCCGTGAGGAGCTGCACCGGTACTCTTTCAGTACAATTAATACGAGCGTGGTCAGTACAATGACAAATGGACCAAGTCTGCGGTTGCACACTGTGTCTTATAGACGCTCTATTTCCCGCATTTAATCCATAGGACAGAGTATATCTTTTTAATTCAATCCGAACATTTTTTCCACTGCTGCCGATTTGATATCGGGTAGTTCCAGGCCATTTATCATTTTAAATCTTCAGAAAGGTGCCGTACTGTTCAAGGAACCGCGCTAGCAATTCATTTGGGCATTCAAAACATACATTATAAACTTTTTTATCCGGATTTCATAAGCTGCATGTACTACAGCAACACTACTACCGGATCCGCCAAGCTGCTTCAGTTTCCTAGTATTGCCACCTGCAGCCACGAGTTTGTCACAATTTTCTGCATCTTTAAATTTGATGAAGACAGAATTATGAAGAATATCCAGTGGAATACCTAATATTCTGCAATTCCAAGTTCTTCGAAAATCCACTCATGAGGTTCAAATGGTGACATCTGCATCTACATTTACGTGATTACTCTGTCATTCACAATACCGTGCCTGGCAGAGGGTCCAATGAACCACCTTCAAGCTGTCTCTCTACGGTTCCACTCCCGAACGGCACGCGGGAAAAACGAGCACTTAAACTTTTCTGTGCGAGCCCTGATTCTCTTATTTTATCGTGATGATCATTTGTCCCTATGTAGGTGAATGGCAACGGAATGTTTTCGCAATCGGAGGAGACAACTGGTGATTGAAATTTCATGAGAAGATCCCATCGCAACGAAAAACGCCTTTGTTTTAATGATTGCCACGCCAATTCACGTATCATGTCTGTGTCACTATCTCCCCTATTTCGCGATAATACAAAACGAGCTGCCCTTCTTTCTACTTTTTCGACATCATCCGTCAGTCCCACCTGATGCGGATCCCACATCGCACAGCAATACTCCAGAATAGGGCGGACAAGCGTGGTGTAAGCAGTCTCTTTAGTAGACCTGTCGCACCTTCTAAGTGCTCTACCAATGAATCTAAGTCTTTGGTTTGCTCTACCCACAATATTATCCAGGTAATCATTCCAATTGAGGTTATTTATAACTGTAATCCTTAAGTATTTAGCTGCATTTACACTTTTCTTTATTCAGGGTCAACTGCCACTTTTCGCACCATAGAGATATCTAAATCATTTTGCAATTCGTTTTGATCATCTGATGACTTTACAACACCGTAAATGGCAGCATCATCTTCAAACAATCTAAGACGGCTACTCAGATTGTCTCCTATGTCGTTTATATAGATCAGGAACAATAGAGGGCCTATAACACTTCCTTGGGGAACGCCGGATATTACTTCTGTTTTACTCGATGACTTTCTCTCTATTACTACGAACTGAACCCTGTCTGACAGGAAATCACGAATCCAGTCGCTCAACTGAGGCGATACTCCGTAGGTACGCAGTTTGGTTAGAATATGCTTGTGAGAAACGGTGTCGAAAGCCTTCTGGAAATCTAAAAATATCAATCTGACATCCTCTGTCGATAGCACTTATTACTTCATGACACATGAGGATCTAACTGCATTCCTATAAAAGATACACTGTTATTCTGTTGACCGCTGTCATTTTACTCACAGTTTTTCTTGAAATGTTTTGAAGCCTTTAAGAGTGCGAACTGCTGTCGGCAGGCAGCCATACTGTCACCGATTATGCTGCCGTACCCGACTGTCGGAGCGCTGATCAGGGATGTGTTGACGCCACAGCCCCACGGCAACACAGTTGAGAGATGAATTGATGCTAAACTGGCTACATTTTTCAGTATTTTTTGACAGTTTCGAGGAAAATGATGGTTCCAGAATGAGAATTTCGCTCTGGAGCGGAGTGTGCGCTGATATGAAACTTCCTCGCACATTGAAACTGTGTGACCGACCGAGACTCGAACTCGGGACCTTTACCTTTCGCGGGCAAGTGTTCTACCATGTCAGCTACCGAAGCACGACTCACGCCCGGTACTCACAGCTTTACTTCAGCCAATACCTCGACTCCTACCTTCCAAACTTAACAGAAGCTCTCCTGCAAACCTTGCAGAACTAGCACTCCTGAAACAAAGGATATTGCGGAGACATGGCTTAGCCACAGCCTGGGGGATGTTTCCAGAATGAGATTTTCACTCTGCAGCGGAGTGTGCGCTGATATAAACTTCCTTACCAAATTAAAACTGTGTGCCCGACCGAGACTCGAACTCGGGACCTTTGCCTTTCGCGGGCAAGTGCTCTACCATCTGAGCTACCGAAGCACGACTCACGCCCGGTACTCACAGCTTGGAAGATAGGAGACGAGGTACTGGCAGAAGTAAAGCTGTGAGTACCGGGCGTGAGTCGTGCTTAGGTAGCTCAGATGGTAGAGCACTTGCCCGCGATAGGCAAAGGTCCCGAGTTCGAGTCTCGGTCGGGCACACAGTTTTAATCTGCCAGGAAGTTTCAAACTGATGGTTGTTGACGCTGCTAACCAGGGATACGGAACAAGCGCGCTATTACGGAGCCACGTTATTTGTCGAAATACAACTACGCTGGTGTCCAAAATTAAAGCTACAAAAGGAAATGCTGCAGGGCTACGTTTATGTTGAGACAAAACAGTATAAACAGGTGACAGAATGCAAACAACCTGCAACATGCACAACGGTAGACAAAAATGTTCGTTTTTCCAACTTACGGGTTTGCACATACATCCCGACAACTGGTTGATGTGCTCAGTACGGGGTGCGACCACCTCTGGCACCAACGGTGCATGCTGTGATGATGTCATCAGTCTCATATTGTGGTAGTAACCCCCATTCTTCCTGCAGAGCTGCTCACAGTCTTGGAGAGTGGTTGGTGGATGCTGTCGTGATGCGAGCTGTCTCCCTAGTGTGTCCCAGACGTGCTCTATGGGATTCAAATCGGGAGAGCAACAGGCCACGCCATGCGTGCAATATCTTCTGGTTCCGACAACACATCAGCCACCCATGCTCTATGAGGTCGAGCATTATCGTCCATCAATACGACGTCTGTGCCCGCAGCACCTCGCAACAACGCAGATGAGGTCCCAAGATCTCGTCACGATACCTGACAGCAGTTAAATCTTACCGATACACCAGTACAAATCCATGAGAGAGGTTCGAGTGGTAAACATAATCCTTGCACACACCATTATGGATCCTCCTCGACCTCGGTCTCTTTCCACAATGGTTGGATCCCGAAATCGTGATCCACGGTCCCTCCAGATGTGAATCCACAGGAGAATCACTCTCCAGACTAAATTGGGACTCATCTGCGAAAGCCGGCCGGAATGGCCGAGCGGTTCTAGGCGCTTCAGTTGTAAGTAGGCTGTTTAGGTTTTTATATTGGTAACGCCACGTAGCACTCTGTATGGAAATCACTGGTTGTGCTGTGTGCAGTCTGTGGCTGGTTTGCATTGTTGTTGGCCATTGTAGTGTGGGGCAGCTGGATGTTAACAGCGCGTAGCGTTGCGCAGTTGGAGGTGAGCCGCCAGCAGTGCTAGATGTGGGGAGAGAAATGGCGGAGTTTTGAAATTTGTAAGACTGGATGTCATGAACTGCTATATATTGTGGTGTCACCGCCAGACTCCACACTTGCTAGGTGGTAGCTTTTAAATCGGCCGCTGTCCATTAGTATACGTCGGACCCGCGTGTCGCCACTATCAGTAATTGCAGACCGAGCGCCACCACACGGCAGGTCTAGAGAGACGTACTAGCACTCGTCCCAGTTGTACAGCCGACTTTGCAAGGAACGGTTCACTGACAACTACGCTCTCATTTGCCGAGACTATAGTTAGCATAGCCTTCAGCTACATTTGCTACGACCTAGCAAGGCGCCATATTCAATTGATATTGATATTCTATTAATGTATCATCAAGAGCGATCTTCTACAAATGTGGATTAAAGTTAAGTATTCCACAAGCTACGTACTTTTCTTTATAGCATTCATTACGTATCCTGTTTCAGACCTCACGCCAGCCTGCGTGAGTTTAAGCGCGTGCCTTTCGGCTTCATCTCATTGTGTCTAGGCTGTCTTGTCTAGACACAACATATACATTATGACTTTTGAACACTATTAAGGTAAATACATTGTTTGTTCTCTATCAAAATCTTTCATTTGCTAACTATGCCTATCAGTAGTTAGTGCCTTCAGTAGTTTGAATATTTTATTTAGCTGGCAGTAGTGGCGCTCGCTGTATTGCAGTAGTTCGAGTAACGAAGATTTTTGGTGAGGTAAGTGATTTGTGAAAGGTATAGATTAATGTTAGTCAGGGCCATTCTCTTGTAGGGATTTTTGAAAGACAGATTGCGTTGCGCTACAATTATTGTGTGTCAGTTTAAGCACAGTCATGTATAATTGTTCTAAGGGGACGTTTCACAGTCTGGAACCGCGCGACCGCTACGGTCGCAGGTTCGTATCCTGCCTCGGGCACGGATGTGTGTGATGTCCTTAGGTTAGTTAGGTTTAAGTAGTTCTAAGTTCTAGGAGACTGACGACCTCGGAAGTCATGTCACATAGTGCTCAGAGCCATTTGAACCATCATCTGCGAAAAGAATTTTGGCCCACTGTTCAACCGTCCAGGTGGCATATTGATGACATCACTCTAGAGTTCCTTTCTGTGAAGATGCGTCACAGGCAGGCATACAGCAGGTCTCTGATAATGAAGACGACCGTCTTGAAACATTCTGCACACCGTTTCCTTGATACAACACGTCCAGTGGATGCTGTGAATTGACGTGCCAGTTGCCGTGCATTACCGTGGCGGTAACGCCGTGCCTTTTCAGCCTAATAACGGTCCTGTCCTCTGACGTCACACATGGGCGGGCCTGCCCTGGTCTTGGGGATACAGTTTCGGTCTCTATAAACCGTTGTCACATCCGAGAAACAACAGAACGATTCACGTTAAACCATCGGGAAAAATCAGTTTACGACTATCCCGCTTGCTTGCTTTCTCTCGACCTCCACCTAAGGGAGCCTGGTAGGTGTCTCCTCTGCGCCACACTACAAAGGCTGTGACTGTGTACAAAGCGATTGTGGATGTGGGACTACCAGGCAGGCAACACCTCGTATCATAGGTGCCCTGGCGTCATCTTTGGCATGGTTGTCCTTCGACCAGAATGCCATCTTCCGTACAGAACACGATCGTACGGACATCTGTTTGACAGTTTGTATGATTACATCTTGAATTATACACAAGATGGGGAAACAGAGGTTTGTTGCCTTCATTTTGGACGCCAGTGTATGTATCCGCGCATAAAGATGATTCGCTTGTGAAATGGCGGTACGCCAGGTGTTCAGGTTTTACTACAAGAACGATGTTCTACTCTGAAATGTCTTATTCGTAATATTCTTGGAACAGTAACTCCAACGGTCACAGCTCTAATGTATTTGTAAATAAACGTCATGTAACCGACAACGTATATTGTACATCGTAGAAGCATTTATTAGGATCGAAGACCGTATTTAAATTCGTTTGGCAATACAGTGAAGTCATAATATTGCCAAATAAATATTATTTAATTTGGATGTTTTCATATATAGTTTCAATTTTTATAATAAATAAGAAATATGAACGCTTTCAAGGTTCTATTAAACAAATCGGACCTCTCCCCCTTGACAAAATCCTGATTCCTGGCAGGCACACTCGAAACGAAGTTGCGGCAACTTGATCTTCAGACTGGTGTGTCATGAGCATCCGTGGTTGAGGACAACAATACGAAAGGAAAGTACATGGTCTTGTAAGGTGTCAGGCAAATCCAACACCTTCCATGAAAACCATGACATGATAAGCAAAGCCAGTAGTATGTCACATAGCTCCGAATAAATCGTGAAATTAAATTAACCAAAATAATACGAGTAACGAGTGCGCAAATGGAATACCACAGACTAACACAAGAATGTCATACCTTCCCACCTTGAGACAGACGCAGTTCCACGGGGAGAAACGAGAACAGAAGCCGAGAGCAGAACCATGTTAAGCTAGAAGGCCCTACGATAAGGGATGGACACCCACGTCGCCAGCTAACAGCTAGAACCACCCCCCAGCCCATGTTAAAAGCTAGAGCCCTCCAGAAGAACAGTATAGATCTTACGATAACACAAAAAGGGCCACACCAGCCGCAAGTTTGAGCGTGAGACTTTTTTGCGTCTCTGTTACATTGCAAACGTTAAAAACATTGCCCCACCACGAAAAGTAACTGCCAGGACCAACCCCCAGCCCATGTTAAAAGCTAGAGCCCTCCAGAAGAACAGCATAGATCTTATGATAACACTAAAAGGGCCACACCAGCTGCAACTTTTAGCGTGAGACTTTTTCGCGTCTCTATTACGTTGCAAACTTTAGAAACAGTGCCCCACCACGAAAAGTATAACGTTTCTCATTGGATAGACAGAATTTTTGTAGGTGGAGCTTAAGGTTAACATTGAGACCCTGATTGGTCAGATGAAAACACAGCCAGGTAGTTTTTTTTAAACCAACTTCGATAATTGTAGTAACGAGAAGTTAGAAAAGAGTTCCAGAATGAGATGTTACTCTGCAGCGGAGTGTGCGCTGATATGAAACTTCCTGGCAGATTAAAACTGTGTGCCCGACCGAGACTCGAACTCAGGACCTTTGCCTTTCGCGGGCAAGTGCTCAACCAACTGAGCTACCGAAGCTTCCGAGACGGCGAAGGTGGAGCTGCCCTTTTTTGCACCCTTTCGATGTCCTCCGTCAATCCCACCTGGTAAGGATCCCACACCGCGCAGCGATATTGTAACAGAGGACGAACGAGTGTAGTGTAAGCTGTCCTTTTAGTGGACTTGTTGCATCTTCTGAGTGTCCTGCCAATGAAACGCAACCTTTGGCTCGCCTTCCCCACAATATTATCTATGTGGTCTTTCCAACTGAAGTTGTTCGCAATTTTAACACCCAGGTACTTAGTTGAATTGACAGCCTTGAGAATTGTACTATTTATCGAGTAATCGAATTCCAACGGATTTCTTTTGGAACTCGTGTGGATCACCTCACACTTTTCGTTATTTAGCGTCAACTGCCACCTGCTACACCATACAGCAATCCTTTCTAAATCGCTTTGCAACTGATACTGGTCTTCGGATGACCTTACTAGACGGTAAATTACAGCATCATCTGCGAACAACCTAAGAGAACTGCTCAGATTGTCACCCAGGTCATTTACATAGATCAGGAGCAGCAGAGGTCCCAGGACGCTTCCCTGGGGAACACCTGATATCACTTCAATTTTACTCGATGATTTGCCATCTATTACTACGAACTGCGACCTTCCTGACAGGAAATCACGAATCCAGTCGCACAACAGAGACGACACCCCATAGGCCCGCAGCTTGATTAGTAGTCGCTTGTGAGGAACGGTGTCAAAAGCTTTCCGGAAATCTAGAAATACGGAATCAACTTGAGATCCCCTGTCGGTAGCGGCCATTAGTTCGTGTGAATAAAGAGCTAGCTGCGTTGCACAAGAACGATGTTTTCTGATTCCATGCTGATTGCGTATCAATAGATCGTTCCCTTCGAGGTGATTCATAATGTTTGAATACAATATATACTCCAAAACCCTACTGCAAACGGACGTCTATGATACAGGTCTGTAGTTCGATGGATTACTCCTACTACCCTTCTTAAACACTGGTGCGACCTCCGCAATTTTCCAATCTGTAGGTACAGATCTATCGGTGAGCGAGCGGTTGTATATGATTGCTAAGTAGGGAGCTATTGTATCAGCGTAATCTGAAATACCTAATCGGTATACAATCTGGACCTGAAGACTTGCCCGTATCAAGCGATTTGAGTTGCTTCGCAACCCCTAAGGTATATACTTCTAACAAGGGAACCTCCCCATCGCACCCACCTCAGATTTAGATATAAGTTGGCACAGTGGATAGGCCTTGAAAAACTGAACACAGATCAATCGAGAAAACAGGAAGAAGTTGTGTGGAACTATGAAAAAAATAAGCAACATCTACAAACTGAGTAGTCCATGTGCAAGATAGGCAATATCAAGGAGGATGTGAGCTCGGGAGCGCCGTGGTCCCGTGGTTAGCGTGAGCAGCTGCGGAACGAGTGGTCCTTGGTTCAAGTCTTCCCTCGAGTGAAAAGTTAATTTTTTTTTATTTTCAGACAATTATTATCTGTCCGTCCGTTCGTCCGATGCGAGGTAACTGCGCCGTAGTATGGGGACGCTACACCTAAACAAACGTTAAAAACATATATTTTTTGACAGAGCACACGGAAAACTGCGCGACTGTGAAACTGTTGCATTCATTTGTTGCAGTTTATGTGACAAACTCTTATGCTTTCATCACTTTTTTGGGAGTGATTATCACATCTACAAGAAAACTTAAATCGGGCAAGGTAGAAGAATCTTTTTTACCCATTCGCCAAGTGTACAAGTTAGGTGGGTCGACAACATATTCCTGTCATGTGACGCACATGCCGTCACCAGTGTCGTATATAATATATGAGACGTGTTTTCCTGTGGAGGAATCGGTCGACCTATGAGCTTGCGATCAAATGTTTTCGGTTCCCATTGGAGAGGCACGTGCTTTCGTCTACTAATCGCACGGTTTTGCGGTGCGGTCGCAAAACACAGACACTAAACTTATTACAGTGAACAGAGACGTCAATGAACGAACGGACAGATCTTAACTTTGCGAAAATAAAGAAAGTAAATTTTTCACTCGATGGAAGACTTGAACCAAGGACTGCTCGTTTCACAGCTGCTCACGCTAACCACGGGGCCACAGTGCTCCTGAGCTAATGCTTTCCTTGATGTTGCCTATGTTGCACGTGGACTACTTAGTTTGTATATTTTGCTTCTTTTTTTCATAGTTCCACACAACTTCTTCCTGTTTTCTCGAGTGATCTGTGTTCAGTTTTTCAAGGCCTATCCCCTGTGCCAACTTATAACTAAATCTGAGGCGGGTGCGATGGGGAGGTTCACTTGTAAGAAACTCATGCTAGCAGCTGTTCGTGTTTCAAATTCTGGAATATTCCATTCGTCCGTCCGTTGCCGGTATTCTGTCAGTGTTTCGAGTACTAGTCACCGAGCTGTTGGCATTACGTCTCAGATTTACCGGACACCACGCGGCGACTGGATGAGGCAGCCGTCACACAGCAGAGAGACCGCAGGGCGACCGCAGCCGCGGGTTCCCGCCTGCCAGGTGCCGGGCGAGCGCGCCTTGCTACTGGCTGCGCCGGCGCCGCTGCAGCCTCTGGGCCTCTGGGAGACGGGACGCTCCCGATGCTCGCCCCTAGAGCTGCGGCTCAGCCCGCAAGTTTCTCACCCGGTACTCCCCCCCCCCCCTATCCACCCACCCCCAACCCACCCACACCGCCCTCCCGAAGGCGCCGCCCCAGCAAAGTTAGTCGAACAGTTCCAGCAAGTTACGTCGCCTATTAGCACTGCATTTAGCTCTCCAGTCTGCAGTAACACTATTCTTGTGGACTCTCAGATCTACTGCTCTATTTGCTCCCAGACACCGCGTGGTTAATTTACTGGGGCTTACAGAAATAAAGAGATGAAAGATTTACGAAAGAGAAGTAGTAACGTCGGAAATGCATATCCTCCTATTTCCATCTATTGTACTATAAATTTGTTTTCCTTATTTTTATTACCTGAATATATGACATTTCTGTGTCTTTACATATTGTAATTGTTTTACTATTTGTATATATATATTTATGCATTTATGTCGATGTATAATTGGTTTGTTTCGTAAATATTATTTGTATTTTTACGCTGGGTCTTGCCTAGGGAAAACTGCTATCGATCGATTACATCGATAGGTCGTGTGAAGAATCAAAGTGTGTAGGATCTTTGGTAGTGTTAACTCTGTCGCGTGGAGCGCGGGCAGAGAGGGAGTAGCGAGTGGAGCAGGTGTGTTGTGTAAAGCTCCCGCGAGTTGCCGCGCTTTCGGGGTTTGGCAGCATGTAATTGCGCTCGACTTGCGATGATAGTTTCTGACATGGTGTCGCGCACGGGAGGCATTAGCTGGCGCACATCAAGAGCCCGTTTCGTCTGGTGACCGTGTCGAGAAGAAGGCGCGCCAACATCCAGCTTCTGCAACAGCAACGGCCGACAATGAGTGACTATCGCCACCTCCTCGGTCGACGGCTTCAAACCTTCAATCAATCAACAAACAAGGAAGACTATTTCAAAATTAATTTCCACCAGTTTCATTAGCATTTTTCCTTTCATTTCGATGTAACCCTTTCCTCCCTCTTTACCGACAAATTAACTTCGGTGACGATTGCTTTTCCCAAATTCCCATTAGGTACACGCGGTTTCATTTTTCACTGTCATTAAGGTCGATAAGTGAGGGGGAGGTTACAAAGTCACAGAAGATTGTACGTTGAATCGGCAGTTGCAAACATTAACTACTAACATTACAAGACAGGCTCTTCTGTAAATTTAAAAATTATCGTATGCAGTAAAAGTGAAGATATGTTTAGGAAGTAATCATCACAGCAAATTTTACACCGAATAGAAAATATTGTGCTGTTCTGATATGGGCCTACAAGGTTCGAATAATGTTCTCTTAAGATAGTCACAAAATGGCTCTGAGCACTATGGGACTTAACATCGGTGGTCAACAGTCCCCTAGAACTTAGAACTACTTAAACCTAATTAACCTAAGGGCATCACACACATCCATGCTCGAGGCAGGATTCGAACCTTCGACCGTAGTGGTCACGCGGTTCCAGACTGAAGCGCCTAGAACCGCAAGGCGACACCGGCCGGCTAAGATAGTCACATACTGGCCAAATTCGATATGTAAAACAAAGGATGTCAATATTTACGACCGATGCTGCCATTTACCCAAAATATTTTGGTAACAGTGATGTCGTGGTGCCTACGTTTCCCAATGGACTTAGCCATCAAGTACATAAGAGACACGCAACCCTATAAGAAAGTATTCCGCAGAAGAAGAGCACTGCGTGGAAAGAAGGATTCCTATGCAAAATGATGATTTAGCTAAGATGTTGTAATCTTTCCCTCCCACACATCACCATTATATTTCTCATTCTTTGCACAATTTTTTGAAAATTACGTGAGGGGTAAGATTACAAAAGAAGAACTTTTTACTTATCTTGATTATCTCGTTGTTGTTGTCGATGGCACAGTCTTGTCGAGGAGTACTTTCTTGCAGCTGAATATTTCGATTTCATAAGTTCGTGCTGATAAAATAACCATTGAAGAGTTCCCTGTTTTATGAATATCTTTTTATTTTATCTCATTATTCTAAATAACGGCAACGGCCCTGCCGCAGTGGATACACCGGTTCCCGTCATATCACCGTAGTTAAGCGCTGTCGGGCGTGACCGGCCCTTGGATGGGTGACCATCCGGGCCGCTATGCGCTGTTGCCATATTCCGGGGTGCACTGAGCCTCGTGATGCCAATTGAGGAGTAGCGGCTCCAGTCAAAGAACAGCATCGTAACAACCGGCAGAGCGGGGTGCTCAACACATGCCCCTCCGCATCCTCAACTGAGGATGACACGGCGGTCGGATGGTCCCGATGGGCCACTTGCTGCCAGAAGACGGAGTGCCTGCCATTCTAAATAACACTGACTTTACAATTTCCACGTTCAAAAAAATCATTAATTACATTGTTGTAGGCAACTTTAGCAATCTAGGTGCGTTTCTATCAGAGGCATGGCCAGCACTACTCTGCAGTACTCATAATTTCCAAAGAGCTTAGAAAGCATAAGAGTTTACAGACTTTCTCGACGGGAGAAGAATCTTTATCAAATGATATCATTATTTCATAAATAGATCCTGAAAGAATTTTAATAATTAGTGTTTGATTGCGCAAGTAATATTATGAATTTATAGTATGCCACAAATTTTATAATTTCAAATATTTTTGAAAGAAGAGTGATTTTAGCTGTTAGTACATATCGATTGTAACACATTAATTTTTTTATTCATTTTAGCCTGAAATATAGTACATCGTATCCAGAATCATATGAATTCTTTTAATAAAATAGCTGAGATAATTTTAACATATGCGAAAATCGAGATTATAGACGGTATCGGTTATCTCTATAAAAAAAGGTAATGTTAGAAAACGATGACTCATTACAAGGTGGAAATAATATACTCAAAAGTTTTCTTATACGCAGAACAATTAAACTACGTATTTTTGTGTACGAAGTTAAATTCTGACCAGTGGAAGTAACTAATGTAAGCATGTTTGTACCCAAATTGGTTGTACTATGAAAGTGGTCAGCACTGTTGCGGCATATTTACGGTGGAGGCCGGTTATCAAGTGCTTATGTGCTACAGCATGCTGTAAATATTGTCGTTTCTCTTTGAATCCAAGTCGGAAAAAGTTATAACATTTCTTTTTCGTATGCAAGTTGGAGATCACACTAAAATTACACCAATTCTCTTCGACTGCTTGTTGGTTTGTAAATAAAATGAACGAAAATATGTTTTATTGCGCTCTCTCAACGGTAAGAAGAAATAATAGTTTCGTGTGCTGAAGCGACAGTTAGCCATGCTATCATCAGCTCAGAGGAGGGACACACCTGTCTATTTTCGAATGCACACGCTCTGATATGACGCAGTCCCTGGTGGTACTGATGGTTCGAGATAGTTCACAGCACCAGTCAGAATTTTTCTTCTCCGCTGAGTTCTTATGCGACTGGTGTCGGAGTCTGTCGGAACCGAGCGTTTGCGTCGCCAACTATGGGACGCCGGTAATGGTGATACCAAAGAATTCTTGTGTTCAAAAAACACCCCTGAATATTGCGCTTTCTGTAATTTACACCACGACAGAATTCTAGGCTAGCAACTAATTGTATTGGCTTCTAGTCATTTGAGAGTTTGTGGAAGTGTGTGATCCACATTGCCTTTTTCGCAGCTTATAAATAATTTATGTCATTCATGACATTCATTTCATAATATTGCTTAATTTTATATACACTCCTGGAAATGGAAAAAAGAACACATTGACACCGGTGTGTCAGACCCACCATAATTGCTCCGGACACTGCGAGAGGGCTGTACAAGCAATGATCACACGCACGGCACAGCGCACACACCAGGAACCGCGGTGTTGGCCGTCGAATGGCGCTAGCTGCGCAGCATTTGTGCACCGCCGCCGTCAGTGTCAGCCAGTTTGCCGTGGCATACGGAGCTCCATCGCAGTCTTTAACACTGGTAGCATGCTGCGACAGCGTGGACGTGAACCGTATGTGCAGTTGACGGACTTTGAGCGAGGGCGTATAGTGGGCATGCGGGAGGCCGGGTGGACGTACCGCCGAATTGCTCAACACGTGGGGCGTGAGGTCTCCACAGTACATCGATGTTGTCGCCAGTGGTCGGCGGAAGGTGCACGTGCCCGTCGACCTGGGACCGGACCGCAGCGACGCACGGATGCACGCCAAGACCGTAGGATCCTACGCAGTGCCGTAGGGGACCGTACCGCCACTTCCCAGCAAATTAGGGACACTGTTGCTCCTGGGGTATCGGCGAGGACCATTCGCAACCGTCTCCATGAAGCTGGGCTACGGTCCCGCACACCGTTAGGCCGTCTTCCGCTCACGCCCCAACATCGTGCAGCCCGCCTCCAGTGGTGTCGCGACAGGCGTGAATGGAGGGACGAATGGAGACGTGTCGTCTTCAGCGATGAGAGTCGCTTCTGCCTTGGTGCCAATGATGGTCGTATGCGTGTTTGGCGCCGTGCAGGTGAGCGCCACAATCAGGACTGCATACGACCGAGGCACACAGGGCCAACACCCGGCATCATGGTGTGGGGAGCGATCTCCTACACTGGCCGTACACCACTGGTGATCGTCGAGGGGACACTGAATAGTGCACGGTACATCCAAACCGTCATCGAACCCATCGTTCTACCATTCCTAGACCGGCAAGGGAACTTGCTGTTCCAACAGGACAATGCACGTCCGCATGTATCCCGTGCCACCCAACGTGCTCTAGAAGGCGTAAGTCAACTACCCTGGCCAGCAAGATCTCCGGATCTGTCCCCCATTGAGCATGTTTGGGACTGGATGAAGCGTCGTCTCACGCGGTCTGCACGTCCAGCACGAACGCTGGTCCAACTGAGGCGCCAGGTGGAAATGGCATGGCAAGCCGTTCCACAGGACTACATCCAGCATCTCTACGATCGTCTCCATGGGAGAATAGCAGCCTGCATTGCTGCGAAAGGTGGATTTACACTGTACTAGTGCCGACATTGTGCATGCTCTGTTGCCTGTGTCTATGTGCCTGTGGTTCTGTCAATGTGATCATGTGATGTATCTGACCCCAGGAATGTGTCAATAAAGTTTCCCCTTCCTGGGACAATGAATTCACGGTGTTCTTATTTCAATTTCCAGGAGTGTATATATCAGGCAATTGAGCAATCAGTTGCTTCCTATTCGGCAGTTTTCAGACACATGTTACCTATTTCCACTCTTTGGAACTTTTGTAGAGATTCTGATTCACTTCTGACTAACAGACGCAGTAATTCCTGGAGGTGGTATCCGCCATAACTCGAGAGAGCAATAGTGCCTCGAGACCGCTTAAGCGGAACCAAATTTCTGTGTGGCGTAGTGGTGTAGCCGTAGCTCTGCTTCGCGAGCAGAGGGGACAGGTTGCTGCTTTTCCACCTCACCACAGCATCGCGCACGCCTGGAAAGCTTCGCCTCAGTCTTGTCTGTGTCTTCGTGTGTGTCACATCGTCGTTTGCTCCGTAGTATCAGTTGTTGTGCGTGTCTAATAGCAGCATAATATCGATCGTGGTTTCCAAGTGTGTTCGGAGAAAAGGTACTTTTGTGACGGCTCCCAAACCCAAGGTCCTCGGCGGTACTTTTGGGGAGCCACCACAAATTGTATAAAGCGTGGGTAGTGATCAGGGTGTAGCTATGTCTGTTGGCCGAAAAATAATTAATGACAAGAATTGCTCCAGCCAGAATGAAGAGATATGTTTATTTCTGTCGAAACGTGCACCAGCAATACAAGTCCAAGTAATATCCAAGAGTAATCCGTGTACTGAGCCTAGTCGAATACAACAACAAACATCACACTGCAGTGGCTCCGCTATAAACTCCACGAAAGGCTAGCGTTCCCTCCTTATATGCAAAAGGCAGAGGGCGCTGCGGACCCGAGCTCAGCCATGGCGCGACCTCTTCCGACGGCGGTAACGCCCCGAGACACCGACGGCCGCGACAGGAACTGTGGCCAGCGATGTCACGGTCAGGGCACGCGTGCGCGAGTTGGTTGGTTGATTGGGTCCGTGGATACAACAGGTTCAGTAAGCGTTAGTTTTGACAAATCCATGCATTCCGTGCAGTCCGGATCTTTGGAGATTCGTGATTGTCTCGTTGGCACCTTTCATGTAACGTCTGATCAGATTCATACTGCCTCTTTTGACTCTGACAGCTGAAATACACCCCATTAAACCTACCGTTATTGACTAGAGGATTATAGACTGACAGTTTAAAATAGTTTGACGGTGTGCAACACTAAAGGCTAATCGGTTAATATTTGCAAGGGCGTTCTTTTTGCATCAAATCCAACAAAGTTAATTAGGATGTCAGGTAGCAATAATCGGCAGATACTTTGTTGTTAATGTTCTATATCTTTTCTCTCAATAGCACCAATGAGGCAGTTGCCCCCTTCGTCTGACAAAGTGATAATGGTTAACTCATCAGACATCGCCTATTAATCTCGTCACACGCCAAAATTCTTCATGTGGCACAGAATGCACAATCCTCATTGCAATCCAAATCGCGCGGGTCGGGCGCGGTTGTCGTTCAATCACGGAGTACAATTGAACACTTTAACACATCAAACAAATCACTCAATTAACGTCATTTACATGTTTGCTGAAGGTCAGGCCCACGGCTTTGGGTGGCACATACAGCCGTCAAACAATTGTAAACGTGATCGGCAGTCCTGCCGAAATCCGCCCCGCTCGCCTAGCAGCCAAGAACTTACATGCTCGGAGTCTCAACACTGACCTACTCTCTGGTGCACTGGGCGCTCGATTATCGATAGTACCTACTGCGACCTGCGTCATGCAGAGGTACACTATGTGATCAAAACTATACGGACACCTCCCAAAAACATACATTATTCAGCCGGCCGGTGTGACCGTGCGGTTCTAGGCGCTTCAGTCTGGAATCGCGTGAGCGCTACGGTCGCTGGTTCGAATCCTGCCTCGGGCATGGATGTGTGTGATGTCCTTAAGTTAGTTAGGTTTTAGTTCTAGGGGACTGATGACCACAGGTGTTCAGTCCCATAGTGCTCAGAGCCATTTGAATAATTTTTTTGGTGTTGCATCCTTACATTCCCCAGCTGCCGCATGCGCCGCAGTGGAGTATGACTCCGGTGAAAGCGTTGGCGCGACGTCCTTTCTAGTGGCCAGCGACCGTTTATGACATTTAACATGCGGTACCCGCTTGCAGGGCCTGTGCACAGAACCAAGCCGCACTGCCACACCAGTTCTCTTCGAGGCCAGTCCAATAGCACCCTTGGGGCAGTGTGCACATCGATTTCAAGGGCGTGTTTTCGGGCAGCATTTGGCCATCGGCCACCAGTGCATTGCTGAGTTCCCCATACATAGCCGTTTATCATATTAGATGCATTGTGCTGCCACCTACTGCCTTGTACTCCATATCAGCTGCCTCAGTAGTCATTAGATCTCGTGAGAGAGCAGAATTTGGCGCTGCGCCGAACTCACGGACTTCTAACGTCGTCAGGTGATTGGGTGTCACTTGTGTCATACGTCTGTGCACGAGATTTCCACACTCCTAAAAATCCCTAGGTCCACTGCTTCCGATGTAATAGTGAACGGGAAACGTGAAGGGACATGTACAGCACAAAAGCGTACAGGCCGACCTTGTCTGTTGACTGACAGAGACCGCTCACAACTGAAGAGGGTCGTAATGTGTAATAGGCAGACATCTGTCCAGACCATCACACAGGAATTCCACACTGCATCAGGATCCACACTCCAAGTACTACGACAATTAGATGGGAGGTGAGAAAACTTGGATTGCAAGGTCGAGCGACTGCTCATAAGCCACACATCACGCCGGTAAATGCCAAACGATGTCTCGCTTGGTGTAAGGAGCGTAAACACTGGACGACTTAACAGTGGAAGAACGTTGCGTGGAGTGACGAATCACGGTATACAATGTGGCGATCCGATGGCAGGGTGTGGGTGTGGCGAAGCTCGGCGAACATCGTCTGCCAGTGTGTGTAGTGCCAACAGTAAAATTCGGAGGCGGTGGTGTTATGGAGTGGTCGTGTTTTTCATGGAGGGGGCTTGCACCCCTTGTTGTTTTGCGTGGCACTATCACAGCACAAGCCTACATTGTTGCTTTAAGCACCTTCTTGCTTCCCATTGTTGAAGAGCAAATCGGGGATGACGATTGCATGTTTCAACACGATCGAACACCTGTTCATAATGCACAGCCTGTGGCGGAGAGGTTACAAGACAATAACATCCCTGTAACGGACTGGCCTGCACAGAGTCCTGACCTGAATCCTCTGGAACACCTTTGGGACGTTTTGGAACTCAGTGCCAGGCCTCACCGAACGACATCGATGCCTCTCCTCACTGCAGCACTCCGTGAAGAACGTTTCCCCAAGAAACCTTCCGGCACCTGACTGAACGCCTGCCTGCGAGAGTGGAAGCCGTCATCAAGGCTAAGGGTGGGCCAACACCATAGTGAATTCCAGCATTACCGATGGCTTCATGAACTTGTAAGTCATTTTCAACCAAGTGTCCGGATACTTTTGATCACATAGTTACATGGTTCTCAGCACGTAAGGGGTGGTTGATCCTTTACATAGCTATGTCCTTTTTCGTCAAGTGCTTGCATCCCATACGAGTAGACAGTCTGCGTCATGGTTCCCAAGTTCTGATTACACATCGTGATGGTGCCTAGAGTATGGTATTTCTTGTAATTGCGAAACTGGATTACATGAATGTCTGAGTGTTGAGGAGGGTTAAGCTGTCGGCACACGGAGCGTGCTGTCGAACGTCAACACTGAGCGTGCTGTGATCAACGTGCGCCTGAACGCGCAGAAACGATGCGACTTGTGCACACGGTAGGTGGGCCCAGCGTGGTGTACGCGATCGCAACGCACTCTAGCGGCATTTGCGGGATGTTTCTAGTTCGTAAATCACTCTGTTAGCTAAACGGGCAAGCATAAAAATCCTCACGTCAGCTCTATTAAAACGCACATATCACCCATTGCCCATATGCTAGTCATGTTGTTCTATATGTAATATACACAAATAATAACTTCAGTATCCATGTACACGTTTTAAGACGAAAATGGAAGTACCATGTCCAATCAATAAGAACACAGGCTTACGAAAGTTCCGTTACAAACAGTGCGATGCAAATTTTCAATAGTTCTCCACATAAGATAAACATTATTTCATCATTCCTACATTTTAGTAAAACCCCAAACTCTTACTTGATGACTGTTTCTACCCAGTAGCAGAATCTTTTCAACATGTGAATTACGAAACGTAAAAGAAAAAGGAGCTAAATATCTTTATACAGTCAGCGCAAGCTGTCCTGTAGATTAAGCCAATCGAACAAATTCACTTCTCAAGAAAAGGTTAATTCATATTTACATAATATCAAATATTATAGTAAGTACTTATATTAAACTAATAACAAAGCATCAGAATCTATTGAAAACGCGAATGTTAGGAAAAAAATTTAGACATGGCCGGATGCCATGTCCGAAAGAACAGATACCATCTTCATATACATACATAAGGATCACCGGCCAATTGACCATATTTTTCTGTGCGGATGCACAAACAGGGCCCGAACTCATGTGGATCGGCAAAAAGCCGAAAGTAATGAGTATAATGGGCAGGGGCACTATGAATATAGGGCGGGACAATAAGGTGGGAATGTGGGTCTCAGGGAGGCGTGCGCGAGATCATCCTTGCAGTCGCACTATCCTCTGTGTCCTCGGTGGCTCAAATGGATTGAGTGTCTGCCATGTAAGCAGATCCCAGATTCGAGTCACGGTCGGGGTACACATTTTCAACTGTCCCCGTTGACGTATATCAATGCCTGTACGCAGCTAGGGGTATTCATTTCATTGTAATTTCATTCTAACGAGCTGCATGGTTACCGATGGTATCTGTTCTTTCGGATATATATATATATATATATATATATATATATATATATATATATATATATATATATATATATATATATATATATATATATATATATATAAAAGGCCCACCGGCCATTTGACCATTCTTCTGTGCGGATGCACAAACTGTTCCCGTTGACTTATATCAATGCCTGTATGCTACTAGGTGTATTCATTTCATTGTAATTTCACCCTAGATAATGCTCTGCACGTTCGGAAAGACTCCCGAACGTGCTATTCCACGCTATGACGTCAGAAACTGGGCAAGCTCAACCGCTCAACGTTCGGATGCACGGTCCGTGTGCCGACGGCTGTAGGACAGTTTACTTAAGGAGGTTTTCTCGGTTGTGGTGACGTGAGAGGTATACGTTGCCAAAACTGGTTCAGTCAACACAGGCTGCAATGATTTAATAGTATCCATTCACTTGATATGGTAGTCAAATGTAGCACTCCTTCCCACTTACAGATCTATGTTTACCACATTCATGCAATGTGTAAAGTAAACAAGTGGGGACATCCCTCTCTGCATTGAAAGGGGCCACGTTACATCTGTCTGCAGCAGTTATTTGTACTGAAGTCCTCATTTGAACAGCGTCGAAAACTGAAGTAGCTGATTTCGTTTTTCCTGCTCGCGACGTTCGTGTCAAGCCTTCCCTCCGTAAAATGGAACTGCAGAGGAATGCGCAGCTTATTGCTCCTAAAATTCCCCCTTCACCACCGCAGCACGATCCGGAAACTTTTCTTGTCAAGTGGGCAGTGTTCCACTGTTCGCGGTGCTGCACAAGAGACGTTGTACGGGAGGTGGTGAAGTGTGGCGTAGGTCCTCTCTTCGCCCACCCCCTCTGAAACAAGTCGATAGGTACTAGTGCCTTTGTATCTGCCGCCTCCACAGAAAAATGCCACACCGTCCCGACCGCGCCTGATTGGGTGACATCAGGGGAATAGGTGGGTTTAGAGGCACTGCAGATTGCTGCTGTTGAATCATTGTTACACAAGAAGGCCCCTCAACTTCCCCAATCCAATATCTTGCAGTACCGAGTCCTGGACTCCTGATGGGTTCGGTGGTGCGATAAGTACTGCAGATGTCTCTAGGTGTCTCCTTGTGTTCCTCCTTCGGTTAAGGTAATTCCTCCGGAATCACCCAGGATTGGGGAAGTTGAGGGGCCTTCTTGTGTAACAATGATTCAACAGCAGCATCCTGCGGTGCCTCTAAAACTACCTCTTCCTTTGATGTCATCCAATCAGGCGCGATCGGGACGGTCTGGCATTTTCCTTGGAGGCGGCAGATACAAAGCCACTACTACCTGTAGACCCAGATGATGTGTTGCCTGACCACTCTCTTTTGCGTCAGTCTGAACTGCAAAGATCTCATTCTGCGAAACGGGCCTGTGAGGCTCCTTGTTCGTCACCTAATTTGGATAACGGTCAAGAACTGCCTGCGTCTCTGACTGCAGATGCAGCATGGCCTCGTATTCGCTGTAAACAACGGGTCCAACCTGAACGCGTGGTGCCTTGTAAAAAAAAAAAAGAAACACAAAGATCCCCAGTTGCGCGGGTTGGAGCCCCCAACCCTCGGACTATTCAGTGGACTCAGGAAATGGACCTTGACACACATTGATGATGTAATTAAGTAGATCAGCAGCTCGAATTTCGCCTCTTATTTATAAAGTTATGTTAATCGGGTGGAATCTCAACTGCGGCTCGCTATGCTGTGTCAGTTTATCTATGATTCCTGCGCGAGTGACGTATTTTTACAAGAAGTTTAGTTCACTTATTTTCATCTCCTTGGCTTTGGACTGTGCTTAACGTGGCTCCCGAATGTTCCACGGGAACTGCATTGTTGTTTTAGTGAGTAATTCCACACTGAAGAGGCTGGAGTTCTTGATAATGGAAGGAAATGGATGTACTTTTTGAAATATCCCCAGCTATACCGGCAGGACAGGACGGATAGAGTAATTTGTGGATAGGGGCCAAAATGAGTGGCTATAAGTTACACTCGAACATACTACATTATTCATTTGACAAACATTACAAGAGTAAAGAAAACATTAAAAACAGAGCAAGCCAAACATTAATTTTAGAACTTAATTCCCTGCTAAATGCGCCATTCAGTCTCACGCGTCACAACTTTAATTTAAAACCGGCTGAACACCAATCACTTAAGACTCAAAAACAAGAATTTGAATTTTAAAAGGCAGAAAGCCGTATCTTAAAACAGGTCTCTAAATTAGGCTGAAGGCCTAAACAATCTGACGCCCTAAGGGGAAAACAAGTTTAACTTAAAGTCGGCCGAAGGCCAATGACTTTAGGCTAAAAACAGGAATTTGAATTTTAAAAGGCAGAAGGCCTTATCCTAAAATTTCTTTAAATCTCAACTCCTCACACACGGCACAGACGGAAACTATAAGCGCGAGGCCAAAGAAAGTACAAGGGTGCGAATATCGATAGACATAGCTGCTGCGACTCGAGGAGAGAGGATAACAGCATAATTGCGATAACCGCGGGAGACTAATTGTGGGGTTCGCTGTGTTATTCAGTGGTTTGGTATTTACCTAATTTGTAAATGAAAATGAAAATCTTATTTTATTACATTCAGTAATTACTAAATAATTTTTCTCCCAGCTAAATATTTGATCAGGTTGCTAAATAACTCCAAGTTAACGTTGTGTTAAAGTGTCGTCTGTAAATTATGTGTCACTAAATCACAGTTCATACAACAGATTCTATACAACTATTGATTATGATGGAAACAGTTATCGTCAGCAAAATGATCATTAAAACCAATGAATATCAGCCGCGGACAACACTGGCGTATGTTACCTGAAACAATATTCTTCGCAAGTCGTGCGTAATTAATTTCGGCTCTATACATCAGCAAGAAAAGTTTGTTATATGGATCGTGCTATGAGCACAGTTTTTAAAGAACCAATCTGACTCGAATTATTTTCAATAAAATGAATTCGGGACCACCGGTGAACATTTATTTTCACACGTTTTTATTACCTTCGGCATTTATGTCTGCAGAGTTGCGTAATTTGAATTTGCCGCTCAGATAATTGTTAAGATGGCGGCAGACAATTTATAGAGACTTTCTATCGTTAGATCAACTTTCCTTTTAACAGGATAAGTATTTGAAATGCTTGCTAAACTTTACTTTCATATTTTGCGCTATTTAGACTAATTTTCATCAAGCAAACCTTTGATTTTTTTCTAAGAGACACAGATAAACACGCGATACAAATCGCTATCATCAATGGCTGCGTTTCTTGCAGCGGAAAGAAATAATTAACACAGATAATGCTTATTGAGAGAGGAATTAAAGTTACAAATAATTATTCACTCATATTTATAATAATAATGAACTCTATTCTCTAGGAATAATTAACGAATAATTACAATTTCTTAACATTCCTCAGCTTGATATGCGTCTTGCGTCCGCAACCTACAAAAGCCAACCAACAAAAGGTAAAAACAAAGGAAGAAAAACGCAGATCATAAAAGGAATTTACAATTATCATTGACTTTATATGATACACATCGATATGTCCAATTACATCATAAAGTATTATATGAATAATTAATATTTATCATCATTTATTTCACTGTTTTTTCATATGTCGGATAGATAATGCTTATAACTGTTAGAGTTTCCTCTCGTCGCACTGTAGCTAAAATTTGTCTCGTGGATGTTACATTATGCAAAGCATAACATGAGCTAGCCACGGCTCACTTTTCTCCAACTGACTTCGGTTCTCCTGTAGGCACCGTCTGGTTACGAACGCACATTGGACCGCTTCCGGTTTTATACGGATTCGATGGTTTATTTGTTGTGGAAAAGTGTGCAGAATATTTTTATAAGTGGTGATTTTAACTGTGTCTCCCAATTTTAATGTTTGACGAGAATTTGAAGATTTAGTTCGTTGCTTTAAACAGTAAGACGTTTGGGTCTCTAAATATCTGACTCTAGTCAAATTTACCGATTTTACTTCCACTTCTAGGAGTAGACTTGACAGATTTCCTTTATCTGATTGGATGCGTGATAAGGTTTTTGAATGCTGGTGTCATCCTCGTCAGCTCCAATTACCATTGTGCAGAGGATGTTGCAAAACTTTCAGAAAATCTCGTGCTAGCTATTAATCAAATAAACTATTTGGAAGAAAAGCGAATAAAACAGGTGTCACAATTTCAAGTGAAAAACAAAATTCATAACAAATCTTGAAAAATGCACCGAAATACATAGAAATACAAATTTGAGCGAATCAGTAAATTTAAATATCTTGTAGAAACCATAGAAAAGGATGAACTGGAAAATTTGGCAATAGATACGATAGACAATTAAATGGATAGAACACATCATTTCACAAAACAAACAAACAAAACTAAAACACTATAACACAGTGATAAGGATTGAATGGTTATATGTGTATGTTATATGTGTATCAACGCTAAACGACGAACAAAGACAGACTAGAGATACTTGAAAGCCGCAGTTAGAAAAATAATGGGAGCAGTACAAATTACAGAAGTTTGTAAAATGAGAACCAATGAGGAGGTCTACGAAAACATGGAGAAAATACGACAAGAACAACAATCATCTTTGAGTATGTCTACCGAGAGAATGAGGGCAGGCTAACGAAACAAGTCTTGCTGTATTTCCGGGCAACAAAATTGATAGCTGCGTGGATTACAGAAAGAAGGAAAGAACTGAAAGGACACAACATCAAGGAATCGGAAATAACAGAAAAAACTTTTAAGTATGAAAATCAGAATTAAGAAGAAATTAAAAGCGAATTTCGTCAGTGGTCTTCCAGTCGGTGATATGAGAAGAATCCTGAAGAGATTCCTAGCAGAGGCACAGAAATGTCAAGTTATAGAAAAGGAAACATAGAAGAGGAATATGTCGCCAGGTAGGAAATCAGAAGATTATTTCACCATCGTTCTCCCAAATAGAAATATCTAGAAGAGTTGACGTGATGGAATTACATTTTGCTGGCCGGCGTGGCCGAGCGATTCAAGGCGCTACAGTCTGGAGCCGCGCGACAGCTACGGTCGAAGGTTCGAATCCTGCCTCGGGCGTGGATGTGTCTGATGTCCTTAGTTTAATTAGGTTTAAGTAGTTCTACGTTCTAGGGGACTGATGATCTGAGGTGTTAAGTCCCATAGTGCCTAGAGCCATTTAAACCATTTGAACAAGCACAAATGTCGGTTGATGAATTTACGGGGTGCTGATGACGCTGTCATTTATTGGAGAACTGTGGTTGATCTACGTATGTCTTTCGGAGTAATAATTGATCGTACTACAATTGAAACGGCTACACTGAATTTCAAGTCGGTTTCAGGGAAGTTACAACGTACAGTCCTGCAACATGAACGACGTTACCTTAACCTGCTTCAAAAATTTCCGGTCCTCGATACCTGCATCTTGTGCAGAGCGTACTTCCTCGCTCATACATTTCCAGTTCTCGTGATGACGGCCAGGAAACTGAAACAGCTGTCTAGTGGTTTTTTGTGGAAGCACCACATTTTCCGATTGTGATATGACGTGGTTGCGAGTGCACAACCCCTTAGTAGTTTGGCACTTTCTGGAGTTGTTGTTTGTTCGGCGCACCGTCTTAACTGTCTCTCTCGCAACACAAACATTCACGTCTCGTTTGTTTTACAGTCTGTGGACGGGCAGTCTTGATCCGCCTATCGATATCGATTGAATTTCCAGTTAAAATATGTCTGTGAATTTTATATTGCTGTCAATTACTTCTACACTATACTACACTAACAAGGGGGAGTGATTGACTTTACGGCACCTGTTCAACGGGTATCACCGGATATTTCTTGAGAGACGTGTGGTTTCATCTTAGCCTTCCTGTTCTTCCAACGGCGGTGGCGTCCTCGTGGTATCATGTGGTCCACAACTTCTCATTCATCAGTGAGCGCCTGTTTCGTACTGGGCTTAGTGTGACTGATCCATGCAGTCGCTGTCGCGTCATTGACACGCTACAACATAGCATGTCCGATTCGTTAAAAAACAAAAAGTCTGCCTGTACATGGAGTGGTTGTGGGACTGAATTTCGATGGGATCCATGGACTTTCCCTCTCAACGATCTGAGGAGCCGTCAGAAACAACACGTAGTCAAAAAATAAAATTTTAAAAAAAGCTGAAGAGCATGTGGCTAGAAACTGAATCGTTGTGTGATCGAATATCGGACTTGGTAACTTTTTTTCACTCTAACCTTTAAATCGGCGTCCATCTCACACTGATATGCATTTCGAAATATGGTGACAATTTCAGAGTGCTAATTAATGCTTCCGTCCAATTAGTAACGGCAATTCACACTCTCAGCTCATTGTAAATTCTCCGAACAATGGACAAAGGGTTGTTAATCTTCCAAGTATCGTAACATATGTGACTAGTAACAAAAAGATACCCAACTCATCCCCAGGCTTTGACGTGAGACTTGCAATCGGACATAATCAAATATTCTTAACCTGTAGTTCCCTGCAATCGTTTGAGAACAATTGCACAGCGAAAAAACGTGCGAATCCGGAATATGAGTAGGTGGTGGTTAATTTTTTATGCCACAGGTAAAACGTTTTCCGTAAAACTACTTCATTAACTTTGCTTCCTTTACGTAAACAAGCTCTTTCAGTAGCGCAGAAGCTGACTCGTCTATTACCTTTCTGTCTTCCTTGAATGAGACTTAGATCAGGACAAATTCTTTGTGTGGCATGGCAAAGAAGTCTGCCACAAGGAGTCCACGACAATGTTGGGAAGTATGAATCTTACGTGTTCGACAGTAAATTTGGGTTTGGAGTGACATGTCATGCCAATGAGTCTCAACAGTCCATCACTACTTTCACAAGAGGATTTCTGTAACGTAAGCTAAACATGTATATCATGTGCTTTTTCTTTGTGCCACTTTAGCCAGCCCCCGATACATACTAGATATCTCTCTCTTACACACACAGACACACACACACACACACACACACACATGCGCGCGCGCACACACACACACACACACACACACACACACACACACACACACACACACGATTCACATACAATATTTACATTCGTTGTAGGCATATTACAAGTATTTAAATCACGATGTGAGCCCATCATCGCCATGACGCTCGTTTTAATGCGAAAGAGGTAAGATTCTTTCCTCCAGACGACGTTTCCGCCGTGCACTGCTTATTTCGCGTATATTATATGAAAGTTATGATACTGAGTTACTTAAGGGAAGTTGGAACGGCCTATCCCGACAATGTTAAATTTAGTGACTTGCCTTCGCCGTATTTCAGGAACCACTGTAGCCATTGACATGGGACTTTTACAGGACATTAAACTGTGTGTTCTGAGTCTACTGAACTACAGTAATTGCATTTCAGTCATGGCTTTCGGAAAAAAATTTTATTACACGGTTAAAATTTTGTGGACTTTTCTGTAAGTTATCCGAAACAATTTTAAATGTTCATAACATTATCTTCTTCTTTTAGTTCAGTAGACTCAGGATATGTATGTTACTGCTCCCTGAAAATTTGAATACTCTACTCGAAGTGGTTCCTGAGATTTAGGGAAAAATGCAACGGAAAATGTTAATTTTCAGGAACGGCATCTAAAGTTTCAAAAGACTGTAACTCACTTAACATATGTTTTCTGAGATTTAGGGAAATATGCAACAGAAAATGTGAATTTTCAGGAACGGCTTCTAAAGTTTCAAAAGACTGTAACTTACTTAATGTATGCTTAATTTTTTTTTATTTTTAGTCACTCAGAAGCACCCTGCACCATGCTGTATATCATCCTCTTGATCTTTTTCCAAGTTTTTTCTCCTTTTCTTCTTTCTGGACTCCGTAGTGGCCAACTGTGCTGCATACTCTGCTTTATCAATGTGAACCTTGTCCACCCGTTCAAGTTCTCTGATCCAGTTTGCAGCAGAATTTATTCCCATATGCAGTAGCATTTTCACTCTACCAACGTTTCCATCATTAAAACCAATGACAGCATCACTGAACCCCCCCCCCCCACTTTATTGTCTTCATGGCAACAAAAACATTTTTTTGGCAAGCGAGTCCATATAAGATTACTGAACGACTCACTGAGATTTTGAGTCTGACAATGCAGACACTTCTTTAGTAATTCAGGATTTGCCAAGTCTCTGTAAATAAGTTTTATGATATCCGTGACTGCTGCTGGGATGGAATGTTCATGGCTGTATGAGCTGTTTGAGCACTGGGCATTGCAGTAATAGCACCATGAATCAGGTCCAGGAGGCCAACGGTAGTGTACTGATTTTCATAAGTTGACAGTCTGTGGAAGAAGATAGCCCACACTGCCTGCTTCATTGTCAACAAATCCTCAGTATTATTTCTAATGGCCATCCCATAATATTTCTGTAGTTTATCAATCATTTTGTTTGTCAGTCTGCCTCTTGTGGTTTTACCATCAGCAAGTTTCATGTGTCTCAAACTTTGTTTCTATTTCCTCAACCGTCCTCTTCTGGACATGATCAACACTAACCATTATAACACAGCAATCCGCAGGCTTCTATATAAAATATTGCCGATTTTATTAGACCTTGAAGTAACGCACACAAAAAATTTAACATTTTCAACCGGTGTAGCTTATATTAAAAAAATAAAATGAAATACTTGCTATTTGGTTTATAAGTGTTATTTATATATAATTTTATTCGGAAAATTGCAAATTTTATAATAAGATAAAAATCCAAATATGTGAAAAAAAATTCCATTCTAAGTCCCCTCAGCGCTGTTCTCTGAAATTTATTCATAACTCTACGCAGTGGCGATTTCGTGCTGTTAGCAAATCCTCGCGTCGGTCGTCCGCTGCCATAGACCATTAACGCCAAATTTCTCGGCAGCGTCCTAACGAATATGTTCGTCGTAGGTCCCATATTGATTTCTGCGGTTATTTGACGTAGTGTTGCTTGTCTATTAGCACTGACAACTCTACGCAAACGCGGCCGCTCTCGATCGTTACGAGAAGGCCGTCGGCCAGTGCGTTGTTTGTGGTGAGAGGTAATGACAGAAATTTTGTCAATGTGGATCTCGGAGTATTGAGTTCCCTAACGACTTCTGAAATGGAATGTCCATTCCGCGGTCAAAGTCTGTTAATTCCCGTCGTGCTGCCATAATGATTCCGAAAATCTTTTCACATGATATCCCTGAACACAAATGATAGCCTCGCCAATGCGCTGTCCTTTTATGTCTTGAGTACACTATACTATCGGCATCTGTATATGTATACAGAGGGGTCCAAAAAAATGTATCCACTGTTTAAAAGTCGATAACTGGCAAACTTATTGACGGAGTTGTCTCATCTTTGCTAGTGTAATATTTTGTAGTTCCGGCAATCGCCACACAAGCGTTGTATTGCGTTGTTTTGTTTTATCGGATGACAGTCGCCAGATAGTGTTTTGTTCTTAGTTGCACCCAGTTACCCGAGTAAACATGGCTGGCGCAAGGCTTACATTCGATGAAAGGAAGTCAGATTTAAAGTGGTATTAAGTACGAAAACATTAATTAGGTTCAATGGCAATGGCGAAATGAGTATCAAACAGAGCCACCGACACGTTTAACGATTCGTCGCATTCGAGACAAATTTGAAGCCGAAGGCTGTGGTAAAGATGTACACAAACAACGATCTGGACGACCTGTAACAGTAACAAGTCCAGCTAACTCCCGTCGTGTGTTACAACAATTCACTCGCTCACCATAGAAGTCTGTGAGACAGTGCGCCCGTGAAAATGGAGTGAGTCGCTCAAGTGTTCGGCGAATTTTGAAGACAGAAAGTGGAAGTGCTACATACGCGATGAACGAGGACGACCCAGCCCGTAGAATGGAGTATCGCGAGTGGTTTACTAACATGGTGTGCAACGATGAAGAGTTGGCAGAGATGGTTGTGTGGTCTGATGAGGCACAGTTCAAACCCAATGGTACAGTAAATCGCCACAATTGCATCTTCTGGGCCACCGAAAATCCGAACGTCCATGTAGAGAAAGCCGTGAATTTGCTAGGAGTAAATATGTGGTGTGTGTTGTCTTACCGGGGCCATTCTTCTTTGACGGCATAGTTACCGGTGAGGTGTACCTTCAGAAGCTTCAGACATCCATTTTACCTGCCATCCGAGACTTGTACGGAGATGGAAGAGTTTACTTTCAACAGGATGGTGCCATAGCGCACTACCAAAACCGTGTTAGGGCGTATCTCGACGAAAATCTACTAGGAAGATGGATAGGGCGTAGAGGTGCTGTGGAGTATCCACCACGTTTCCCAGACCTAACACCTCTGGACTTTTACCTGTGGGGAACACTGAAGGACTTCGTTTATCGACAAAAGCCACGCACATTGGATGAACTTAGACAATCCGTCGTACGTTCATGTGCAAATAACCAACTGAACTCGTTGCAGTCAGTAGTTCGTGCTGCAATTCTGCGGCATCGTTTGTGTGTTGATGTTAATGGTGACCATTTCGAACACCTAGAGTGATATCTTCAATTTGAACTTTAAGCTACACTCCGTCAATTAGTTTGCAAGTTATCGACTTTTAAACAGTGGATACATTTTTTTGGACTCCTCTGTATACCGCAATTCCATGACTTTGTCACGTCAGTGTGTATAGACATGGAACGATATTTTTCTCCAGTAGTTAAGCGCCTCGTACCTTGTTTGTGCTGATACATGAACACTGTGCGAAGTTACCCCAGGTAGGAGATGATTAGTACGTTTGTAACACACGAAGTAATGCGGCCCCGTGGTTCCTGCTGGTGGTATGGAAATCCGTCTTTGTCGCAGCCAGAACAGAGCCCGGATTGACGAGGCCGGGTAGGACTGCCAAAATTGTGACACGGTGGAGCGAGTTAAATATACGCGCCGCTATTCGTCCGGGCGGGCGGAGCCGAGACACGAGCGCATTTACAAGATGTTATTTCGACGCCAGGTGCCCTCCTTATGCTCGGAGATATTTCAGCGGCGGCGGCGGCGGCGCGCTCAGAGAATGGGAGCGCGGGTTGAGAAATCTCGCCTCCTCTGATGCAGAGCCCGCGTAATGCGAGCAATGAAAATATATTCGGAGTCGGCAGAGGCGGCCGCAGGCTGTGGCGACGACACGCTCCCCCGTAATTGTGTGAGTTATGCGTGAGCCGCCGCGGCGCGCTGGCCATGTCTCCCTCCACCCCTCCCGCTCTCTGCCGCCATTGTTACGCAGTAGTGTGGCAGCGCGAGAAATGACGCCGAGCTGCGCTTAACAGCTACAAGGAGCCAGGGCAAGTGAACATGACGTCATTTTAGGAGGTCACAAAGCGCACCGAGTAAAGGACCGCCTCAAGGCGGAGGGCCTTATGGGAGCCGCGAAGCATGACGTAACTGAGCGAAATTCCACTAAATTGCCCGTCAAGTTGTCTTAGGGAAAATCATATGCAAAAAGGTTTTTTTTAATTTTTTACTGCCGGCTCGAAAAATGGCTCTGAGCACTATGGGACTCAACTTCTGAGGTCATCAGACCCCTAGAACTTAGAATTACTTAAACCTAACCAACCGAAGGACATCACACACATCCATGCCCGCTGCAGGATTCGAACCTGCGACCGTAGCGGTCTCGCGGTTCCAGACCATAGCGCCTAGAACCGCTCGGCCACTATGGCCGGCGACTCGAAAAAGTAGACAGGCAAAGCTGACACGAAGCACTCCATTAACAACAAGCCGGAAGTCGAAAACATTTTGAATAACCATTTTTTAAATTTTGTAGAGAAAATAGGTTCTAAATGTTCATTAGAAGAAGCAAGGCAGTTAATGGAAGAGGCCTTACGCACACAATCTGATACAATTGAAATTCCACTCACCTGTCCTGAAATTAGGAAGATAATAAACTCTCTCGAGAATAAAAGCTCACATGGAATTGATGGCATTTCCAGCAGGATAATAAAAGCTTGTTCCCAAGAGGTAAGTGGGATTCTTAGCCACATATGTAATAGCTCTCTGAATCAGCGTATTTTCCCAGATAGACTGAAGTAGACCATTGTTAAACCACTGCATAAAAAAGAGGATACGTCTGATATCAACAACTACTGCCCACTCTCTCTTCTGACTGCCTTATCCAAAATTCTTGAAACAGTAATGTGCTATACAGTAGCTTCATGCCTTTGTAAAAATAAATTTTTAACAAAATGTCAGTTTGATTTCCAGAAAGGTTTTTCAACGGAAAATGCTATATACACTTTCACTAATGAAATATTAAATGCTCTGAGTGACCGGAAGTCACCCATTGGGTTTTTTTGTGACCTCTCAAAGGTTTTTGATTGTGTAAATCATGGAATACGCCTAGATAAGCTCAAGTACTGTGGTACAAATGGGGCAGTGCTGTAATGGTTTAAATCATACCTAACTGGAAGAGTGCAGAAAGTTAAATAAGCAGTTCACATAATATGCAAAAAACTAGTGATTTCTCAAACTGAGGAACAATCAAGAATGGGGTGCCACAAGGTTTGGCCTTGGGTCCTCTGCTGTTCTTAATATATATTAATGACTTGCCATTCTATATTCACGAAGATACAAAACTGGTACTTTTTGACGATGATGCAAGTATAGCTATCACACCCAACAGACAAGAATTAACTGATGCAATTGTAAACGATGTTTTTGAGAAAATCATAAATTGGGTCTCTGCAAATGGGCTCTCATTAAACTTTGACAAAACACAGTATATACAGTTCCACACAGTAAATGGAATGACACCATTAATAAATATGGACTTCAATCAGAAATCGGTAGCTAAGGTAGAATATTCAAAATTTCTAGGTGTATGCAATGATGAGGGATTGGACTGGAAAAAACACACTGAAGATCTGCTGAAACGTTTCAGTTCAGCTACTTATACTATTAGGGTCATTGCAAATTTTGGCGACATACATCTCAGTAAATTACCTTACCACGCCTATTTTCATTCTCTGCTTTCGTATGGCATCATATTCTGGGCTAACTCATCATTGAGTAAAAGAGTGTTCATTGCACAAAAGCGTGTAATCAGAATAATTGCTGGAGCTCATCCAAGATCATCCTGCAGACACTTATTTAAAGAGCTAGAGAACTTCACTGAAGCCTCACAATATAAATATATATATTTTCACTTATGAAATTTGTTATTAACAATCCGAACGAATTCAAAAGTAATAGCAGTGTACACGGCTACAACACTAGGAGAAAGGATGATCTTCACTACTCAAGGTTAAATCTAACTTTGGCTCAGAAGGGGGTCAATTATGCTGCCACAAAAGTCTTTGGTCACTTACCTAATAGCATCAAAAGTCGACAGATAGCCATACAGCATTTAAAAGGAAATTAAAAGAATTTCTGAATGGCAACTCCTTCTCCTCAACAGATAAATTTTTGGATAGAGTAAGTGGGTAATTTTCCCACCCCACACCAAAAAAAACATTAAGAATATTAAGTGTCATGTAATATTTTCTGTAATATAATATCTTGGATAGACACTTTTTATTAACCTGACACGTACCACATCACTACGAAGTGTCGTATTCATGATGTATGGAACAAGTACTAATCTAATCTAATCTAATCTTGATCAATTTTGTTGTTCTGAGCAAGGGATATGCTGACTGCATTCAACATTCTGGTGGTTACACTGGTTATTAATGTACCAGCATTACATACGTGCAATGCCTTGTCTCGTGCTTACATTAAACTGATATCTTGCAATGTTAAACTCTTAAATGTGTTACCTAGACCAATTTATTCCCGAAATTTCGTTACTCTACATTAATTATTTTTAGTGTTGTTTTTTCTCCCATACGTGTATACGCAATTCACTTTAAGTGAAGAGACTGAAATACCCCGAAAACTGCACATTGGATCAAAAAATTCAATGCACTATTGAGTATTCAATGAACTGTGGATGAAGCCCGACCAACAGACATTACATGCATTGATCAAAAATTATAGTGCATTGAGAATGGCTAGTTTCTAGTTGAAATCTAGTTCTGCCAGTAAAATTTGAAAAGAACGACTGATAGCTGAACTCTATTATTTACAAGTCAGTATAATAGTCGCTGCGTGCAACAGCCCTCTAAATGGACACTGTGTTGTTATCCAAAGAGTTACAGCAAAAAGATACAATTTTGTAATGGAACGATGGTTGTTTCTATCATGCACTGGAATCAGTAACACCAGCTGTGTATATATCAGTTTAAATTACATTCCTATCACTTTTAATGTGGGAGCTTGTAACAACACTAACGTTATCCTACTGTAGATGTAATAAATTTTTCCCCTGAATTTCGATAAATTAGTATAATCGATATTCTGGTTTCATTTCTTTTTTTTTTGTTTCATGACATTATGTTGAAAAAGCTATAAACAATTTTCGATGTAAATTTTAATATTTATGTCAAATTTCAAGTAATGTTGTAATCGAAGGGAAGTGAACCTAATGTTGAAACTATTGTAAGATGTGAAAGTTGTATTTGTATGCCTGGTCCATACGTAGGCAATGTATTAGAATATGTGGAATGTAATACCTTTGGTGAATACCCTGTCTGTAGGGGAGCAGTAAAAGGTGGAGGCAGGCGAGCGCGGGAAAATACACACGGGTGCTGCACGGCACAACGGGCTCAGCAGTAGTAGTAGTCAGAGTTGGGCATCGATCTGAGAAACACGTGCTGGATCGAGGAGGCTCTCCTGGAAAAAGTGGTTTCGTTGAGCCTCGGATGCGCTGTTTCCGACGTCTATACAGCATGACAATAGTCCATAGGCACTAAATGGAAAAGCATTGCGACGCCATGAAGAAGTAAAGTGCCGATATTTCATGAGCCATTGCTGTAATTGCACATGTGCTTTGTGCCTCGCCGTCTCGCCGCCTGCAGACCGCCTCATCGATACGAACAGGTTGAAACTTTCAGTACTGTATTCGTGTGGACCAGTGTCACCTTTGCTACATACTGTTCAATAACAACTTAAATTTTACCAGAACTGTCCTATCAATTAATTATCCTCACAACTAACCTAGACAGGGTCCTTTCCACATGTAGTGCAACCCGAGTATCCTAAGATGAAGATTTAAAGTTTATGTTAATAATAATTACCTGCAGACCTATCAATGTTAAAGTGATGTTTAAAGATCTTTGTTGTTAAAGAATACTGGACGAATAATATAGGTATGACAAAGTTGGAATATAATGTTGAAATTGGTTTAGTAATGAAGTTTATTTAAATTGAGACAAAAATAACGGTAGTTAAATGAGCAGGAAATAAGACAAAAAGAGTGGTAAATCAGATTTTGAAAATCTTGAATGCTTAATGCTCTCAATAATCAAACTTTCACTACAGTGATCATAATAGTTTCCGGGTCCCCCCCTTTTTTTTCTTTTCTATTCATTTGAATTCTGAAGTGTACTGAACTGATTTGACCAGCAAAGTTAAAGTCAATATAAAACCTAAATTTATCAGTGTTTTACCCTTCTTAAAATTGCATTGTATGTGTGTTTCAAAAGTGCTATTTCTAGGGTAACCTATGCCCGATTTTAGTCGGATCAATAGACAAAACGCAGTTTGTAGTAATCGTTATAGTGTAATGTTGTGTATTTATAGCTTGTCCAAATTAGTACAGAAAGGGAAAATATTAGTTCAGTAGATTTTTATGGTTCTAAAATTTACCATATAATGCAGTATTACTACGTGTTGTTATACTTGTACGTACATCCACTTGTACAAGGAAAAAACTCACTTAATGCCTAATTGGGCTGGCGACCGTATTATTAACAATTGGTAGCATCTGCTGTGTATGTTTCTTGCCCGTCCTAACGTGTAGTTGCACTTTAGACTTGCTTGACGTATCATTGTTGTTACTGAGTGGGTGTAAGTCTGATTTTGCCTCCATTCAGGTACACGCGGTCAACATATTTACTAAAATCCTTTCTTGTAAGGTGAAGCCCGTCAACTTTCCATAGTACAGGCTTTAAAGAGTTAACGTACGCCCGAGCGGAAGCGTTACAAGCTACATTCCTTCAAAGTTTCAGTGGCAGATACCACAAACGTTGCGCATAACGCAATGCGTCTTCTAGGTGTGATGGGGCCGAGTTCTAACGTCGCCGGTGTCACGGAGCGAGAAGCATCCCCGATGCGCTATCGGACTGCCGACTGTCACTGCACACGGCCGTATACCTGACAGTTCAAGCCACATAAACAAACGGAGCTCAATGTACCACAGTTACTGACATCGGATGAAGATGGCATACACGAACAACGAGTACATTGACATGTAGCTGATACTCGGCGAGTGCCGACACGGTGCCATTGAAGCAGCCATGGGGTACGATTTCATCGGCGAAGAGCTCCGGCAGCCATGACGTTCTTACGTGCTGAAAAACGACTTCAGGAAACACGCAGCTTGGTACGGCGCCGCAGTAACAGACGAAGAGCTGCAAGAAGTGAGGAGACGGAGGTGTTTATTTTAGCTGCAGTACACCACGATCCTCATGTCAGGTTACGAGCCACTGCTGCAGCCGTTGGTGTCAGTCTCACATCTGTGTGGCGTATAGTACACGGCCACAGGTTTGACCCATACCGCCTGTCACTGACCCAAGAGTTATATTCTGTGAATGGTCCATGCGTAATTTCACTCTGGCGTCTGTACAGGGTGTTATGTTCTCTGATGACGCCACGTTCACAAATTTTGGTGCAGTGAATTGCCATAACGTGCACTACTGGGCCTGTCGACCGTCAGCGTAGGTGGTCTATTAATGTATGGTGTGGAATCCTTGGGGATGAAATCATCTTTCCACACTACTTCTCAGGTACACTCACAGGTGAATTAAATCGCCCATTTATATTCGACAATTTGGGTGATCTCCTTGAACATGTCTGTTAACACATGAGAGTCCATATGTGGATGCAGCATGATGGTCACCCAGCCCATTCTGTGCGTGCTTTTGTGGAAGAACTAAACAACAGGTTTGGAGGAAGGTGATTGGGGCGCCGTGGTCCTCATTCACAGCCCTCCAAGTTGCCCTTAGATTTCATTTTGTGGGGATACCTAAAAGATCGTGTTTATGTCACAGAGCCCACATCCCCAGATGATCTAAAATGGCGCATCGAGGACGCATGTTGCTCCGTGACACCGGCGATGTTACATCTCGTCTGCAGATCCTTTAGAAGGAGCATTGTATTGTGCATTCAGGAATATGGACACACATTTGAACACCTCATTTACATCAACTTCCCACCGCCAGAACATCCATCACCCACCTCACAGCCATGTATTATGTACAGCGTGTGGTATCTGCCCCTGAAACTTTGAAGGTTTGTAGCTCCTAAACTAAAAGTGATAGGAATGTAATTAAAATTGATGTATTCACAGCTGATTTTACTGATTCTTGTGCATGATAGAAACAACTATTGTCCATTTAAAAAATTGTATCTTTTTGCTGTAAGTCTTTGGATAATAACACAATAAACTATGTTCATAGCTCCGCAGACAGTGTAACGTTTCTTATGGTGACCAATCGCATAAATATTTCTGTCGCCTATTACTCCGTAACTCACAGAGGCAAACATTTAGTGAAACACCCTGTGTATATACTCTAAAGGTAAGATAATGGGTAAATCCTATAATTAACTGGTGAAACCTAAGATTTAGCACCGCGGTGTGGTACAAGTCCGAAATTTCTCATTATCCGCACAGATTTCGAACTTTTACCAAGAGACATTGGTAAATCGTAGGAAGAAGACTTGGAAACAATGTTAAACACCACTTCCGCTGACACCCAGGGAACTGTAAATGACGGCCAAGGAATTGATGCCTGTAAATCAAGTTCTGGAACAGAAGAAACGGAGGTAGAAAGTATGGCTACAGCAGGTGAGGAAGCACCAGAGACGCTGGATTTGACGACAGTTTACAACGAGACACCGGCACCAGCTGATGGATGTGACGAGACGCTGACAACTTCCAACAGTGTTAATAAAGTGAAACGGATCCAAGAAGCTCCAAAAGGTCTTCAACCGCAGACAAAGAAAATGAAAGCAGCCCCATGTTACAAAATTCCGAAACCTTCAGTTGGACAGAATGTGAGAATTAAAGTACCGGATGTTGACAGGGAAAAAATTGATGCAAAATCTATAAGAGCAGTAGTGATAAATATTCAGGATGACGAATTTTATCAATTCGGTACCAAATCTGGTAAGCTGAAGTCATTGTACACTAGGAATCAATTTACATTGTGCAAGGAAAATTTTATCGACGTCGAAGAAATAGCAAGAGAAGAAGTTAGTCTACGGGAGTGGTTGCCACGCAATCTTTTGCTGGAGGACAAGGGTTCAAAAAGTGCAATTGCTTAAAGAAGTGTTCAACTAAAAATTGCTTGTGTAAATCGCCCTCCATGTTATGTAATTCGAAATCCTACAATATTCAGCCTCGTTGGGAAAAATTAACGTTCACAAAGTAAGATTTTTTACAACAATTTTCACTAATATGCTCTATTGCTCATTATATACACATTGGAATGCAATAATGTTTCAAATATATTAAATTTAGAATAAATACAGACTATTTCAATAAATTGCTCAGCTCATTTTTTTAATGCATACGATTTTACCAGACGGTAAGGGTACACCCTAAGATTTACCGCTGTCTCGTGGAAAAAGATCGAAATGTATGCATGTAATAAGAAATTTCGGACCTTTACCACACCGTCTTAGGTTTTACAAGTTAATTCTAGGGTTTACCAATCATCTTCCTTTTACAATCAGAAACAGTTTCGCATCACCCCAGTTCCCAGAACTCCTGAAGAGAGGCATTGGCTGTGGATACTGTATCACAGACATAGTCCTTTGACTGTTAAGATATGTCACTAAACCCACCCAAAGGTGTAAACAACCGTGCATGAGCAGCTCCCATTAGACGGAGGAGGTCCGACAGCCGATCAGTTCCAGGAAGGAGGTACACGGCTCGTGTTGTCTGTAGTTCAACCATGTCTAGACGGTCAATATCGCGGTTCGATTGCGTCTGCATTGTTACTTTATGCCAGCAAGGGCTCTCAACAAGGAAAGTGTCCAGGCGTCTGGGAGTGAACCAAAACGATGTTGTTCGGACAGGGAGGAGATAGAGACAGGAACTGTCGATGACATGCCTCGGTCAGGCAGCCCAAGGGCTACTACTGCAGTGGATTACCGCTACCTACGGATTATGGCTCGGATGGACCCTGACAGCAACGCCACCATGTTGAATAATGCTTTTCGTGCAGCCGCAGGACGTCGTGTTACGACTCAAACTGTGCGCAATAGACAGCATGATGCGCAACTTCTCTCCCGACATCCATGGAGAGGTCCATCTTTGCAATCACGACACCATGCAGCACGGTACAGATAGGCCGAACAATATGTCAAATGGACCGCTCAGGATGGGCATCACGTTTTCTTCACTGATAAGTGTCGCATGTCTTCGACTAGACAATCGCCGGAGACGTGTCTGGAGGCAAACCGGTCAGGTTGAATGCCTTAGCCGTTGTCCAGCAAGTGCAGCAAGCAGAAGGTTCCCTGATATTTTGGGGTAGCATTTTGTGGGGCAGACGTACGCCGCTGGTGGTCATGGAAGGCGCCGTAATGGCTGGACGATAACTGAATGCCATCCTCCAACCGATAGTGCAACCATATCGGCAGCATATTGGCGAGGCATTCGTCTTTATGGACGGCAATTCGCGCCCCCCCCCCCCCCCCCCATCGTGCACATCTTGTGAATGACTTCCTTCCAGATAACGACATCGCTCGACTTGAGTGTAGAGCATTTTCTAGACATCAACCCTATCTAACATGCCTGGGATAGATTGAAAAGGGCTGTTTATGGACGACGTGACCCACCAAACACTCTACTGGATCCACACCGAAACGCCGTTGAGGAGTGGGACGATCTGGACCAACAGCACTTTGATGAACTTGTATGCCACGAAAAATACAGGCATGCATCAATGTATGAGGACGTGCTACCGGGTATTAGACGACGTACCTGAGTGTACAGCAATCTGGACCACCACCTCTGTATGGTTTTCATGAGCAATAGGAAGGGCGGAAACAATGTTTATGTTGATCTCTATTCCAGTTTTCTGTACAGGTTCCGGAACTCTCGGAACAGGGGTGATGCAAAACTATTTTGATGTATGTACATCTGTATGTGTGTGTGCATTAGGATGTGGGGTGTGAGTGATGGGTTTGCAGATGACAAGCTGTAGATCATCCACGGTGACCTGTAGTGGATGAGCCCTTGCCACACCCCAGTCTTCTCGCCTACAATGGTCCAGCGAGTAGCAATGGCGGACCACGGCTCTGGTTATGCATCAGGTTGGCTGTAGCGCGGTGTTGATGTCAGCAAGCAGGTACCAGGTAGGCCACTACCAACAAGGTTTTCGTGGATCCACTGGTGCGCAGTAGGCCGTCATTCTCTCTGGTTCCACCGGTATGGAGAGAATAGCCGCACTGCTGAATGTGACTTTGAACTCCAAAAGCCTAGTTATTTAAAGAGCCTGGCCTGTGCGTACTACGCGGTGGCTCCTGGTGTATGAGGGCATTTGCCCTCGTTTAACAGACCCGTCAGCGCTCGTTCCGGTAATTCAGTAATTATTCTCGGTCGCCGAGCTCGGTTCTTTCTGCCTACGTTTGATTGTACAGTGAAGGCCTGGTGCTGAAGTTACGCAGAGTTGCCACACAGTGCCGTGTTATGTAAAGCGGCAATGTTTGCTTTTATATCCGCCTGGCTCTGTGGTCATGCGCCGATGATCGAACCTTTTTCTTTAGTCTGTTATATTGGTGGTGCACGTCGTTGACATTTCGATTGCCACACCAGTCCAGAATTACCCTTATCTGTTCTGAGTTTGTCTGGTAGAACGTTTTCAAAATTTAAACATCCACAGTAAAATTATCCTGCTTCTTAACACTCCTCCCTTGTTCCATAAAATTCGTCCCGAATTTTGTCCTTGCTTATCCTCGGCAACTACCTCTTAAATCTAGTTACATAATTGTACAATGCACCCGTTGCACCAATTTTTTTGCACGTGACAGCTGACTTATATAGACAGTCTCTTTGTGTCCTGATTCTATATCATCATTCTTAAGTTACAACGTTTGGACGTCCATTCTCTTGATATTGCTGAATTCGCTGCAATATTTGACCCATGGAATATTTGTCTTTCTCTGATGCCATTAGCATGTCTAAAGAATGTATAAGATCAGGATGCAGTGTGTATTTACGGTAGATTACATTTTGCGTTGGCAGTATTTCCACCAGCTTCTCTGGCCAGTACAAATTAGAACGAGTTGGTTGGTATATGGGAATATCCATGAGCGTCGCTGGGATGTGGAAGTTCATCCTGGCAATCTCCCAAGTTGTGCCGTTCGCCAAAATACCACTATCATCATATCGTGTAACTCTAATTTTACCATGCCTACAGGTTTTTCATTGTTATGCCAACTCATGATTACAATTTCTGCTGCAAAAGCTTAGTATAGCCAATGTGCCCCTACCTTTTAAAAATGAGGCTGTGGTTCCAATATTTCTTTTTAACATTTCATTGCCTCTGTTTTCACCAAAAACAGTTGCACTTCACATGTCTGCATTTCTCTGGCTGGACATATGATGATATTCTCTTTCAAACATTCTTGTTGCTCTCTTAATGTTGTAGGTGTGTGAGCTTTTCATGCTCAGAAATTAACACCTCTCAAATATTTACTTGTATCCATATAATCAACATTACCCATCTCACTGGACAAGGGTGAACCGTTGTAACTCTCCCTCAGGTGAGATTGTATGGAGATCTGTGTTGAAAATTTCCTTCCACACACAAAAAGTAACCTCGATGAACTGCTATTATTGTTATTATTATTATTATTCATTTACTCACTGCTTTGATGTAATTGTTATTATTATTACCGGTTCAAGGAATTAGTTCTGTAGAATTAAGTCTCTCTAAGAAAACAGACTAGGTCTTTGAAGTGAATAAATAACCAAACATACCTCACTAGACGACGTTTATGTTCAGGGGATTGTGCATGGAGGACTAGAGATCTGCTGCATGATGACTGTAAGCTGTACGCGATGTCTCTGCCAGTCGTCGAACTGCGTGCTGAATCTGTAGGAGTCTTGGTCTACGTTAATTGTGGTCCAATTCTCTTTTCTATGGAAGTCTGTCCGTCGAAGTGGATTTCTTTAAAAGTATTTAAATTAATCATCGTGTAGAGTTTGTAGGTTCGAGCTTCCACAGTCCAAAGAAATGTCTCATAGGCATGCACAAATATTTGAAAATGTGAAACCATAAGATGGAGAAAAACTTACGCAATACACTCCTTGTTTATGCTGCTGAGAAATTGGTTTATTGGCTTATTATTCTCGCAAAAAATCAGAAAATGCCTTTCAATTAAAGATGGCCGTTTAGCAACAATGCATTCTCTCTTAAACATTCGTCAGTACTCATTAAGATCAGAAGCTAGACTATATCTTTTCACAATACTTAACATCGAACCAAAGCTCTCTTAGGTCAAGGCCTAAAGAGAGCGTCAGCGATAATGCTGCTTTCTCGCAGTCACTTGCTTAAAACAGTAGTTTGTACGGTCTCTTTATCTTTTACCCTCGCGTGACACGAATCGCTTAACCACGTAACATCAGTACTGCTTGTTCATCCCTAGCACTGATAGTCGGACCAATGAAAACTATGTTTCTATGTGGTAAAACGTCGCACAGTTTCTTTACGACTCGTCTGTCAGGAGTCGTAGTATCGCAAGAAATTCTTTTCGTGATAATTTGTCATAAATTACTCTGGTGGCAGTCATTTCTATATTTACCGCACTGTAGACTCCTACCTGCAACGTCCCCACTCCAGTTCTCATATCGTTGAGCCTATCTTCTAATGCTCGCAATAATGTGGCTACTGCCAATTTGCTGACCATTAAGCTCAGTCGTTTCTATATTTCACACAAATTACCATTCATTGTTTTAATTGTATCACAAGTGGTCTTGCTACATGTTTAACTCACGTACAATTCTGATATGATTCAGAACGCCCTGCCCTACATGCGACATTTGTGTAACGTGGCCCTCTGCTGTGCTTTTTGCTAGCTCCCGCCATGGTTCGCACTCGCTTAGTAACGTTATTCACCTGCTGGATAACTTCGTTATCCGCTATCCCAAACACCGTTTTTAAGATATTCCCTCCAGTAGAAAACCACCCTCCGTTTCTACAAACTAATGTCCGTTGCACAATATCAGTGATTTGCGTCAGCTGAGCTCTCAGCTTGTCGTACAATAGCCTCCATTTCTGGAACTGATCCTGCACTCGGTGAGAATTTTGTTACCCTGCACTTCCTTATGTAATGCTATGAATGCATCCTCCAATCTGTGACCTTTGCTTCTTATCACCCTTACATCAACGGCCAACCTCAATGTCCATGTTAATGCCTGGGCAGTTGTTGTGAAAATAACACACCTGTGGAACAGCTGAATCGAAACTGTTGGTGACATGGAGAAACATTAGGATTATCACACACATCCAGTTGTTTCTGATGATCCAGCATTTGAGAAAAGTAGGTTTCGTCGATACCTTCCTCCTTCGAAAATGAGAGTACACAACAGAACAAGTAAGAAATAAGGTGTAACCAATTCACAACTGTAATGACCTACGGTAACTAGCACAAATTCAGAATAAACTCGAACAAGAATAGAGAAACACATGCATTACACAGCTCTTAGGCGTAACAGAACTTACCTTAAATACCGTTACTTGTCACGTGACCTTGGTACATAGGATATGCTGTGTGCATCCTGCTTGTCCATTGGTATACGCTCTCTCACCTTTTTAGTCGTTTCTTACTAACTGATTCTGTCATCGGGACTTGTAACAACGCTGCCACCATTCCTCTACAATGGTTTAACTCTGGTTACAACACGATAGATTTTTTAGTCAGAGATAGTACTCCAATATCTATAAGTCATGTCGATGACATAGCAAGACTAAGTTAAGGAGGACTGGGTATCGCTGAAAAAGAGAATCGCAAAAGTGCCACACACAAGTATAAGTACAGAGTAGGAAGTTGCAAACAAACTCTGGGTAACAGAAGAAAAACTTCAGTAGTTCGACGAAGAAACGAAATAAAATAAGTTCAGATACTGGAAGCAAAACAGCAGTATAAATCATTCAGCAACGAAATCAAAAGAAAGAGCAGTGATGCTAAACTGCAATGTTTGCAATACAAACGTGAAGAAATGGAAAGGGATATGGTCGAAAGGTGGACGAATTTAGAACGTGGAAAATTCAAATCAGCTTTAGGCTGTTTTAAAAGAAAGGGTGTCGTAACTAGGAGTAAAACGTGAATTCCAATGTTAAAAGCAGAGGAAACAATGGATAGGTGGAAATAGGAAACCGAAGGCCTCTACGAGGGGGAGGAGCTGTCTGCTGTGATAAAGGAAGAAATGAGTGTCGATAGGGACGATCGAATATTAGAGATCAACAGAGTTTTGGAACACTTGCGATCAAATAAGGCAGCAGGGACAGAAAATATTCCTTCGGATCTTCTAAACTTACTGGACAAAGTGGTAAACAAATCACTATTCAGGTTCAAGTAGAATCTCAGAAACATTCCGAAAATTACCATTCTCACAGTCCCAAAGATAATAAGGACAGATAAGCGTTATAACAACAGCACAATCAGTTTAAGAATTCACACATCCAAGTTTCTGACAAGAATAATATAGACAAGAACGTAAAGGAAAACTGAGACTGTTAGATGACCATCGTTTTGGCTTTAACAAAGTTGAAGGCAACAAGGAGCCATTTACAAAGTTCCACTTGATAATGGAAGGTATCCTTCAGACAAATCTTGACAACCTTACGGGATTTTTCGCTGCTGGACAACGTAAAATGGCGTAACATTTTTCAGATTCGCAGATAATAAATTAAGATTTGCTATTGCCATTAATGCAACATTTTACGTAAAATGTTAATTCTTCGAGTGAAATTCTGAATGCAATTTTTGTGCTTATTTAAACATAGCTGTCACTCAGACCGCGCTTTGGACAGTGTGTGACAAAACAATGACCTGGGAATCTAAGGGTTAAGGGCTGTCCCGTTGAAGACGTTGTCGCTGGAGAGGGGTTCATGGCAGCCCGCTTAAAAACTATTCTTAAGATTGACAATGCCCTCATCGCCCACCTCCCCAAAAACACGTGTGTGTGTGTGAACACGCGCGTACGCGGGTGTGTGTTAGTGTGTGTGTGTGTGTGTGTGTGTGTGTGTGTGTGTGTGTGTGTGTATGAGGAAACGAGTTGACTGCAGCTCGGCTCGATGAGCCAAGAAGCTTGCCACTTACGTAAAACTTGCCTTCAAGAAGGCTGCCTTGAATCGCTCTCACCCCAAATCCTTCCAAAAGGGACCCACATAACCGTATTCCGGAGTTCCTCCGTTGATCTAACTGACAGCATGTTCAGAAGCCATCGTTAGTCGTAACATCTACTTTTACATACGTATTCCTCAAGGCGCCAGACGATGCATGTAGTAGCGTACCGCTGCCAAGTCATTCTCTCTCTTGTTCCACTCGCACTGAACCAACATCCATTTAAGCTTTGTACTATCTCTGATTTCTCTCGTCTTGGTGGTCCTTGACTAGAGGTACGGTGGTGGCCGTAGAAACGGTCTGCAGTCTGTCGCAAACACCAGGTCCGCGAACTGTGTCAGTAGTATTTAGCGAAAAGAATGGCTACTTCTTTCGAGTAACTACCACGTGTGTTCTCAATGTATTTCCACAATACCCGTGTTTTGGTCGAACCTACCAGTAACATACCTAGCAACACGTCTATGAATCGGTTCGATGTCTTCCTTTAATCCGAATGGTTCAAATGGCTCTGAGCACTATGGGAGTTAACATCTGAGGTCATCAGTACCCTAGAACTTATAACTACTTAAACCTAACTTATCTAAGGACATCACACACATCCATGCCCGAGACAGGATTCGAACCTGCGACCGTAGCGGTCACGCGGTTCCAATATGAAGTGCCTATAACCGCTCGGCCACAGCAGCGGACTTTAATCCGAGGTAGTAGAGATCTCAAACACTCAAGTAGTACTGAGGAATGAATCAAAAAAGTGTTTTACACGTGCTCTTCTCTAGAAATGAGAAACTCTTTTCTATAAGTCTCCCAACAAGCCCTGAGTCTACCATTCACCTTCCCCGTGCTCGTTCCATTTCGTCTAGAAACTGCAGATGGCTCTAAATATGGAAAACTGTAGGTTAATGCATACAAGCAGCAAAAACAATCCTACAAAATTCGATTAAAGTATTAGTGATTAGATGCTTAACACATTATTGCGAAGACATGGATTAGCCACAGCCTGTGGCAGATCTGCAAGAGAGCTTCTGTGAAGTTTGGAAGATAAGAGAGGAGGTACTGGCGGACTTAATGCTTTGAGGAAGATCTGTGGGTCGTGCTTGGGTAGCTCAGACGATAGAGCATTTGCCACGAAAATAATAGGTCCCGAGTTCGAGTCTCGGTCCGACACACGGTTTTAATCTACAAGAAAGTTTCACATCAGCTTACACTCCGCTGCAGAGTGAAAATTTCACTCTGGAAACACCCCCCAAGTTGCCGCTAAGACATGTCTCCGCAATATACTTTCTTCCAGGAGTGCTAGTTCAAATGGCTCTGAGCACTATGGGACTTAACATCTGTGGTCATCAGTCCCCTAGAACTTAGAACTATTTAAACCTAACTAACCTAAGGACATCACACACATCCATGCCCGAGGCAGGACTCGAACCTGCGACCGTAGCAGTCTCGCGGTTCCGGACTGAGCGCCTAGAACCGCGAGACCACCGCGTCCGGCCCAGTAGTGCTAGTTCCGCAAGGTTTGCAGGAGAGCTTCTGTGAAGTTTCGAATGTTGGAGACGAATTACTGGCGGACGTAAAGCTGTGAGGACGGGGTAGGTCAGATGGTAGAGCACTTGCCCGCGAAAGGCAAAAATACCGAGTTCGAGTCTCCGTCCGGCACACAGTTTTAATCCAGCCGAGACGTTTCACATCATCTCACACTCCGCTGCAGAGTGAAAATTTTATTCACTACAAATTGTATTTAAATGCCTAGGCAAAGGTTGCAACTATAATAAATCGGTCTCTTCCTGTGTGGGAATCACAACGACTGTGCAAGTTCACTTATTTATTCGTTTCTCAAGTAAAGGCCTGCTGCCTGTTGTTAAACGGCAGGTCGTACATTGTCTTATTTTACATGTGATATCATACAAATTCAGTTTTGTAACTAGTACATTTTTTGTTGAAAATTTTAGAAGAAATATAAAAATATAACAAATTATATATAAGTAGAAATGTATCTACACAACTTTGTTTAAACTTTTAGCTAGCTAACACAAATAATGATAATAAATAAGATACATCATAGGTTGTGGGTGTGTTTTAAATTAAAATTAAGAGTGTATTTAATGGAAGAAACAAGAGATGGCAGTTTCACTTAGATACGATGTGACAGTTCTTCCCTTTATACCTTCTACGTGTACGGTTACATCTGTTACATATGTCGTCTTGACAGTGATAATAATTAATTTGATATATTGATTAGTTAGGTTATAATGTGTTTCCAAACTTAAGGTAACAGTGGGGATTGGGAGTTGATTTAAAATGTCGTAGTCAGGTACATCAGGTGCGAAGGCTTGATAAGCTCGAGCCAGTCACACCTGATGGAGCCAAAGAAGAACATATGTCACATCTTCAGATAGTATTACACGCTATGAAATCGTGTAATCAATAGCTACGTAGAGAGTTACATTTTCAGACTTATTCGATTTAGTGTTATGGAACCTTCGTTTACTTTTTATATGTTTACTCGTCTTCACTCCCCATGTGTGATGTAGCATCGACTCCATATGCAGGGTTTTACAAAAAGGTACGGCCAAACTTTCAGGAAACATTCCTCACACACAAATAAAGAAAAGAAGTTATGTGGACATGTGTCTGGAAACGCTTAATTTCCATGTTAGAGCTCATTTTAGTTTCGTCTGTATGTACTGTACTTCCTCGATTCACCGCCAGTTGGCCCAATTGGAGGAAGGTAATGTTGACTTCAGTGCTTGTGTTGACATGCGACTCATTGGTCTACAGTACTAGCATCAAGCACATCAGTACGTAGCATCTACAGGTTAGTGTTCATCACGAACGTAGTTTTGCGGTCAGTGCAACGTTTACAAATGCGGAGTTGGCAGATGCCCATTTGATGTATGGATTAGCACGGGGCAATAGCCGTGGCGCGGTACGTTTGTATCGAGACAGATTTCCAGAACGAAGGTGTCCCGACAGGAAGACGTTCGAAGCAATTGTTCGCGTCTTAGGGAGCACGGAACATTCCAGCCTATGACTCGCGACTGGGGAAGACCTAGAACGACGAGGACACCTGCAATGGACGAGGCAATTCTTCGTGCAGTTGACGATAACCCTAATGTCAGCGTCAGAGAAGTTGCTGCTGTACAAGGTAACGTTGACCACGTCACTGTATGGAGAGTGCTACGGGAGAACTAGTTGTTTCCGTACCATGTACAGCGTGTGCAGGCACTATCAGCAGCTGATTGGCCTCCACGGGTACACTTCTGCGAATGGTTCATCCAACAATGTGTCAATCCTCATTTCAGTGCAAATGTTCTCTTTACGGATGAGGCTTCATTCCAACGTGATCAAATTGTAAATTTTCACAATCAACATGTGTGGGCTGACGAGAATCCGCACGCAGTTGTGCAATCACGTCATCAACACAGATTTTCTGTGAACGTTTGGGCAGGCATTGTTGGTGATGTCTTGATTGGACCCCATGTTCTTCCACCTACGCTCAATGGAGCACGTTATCATGATTTCATACGGGATACTCCACCTGTGCTGCTAGAACATGTGCCTTTACAAGTACGACACAACATGTGGTTCATGCACGATGCAGCTCCTGCACATTTCAGTCGAAGTGCTCGTACGCTTCTCAACAACAGATTCGGTGACCGATGGATTGGTAGAGGCGGACCAATTCCATGGTCTCCACGCTCTCCTGACCTCAACCCTCTTGCCTTTCATTTATGCGTGCATTTGAAAGCTCTTGTCTCCGCAACCCCGGTACCAAATGTAGAGACTCTTCGTGCTCGTATTGTGGACGGCTGTGATACAATACGCCATTCTACAGGGCTGCATCAGCACATCAGGGATTCCATGCGACGGAGGGTGGATGCATGTGTCCTCGCTAACGGAGGACATTTTGAACATTTCCTGTAAGAAAGTGTTTGAAGTCACGCTGGTACGTTCTGTTGGTGTGTGTTTCCATTCCATGATTAATGTGATTCGAAGAGAAGTAATAAAATGAGCTCTAAAATGGAAAGTAAGCGTTTCCGGACACATGTCCACATAATATATTTTCTTTCTTTGTGTGTGAGGAATGTTTCCTGAAAGTTTGGCCGTACCTTTTTGTAACACCCTGTATAGTAACTCCCAACTGCTTCGGCAAGCTTTACAACATAATAATTGGAAGAAGGGAGCAGTGGGAAAAAAAGAGTTCGACACCGTACGGGGGACACCGTTTGGTTCACTGATGGGTCTTGAGTCTGTGTCGTTTACTATGTACTGCTGATGTGCCCGACGCAGGGCCTGTCCCATTCTAGAATACGCTCTCTCCTGTTTGTATGCCGCATGTAGTGCTCGCGATACTTCGGCTGCGATGTTGTTTACAGGGCCGAGTCGTCTGCGTATCTTCCTACGTCCTGGTTTCCTAAACTAGGTCATACGTGTCCTAGGGCACTGCAGATGAACACTAAGTGTTCGGGTGTGCGTACTCACCACCGGCACGAGGATGAGTCTGTTACTGGCCAAACCTGTGGAGATGCACCGAGTGCGGGCCGTGGCCCGTGGGACAGTGCACCAAGCCGCGTTTAGGATTTATGTACTTCGTAGTCATCCGCCATCGTATACCGAGGATGAAAGAGCAGATTCCTCTTCCCTTATCAGCTACGTCCCATTCTGTCTGCCATGTATCAATTCTCCATTTGTTTAATTTGTCTTGTCCCGTTATTTCTCTTATTTTGTCGCATCTTCCCCTCTTCAGCCAGTAGGTTGCTGCTCTGTGGCGACCTGTAATGTCTATAGGGAAAACTCACAGTACTGTGCAAGTGCAGGACGTGTACATACGGTGACACATCGAGGCTTAGGTCGGTCCTAGAAGCGTGCTCATGTAGCTGAACTTGGTGTGGCAACCGCTTGCGTAAAGCAGGAAATCCGGGTCTTGCCCCAGTAAACTGTGCAGCTGGAGTTGCATCGTGTTCGCAACCTCTAATCCATCCCTGGTATCTTCGAGAAGTTCAGAGTGTAACCCTGGGCGCATAAGCAGCGCGGGATTAGCCGAGCGGTCAGAGGCGCTGCAGTCATGGACTGTGCGGCTGGTCCCGCCGGAGGTTCGAGTCCTTCCTCGGGCATGTGTGTGTGTGTTTGTCCTTAGAGTAATTTAGGTTAAGTAGTCTGTAGGCTTAGGGACTGATGACCTTAGCAGTTAAGTCCCATAAGTTTTCACACACATTTGAACGTTTTTTGGGCACATAATTTCTGCAACCTGCCTTCTACTTCACCACTTCGGGGCTTCCATTCATGGGACGCAGTGTTATGGAGGACGCGTGTCACCTTCGAACTACTTCTTGAGATGCGGGATCCGTCGGGGATTTTGCCAACGACTGCACAAAATTGCTCTGAGCACTATGGGACTTAGCCGCTGAGGTCATCAGTCCCCTAGAACTTAGAACTACTTAAACCTAACTAACCTAATGACATCACACACATCCGTGCCCGAGGCAGCATTCGAACCTGCGACCGAACGACTGCAACAGACTGTCAGGGTGAATAACATGCGAATGAGTCAGGGGGAATATAGGCGTTTTGACGATTTAAGTTACATCCTTTACCTTAGTGGAAACAGCCTCTAGAGATAATCCGTGCAACACAGTCTAGCATTTGGAGCGTTCTGTTGGCTGCCTGAATACAATAATGGCAGGTTGGAGCAAAAGAATCAACGTATGGCTAAAGAAAGGGATGAGGAATATGATCCGGAGGTAGCTGTGGAATATCCTTCCCATTTGCATGACGAGCACAGCGACTTGCCGCTGTGTTCGGACCATCTAGTCCCACAAACGATTCCCTCCCGAAGTTGATGACAAAGCTGGGGAACAAACAACTTTATACACTCCTGGAAATGGAAAAAAGAACACATTGACACCGGTGTGTCAGACCCACCATACTTGCTCCGGACACTGCGAGAGGGCTGTACAAGCAATGATCACACGCACGGCACAGCGGACACACCAGGAACCGCGGTGTTGGCCGTCGAATGGCGCTAGCTGCGCAGCATTTGTGCACCGCCGCCGTCAGTGTCAGCCAGTTTGCCGTGGCATACGGAGCTCCATCGCAGTCTTTAACACTGGTAGCATGCCGCGACAGCGTGGACGTGAACCGTATGTGCAGTTGACGGACTTTGAGCGAGGGCGTATAGTGGGCATGCGGGAGGCCGGGTGGACGTACCGCCGAATTGCTCAACACGTGGGGCGTGAGGTCTCCACAGTACATCGATGTTGTCGCCAGTGGTCGGCGGAAGGTGCACGTGCCCGTCGACCTGGGACCGGACCGCAGCGACGCACGGATGCATGCCAAGACCGTAGGATCCTACGCAGTGCCGTAGGGGACCGCACCGCCACTTCCCAGCAAATTAGGGACACTGTTGCTCCTGGGGTATCGGCGAGGACTATTCGCAACCGTCTCCATGAAGCTGGGCTACGGTCCCGCACACCGTTAGGCCGTCTTCCGCTCACGCCCTAACATCGTGCAGCCCGCCTCCAGTGGTGTCGCGACAGGCGTGAATGGAGGGACGAATGGAGACGTGTCGTCTTCAGCGATGAGAGTCGCTTCTGCCTTGGTGCCAATGATGGTCGTATGCGTGTTTGGCGCCGTGCAGGTGAGCGCCACAATCAGGACTGCATACGACCGAGGCACACAGGGCCAACACCCGGCTTCATGGTGTGGGGAGCGATCTCCTACACTGGCCGTACACCACTGGTGATCGTCGAGGGGACACTGAATAGTGCACGGTACATCCAAACCGTCATCGAACCCATCGTTCTACCATTCCTAGACCGGCAAGGGAACTTGCTGTTCCAACAGGACAATGCACGTCCGCATGTATCCCGTGCCACCCAACGTGCTCTAGAAGGTGTAAGTCAACTACCCTGGACAGCAAGATCTCCGGATCTGTCCCCCATTGAGCATGTTTGGGGCTGGATGAAGCGTCGTCTCACGCGGTCTGCACGTCCAGCACGAACGCTGGTCCAACTGAGGCGCCAGGTGGAAATGGCATGGCAAGCCGTTCCACAGGACTACATCCAGCATCTCTATGATCGTCTCCATGGGAGAATAGCAGCCTGCATTGCTGCGAAAGGTGGATATACACTGTACTAGTGCCGACATTGTGCATGTTCTGTTGCCTGTGTCTATGTGCCTGTGGTTCTGTCAGTGTGATCATGTGATGTATCTGACCCCAGGAATGTGTCAATAAAGTTTCCCCTTCCTGGGACAATGAATTCACGGTGTTCTTATTTCAATTTCCAGGAGTGTATTATCCGCTACAGAAACCTCTAGTAACGTCTCGGGCTGCGATGAAAACTGTTAGTGTCACCCGCAGAATCTGTTTCAAGCAATGACCCTTGTCGAGGGAGTACATTGATTGCAACACCGAACAGAGGGATGTCACGACGTGTGATTTTGAAAAAGATTTTTACAAGTTAATGTACAATTCAGTTTTTTTAAAAACCACAGCGAATGTTGGAGAATACCACGAAATTCATTTAGTTTACCGGTGGGATGGGCGTTATGGCCCAAGTGATTATATAAACGACCAAATTTCAAATGGGCCACATCTTCAGTGAAGAACTGGTCACCTTGGAGAGGACGAAGGTTTCACTGAAAACTTGTTTGCATTGGTGTGTTATGGTCCTCTCCAAACCTCACATGTACCGATTCGACTACTGGTTATCGGTCTGATCAAAGACGAGGCGAATGGCTCGCAGATTGTGAGGTTTTTGGAGCTCAGATGTAAGATGTGTAAGTACTGTGGTGCCACCCGAAATCATGCTAAGTTCGTGCATCATGCATCTTCAAACGCTCTGACGATTGATAACAGCAAGAGGTACTTTCTCGATGGTGATTCTGAAGATCCACATATGGTGGGCCAGGTAACCTGTCGATCGAAAAGCCATATAGTACATAATGCACTGCAGGTGATATCAGGTTCCTCTGTAGGAGGGGATAGTCACTTTCGCACACTCACACTGGACGTTGCAGAGTGTGTAGCTGTGTATGTGTGAATAGATGATGTGTGCGTATGTGTGAGTGTGTCGGGGATAGTGTGATCGGGAGTATGTCATCTGTGTGTATGTGAGAATGAATCCCTCATTCAACACGATGTGTACTTGCAAAATATTGTAGCTATATTTGTGTGTGTGTGTGTGTGTGTGTGTGTGTGTGTGTGTGTGTGTGTGTATGTGTGTCTGTGTGTCTGTGTGTATGTGTGCGTGCGTGCGTACTTTTTCTCTTCGCCTGGTGCTGCTACTCCCCATTTTCCAGTATATTGTATTGTATATTAGCCGGGGGCCTAGAAAAGACGGAGAGGCTCCGTCCCCGCAGACACAGTGGTCCACTACCCCACGACGACTACCGCAGTCCACTTCACCCCTGTGTTTGCGTGGTAGAGTAATGGTGGTGTATGCGTACGTGGAGAACTGGTTTGCGCAGCAATCGCCGACACAGTGTATCTGAGGGGGAAACCAGCACGCATTCACCGAGGCAGATGGAAAACCGCCTAAAAACCGTCTACAGACTGGCCGGCTCACCGGACCTCGACACAAGTTCGCCGGGCGGATTCGTGCCGGGGACCAGGCACTCCTTTCCAACCCGGAAAGCCGTGCTTTTGATCGCAAGGTTAACCGGGCAGGCTTCCAGTATATACTGAACCCTCCCCTCCTCCAATTATATATATTTTTATATATGAAATTTAGCACATCTTTACCTCCCACTGCATAAAAATCTACGTATCAACAAACTTTGTACCCACAAGCTGTTATCGAATTTAAACTCGTATGCTAACCTTTGACTAACTAGAACCTAATTTGAACTGAACTGTGATGCATCTGAATGCATCTTGTCTTTATATTAAACAATTATCTGGTCCCAATCAAAATTTTTAACTTACCTAGCGTCATGACAACACAGTTCCAGATTTCTCGAAAGCATAACAGCAAACAGAAGCAGGCAGCGGCTAAACTAGATTTCTGTTTCCAAATGCATGTTCAAACTTTTGAATGTGGTAATGCGTAATCATAAACAGTGGGATGGGGAGAGTAACTATAAGTATTTTAAGTAGGCTGTTTAGGTTTTCTTAATGGTAACGCCACGTAGCGCTCTGTATGAAAATCACTGGCTGTGCTGTGTGCAGTCTGTGGCTAGTTTGCATTGTTGTCTGCCATTGTAGTGTTGGGCAGCTGGATGTTAACAGCGCGTAGCGTTGCGCAGTTGGAGGTGAGCTGCCAGAAGTGATAGATGTGGGGAGAGAGATGGCGGAATTTTGAAAGTGGACGATCTGGAAGTGTGTCCAGCAGAAAGAGTAAATTTGTAATATTGGATACATGGACTGATATATATAATATGACTTTTGAACAATATTAAGGTAAATACATTGTTTGTTCTCTATCAAAATCTATCATTTGCTAACTATCCCTATCAGTAGTTAGTGCCTTCAGTAGTTTGAATCTTTTATTTAGCTGGCAGTAGTGGCGCTCGCTCTATTGCAGTAGTTCGAGTAACGAAGATTTTTGTGAGGTAAGTGATTTGTGAAACGTATAGGTTAATGTTAGTCAGGGCCATTCTTTTGTAGGGATTTTTGAAAGTCAGATTGCGTTACGCTAAAATTATTGTGTGTCAGTTTAAGCACAGTCATGTATAATTGTTCAAAGGGGACGTTTCAGTATGAATAACGATTTTAGAATGAAGTAATTATTCAAAAAGACAGAGTGAAACTTAGCGTGATCTTCAGACGAAACATTCGTCTGAAAAATACTAGAAAAGATCTCACAAAAATGATCAGAAGTCATTGACTGAATTGTATACAGAATTATCTGAAGGATAATGTAAATACTGTGCAAGTTGTAAATACAAAGAAGTGCAAATACACTCCTGGAAATTGAAATAAGAACACCGTGAATTCATTGTCCCAGGAAGGGGAAACTTTATTGACACATTCCTGGGGTCAGATACAACACATGATCACACTGACAGAACCACAGGCACATAGACACAGGCAACAGAGCATGCACAATGTCGGCACTAGTACAGTGTATATCCACCTTTCGCAGCAATGCAGGCTGCTATTCTCCCATGGAGACGATCGTAGAGATGCTGGATGTAGTCCTGTGGAACGGCTTGCCATGCCATTTCACCCTGCCCCCTCAGTTGGACCAGCGTTCGTGCTGGACGTGCAGACCGCGCGAGACGACGCTTCATCCAGTCCCAAACATGCTCAATGGGGGACAGATCCGGAGATCTTGCTGTCCAGGGTAGTTGACGTACACCTTCTAGAGCACGTTGAGTGGCACGGGATACATGCGGACGTGCATTGTCCTGTTGGAACAGCAAGTTCCCTTGCCGGTCTAGGAATGGTAGAACGATGGGTTCGATGACGGTTTGGATGTACCGTGTACTATTCAGTGTCCCCTCGACGATCACCAGTGGTGTACGGCCAGTGTAGGAGATCGCTCCCCGCACCATGATGCCGGGTGTTGGCCCTGTGTGCCCCGGTCGTATGCAGTCCTGATTGTGGCGCTCACCTGCACGGCGCCAAAGACGCATACGACCATCATTGGCACCAAGGCAGAAGCGACTCTCATCGCTGAAGACGACACGTCTCCATTCGTCCCTCCATTCACGCCTGTCGCGACACCACTGGAGGCGGGCTGCACGATGTTGGGGTGTGAGCGGAAGACGGCCTAACGGTGTGCGGGACCGTAGCCCAGCTTCATGGAGACGGTTGCGAATGGTCCTCGCCGATACTCCAGGAGCAACAGTGTCCCTAATTTGCTGGGAAGTGGCGGTGCGGTCCCCTACGGCACTGCGTAGGATCCTACGGTCTTGGCGTGCATCCGTGCGTCGCTGCGGTCCGGTCCCAGGTCGACGGGCACGTGCACCTTCCGCCGACCACTGGCGACATCATCGATGTACTGTGGAGACCTCACGCCCCACGTGTTGAGCAATTCGGCGGTACGTCCACCCGGCCTCCCGCATGCCCACTATACGCCCTCGCTCAAAGTCCGTCAACTGCACATACGGTTCACGTCCACGCTGTCGCGGCATGCTACCAGAGTTAAAGACTGCGATGGAGCTCCGTATGCCACGGCAAACTGGCTGACACTGACGGCGGCGGTGCACAAATGCTGCGCAGCTAGCGCCATTCGACGGCCAACACCGCGGTTCCTGGTGTGTCCGCTGTGCCGTGCGTGTGATCATTGCTTGTACAGCCCTCTCGCAGTGTCCGGAGCAAGTATGGTGGGTCTGACACACCGGTGTCAATGTGTTCTTTTTTCCATTTCCAGGAGTGTACTTCAAATATAGTGAAAGAAATGTAAATACTGGAACAAATCAGAAAGTAATGATTATATTGCAAACATAGTATAATAAACCATAAAATTTTATTCTTAATAAATGTACAAAAAACTGTTAACAAAAAACAAAAAATTATTGTCAATTAATCGTAATTTATTTTTGATATCAGTGTTGCTATTTACAGACTCTTGCACGAAAGAATGGAATTGACTAGGCTCATGGAATCATTGTACTATGTGTAGAGGGAGAGAGAAAATTATTGTTAATATTCCATAGTGTAATTTGCTTTGTTTATAACAAATTTTATAGCGGATTACCTTAACAAGATCATTGAGGAGGAAAAGATTCCAGCAGACTGGACATGTAACGCAACAGTTCCAATTTGGATGCAGAAGGGAAGTCCAGCTGAATGTAAGAACTACCGCCCAATACGCCTTCTGTCACACACCATGAAAGTGTTCGAGAGCATCATCGATAAAAGGATCCGACAAATTGTCAGTCCCTCCATCAATCAATGTTGATTCGTGAGGGGCTGTGGGACGACAGATGCTATCGATGCAGCTCGCCTGCTTATCGAAAAGCACGGTGAGAAGTCGAACCATCTACACTTTGCCTTCCTCGATCTCGGAAAGGCCTCTGACCGAGTGCCACACAAGTTGATTTGGCTCGTCCTGCGAGAGCATGCAGTACCTGAAGAGTTCGTTACGTGGGTCAGACTGCTCTCCCGGAACCCGAAGAGCAGGGTACAGTCAGCTGCCGGACTATCTGACGACTTCCGTATTTCCGTGGGAGTTCATCAGGGTTCTGGTCTCTTACCGCTCCTATTTATCACCGTCATGGATACCGTCACAAGAAACCTGCAGAAAACCTTACCATGGGCGTTACTGTATGCTGATGATGTGCTACTGTTTAGTGAAGATAAGAATGATCTACAACTTCAAGTCTGGAATGACCGCCTTGTAGATGTAGGACTACGGCTCAATGTGTTGAAAACGTATTACCTTTCCACAGATTTAAATGACTGTGTAACCATCAGAATCAATGGTGTTGACCTTCCAACAGCAAGGATTTTGAAGTATCTGGGCTCGACAATTGCTGCCGATGGAAATCTCAGTGCACAAATCTCCAACCCCCTTATAAGTGCGTGGCTCAAATGGCGTTCCGTTACTGGAGTACTATGCGACAAGAAAATTCCAAACAGGCTCAGATAAAAAGTATACCGACCGGTAATCCGTCCATTTGAACTGTAAGGGGTGAGTGCTGGCCTTCGGCAAAGGAGGTAGAGCAAAGACTTGGCGTTATGGAGACGAAAATGCTTAGGCGGACATCAGGATTGATATTGCATGACGACGTCACAAATAACGAATTTCGCAGGCTATTCGGTGTTGCACCAGTAATAGACAAAATGAGAGAAAGCCGCCTGCGTTGGTGCGGTAGCGTTCTCGCTTCCCACGCCCGGGTTCCCGGGTTCGATTCCCGGTGGGGTCAGTGATTTTCTCTGCCTCGTGATGGCTGGGTGTTGTGTGCTGTCCTTAGGTTAGTTAGGTTTAAGTAGTTCTAAGTTCTAGGGGACTTATGACCACAGCAGTTGAGTCCCGTAGTGCTCAGAGCCATTTGAACCATTTGAACCGCCTGCGTTGGTACGGGCGTGTGCTTAGAGCAGACGAGACGTGGCAAGGACTGGTTTAAACCTAAATGTAAATGGGAAACGACCATCAGGACGACCAAGCCAGCGATGGCTTGACACCCTGCATGAAGACCTCAAGATCTCACGCCTTCACCCTGATCAGGCACAAGATCGCAAGAAGTGACGACAACGAGCCAAAACAGCGGACCCTGCCAGCACGCGGGACAAACGCTAAGGAAGAAGAAGAAGATTGTTTATAACAAAACTGAACCTCTCCTCCATGATGGCCAGACCCCGAATGAAGAGGCCTACACACAGCTGGGCTAGTTATAAATGATGGTCACTCGAAGGAAGCGTGAGAGACCGAATCTGGTTGGTTCACAGGTTTGCCGCCATTTTATTGTGGCTCCATTTGTCGAGAGATAGGGAGGTGTTTCCTGCCACTTTTGTGTCATGTTACCACTATAGATAACTTGCACAATTGTGAAAGGCTTGTGGTGGGCTCCACTGGCTAACCTTGATATCCCATTGGTTCCGAAGGAGAAAGGGAGTGGGGGTGAATGCGCATCTGTAACCTCAGAGAATGACTTCCGTGTTACTAGAAGGAGCTGTAGAGGGTAAAAGCTGCAGTGGAAGACAGAGACAGGAATACATCCAGAAAATAACCGGGAACGTAGTTTGCAAGTGCTACTCTGAGATGAAGAGGATGGCTTAAGAGAGGAATTCGTGGCGGGCCTCATAAAACTAGTAGAAGACTGATGATTCAAATAAAAAAATGAAATATATTATGAGTTTTTCAATCATTGGAGTATATACAAATGTACATTTATTACTGAACTACTACGTATCAAACTTTCAATAAAGCTCTCCAGCATAATATAACACAAATGACAACAGCTATTAGGCGAATTACGTATGTTAGGAAGGACCCTTGTAGAAAAGTATGGGAGATGTTGATAGAAGACGAGAAACAGTCTGTCGTTCTAAACCACAGCCGGAAGATGGCGATGAAGATTTTCTGCACTTCTGGAGTATATCTGCACATCTTCCATGGCCCATTCAGATGTGATTCAGGGTAATCCAATTTGCCCGAAGCTGGTTAAAGCTAGGGGGCTTTTCCTGGATGCCGAGCAGTTTCAGGCATTGTGGAGAACAGTTTTGTTGCCAACAGCGTTTTCATTCATCGATTATTTTGAATTCACTTTCAATAAGAATCCTTACGGTGACAGGAATGGAATGACTTGATGTCTTTTTCGCTCCACAAAGAAAAGTTCGAGATTATCAACAATCTTCTGATATGTTTGTAGTAACGCACCTTTTCATCTCGTATCTCGAGGTTGAATGTGACTCAACATAGCTCCTACTTCCGGCAGAGGGTATTTACTGACGAAAAAGAAATGAAACAAAACCCAAGTAACATCATGTTATTTATGTACACATGTGGAGTCTTTAGTTGTATGTAGCGACATACATCGTTCTACACAGCATTCGAATGTGTATTCGTTCGTTTTGGACATTCCTTACGGGTGTCGCAATATCACAAGGATTGAAACAAGTCTTTCTTTGTTCTTTTCTCCATTTAACAACTACCTTTCACTATCTGTGCTTAAATTACTGTGTTCTTGTTCTTCCAGACTGCTCTCCCCCCCCCCCCCCCTCTCTCTCTCTCTCTCGTTCTCTCTGAACTATATTGTGTTTCGTTACAGTCGACTGCGACCGAGTTTGTGTTTTCCACGGAACGAAAGCCACGCTGTGGTATCTTTGCACCTCTCCGCGACTAAGTGAATTCACCCGGGCTACCCATAGTTTATATGTTATGGGTCTGTGATGTAGACGGTCACAAGTGTCTGTGAAGTATTGGTCGATTATATTTCTCGCTGTTGCTCACGGCCTGTTGAAGATGTGTCCTAAAAGTCTATCTACATTGCTTTCCTTTTTTAATACAGGGTTATTCTAAATGATGGACCCATGTTCAGAACTTCGTATTTATTCAAGTACCAATCCAAATTGAACAAGTTTTATACCAATGAAAAGAGCAAGTCTCAATGTTTTTTTCATAATGTTTGATATCAATTTATAAGTTTCTTGAATCCATCAGAGATCATCCTTTGACACAAGCGGTCGGCCTGTGCTTTTTCCTTTGCACACACTCGCAGTCGGTTTAAATTGCTTAAACCGACGGCTAATGCTGTTGCGAGTTGGTGGTTGAGTACCGAATTTGGTACTAAATACCCGCTGCTCTGCAATTTGCGACTCACTTTTCTCCAACTTAAGAACGCAGAAAACCTTTTGCTCCACAGTCGCCATCTCACTCACAACTGACAGTGAAACGGAATGACGGCCCTATTACCACGCGAACTCTACCGGCCGCTTCTGAAGCCATCACCACCCCTCAAAAACTTGGAAACTTCCTCTTTTCATTGGTATAAGGCTTGTTCATGTTGGATTTGTACTTGAATTCATATGAATATTTGAAAATGGGTCCATGATTTAGAATAACCCTGTATATGCGGGTGGATGTGAAAAGGAAACGTAGATCTTCTGTCTTTGAAGCAGTAAATGTCGGTGTATAGATTGAAAAGATGTTATAGTGTCAGATAATGTACGAGAAATTTTATTTACACAGTCAAGTTAGTTGATTATCCTACCGAAAATTTTCAGAGAAATTTGTACACTACGGGTAAACCAAAAGTGTAACTGCAGTTTCATAAACGTTGTCGCGAAAAGAAATTAAGGAAGGAAAGTATATTCTTTCTCGTATTGTGTAACTACTGTCATTTTCGTGCAAAAAAAAATCATTCCTTAACGTCAATTTACTATCCATTTTGTTATCAGAGGAGCATTTTTAAGCCCTTATTTAAATTATGTTTTTGCATTTCAGGTAATTAATAATAGTATCACCAGCGGTGCTTCGGGGTTTCATTTAGTCATATTTGGAGCAATAATCGCTGGTAAACGTGTGGTCACTGATATTCTAGAAGCTTGGTGTACCAGAGACAGTGAAAAGTAGGACACAGTGAGACTAAAAAGGCATTTATTACGTTAAAGTTTTCCTTTAGTAAAACTTTGAAATTAATCCATTTCCTGTTATCTAGCAATATCATGTTGTCTCCAGTGTAGCATCTTACAATCAAATTAGGAAAGTTAGTAATTGATTTTCCGCTACTTCTAGGATGAACGCTTTGAAATAAGTGTCAAACTATTTTGTCGTTCAGTAGAGCTCTTCGAAGACAAAATTTAATATGAAGTTTTCGATGCCTCGACTACTTTTAACAAAATTAAGGACTTATGACGTTTTAACCAATAGAAAAATCAGTTTCGTTTCACGGACGAGATACTGAGCGATTTTCCGCAGCCGGTAGAAATGTAGCAGCGGGAAGTCGTAGTGGAGCATCCAGAATCCGGCGTGATATGTCACCATTTATCGCGTCGTGGCTGCCCTCTCTGTGCCGTTACTAAGCAACCTCTCACAGTCAACATCCGTGAATGATGTGACTCACCGGGCGAGGTAACTGTCGTGATGAATTGCATGGAAGGTATTTTCAGATGAATCACGCTTCTGCTTAGTTGAAAATTATAGCTGCATATATGAGCGCCCAGATTCAACACCGAAATCATTTCCAGGTGAATATCTGGACGTCACATGCAATTATGCTCTTTGGCTTTCTTATCTGTAGATGAATACTGATTGAAGAGACATGATTACTCCTGATTCTCTATTATTATTGTGGCAACTAGATTTACTGGAACCGTAATTATTGGTATCAACTATCATGAGAATGCAAGTTCCATATTTCATTCTTCCCTTCTTACCTAGTTCTTATACTTGCTATTTTCATTACTAGTTAATACTATCGGAAGAGTAATTACGTATCACCTTTCACGGGTCATTAGGTTTATCCTAGATGTATTTCCCTCTCTTATTCAGAGACTGCGCCAGCACCTGCTGGGAATCTGTTGCTTCAGTTAGTTGTTTCGTCTTTTTACTTCAACGATATAATTATATTAAATTAATGTTGACTGTATAATTGACGTCGAACTATCCTAACATTGTACCTGTTACTTTCAATGTATGCAGTACGAACTTAAAAATTAGGTCTGGTGGAATGAATTTTACAGATTTTAAGCCTTTTTAACATGATTCTGTAAGTAATTCTTCTTGAAATTCTGAAGGTAGCAGGGGTAAAATACAGCAAGCGAAAAGCTGTTTAAAATTTGTACAGAAACCAGACGATAGTTATAAGAGTCGAGGGGCATGATAGAGAAGAACTGGTTGCGAAGAGAATGAGACAAAGTTCTAGCCAATCCTTGATGTTATTCGGTCAGTACAACGAGCAAGCAGTAAAGAAACCAAAGAAAAAGTTGGAGTAGAGATTAATGCTCTGGGAGAAAAAATAAAACTTTTGGGGTTTGTCGATTACACGGTAACTCTCTCTATAAGAGACAGCAAATGACTTGGAAGAGCTGCTGAATGGAACTGAACACGTATAGACAGGGGGACATAAGATGAACATAAAAAAACAACAAGGATAGTGGAATGTGGTAGAATTAAATCATGTGGTTCTGAGAAATTAGATTAGGGTACGAAACACTAAAGGTAGTAGTTGAGTGCCTCTATTTGGGAAGCAAGGTAAATGATGATCGCCGAATTAGAGAGGATATAAAATGTAGACTGCCAATGGCAAGGAAACATTTTGTAAAGTAGAGACGTTTGGTAACATCGGATATAGATTGAAGTGTTAGAATGCCTCTTTTGAAGACGTTTCTCTGGAGTGTATCCATGTATGGAGGTGAATAATGGACGATAAACAGTTTAGACAACGATAGAATGGAAGCTGTTGAAATGTGGTGCTACAGAAGAATGCAGAAGATTAGACGGGTAGACCACGAAACTAATGAGCAGGTTTCAGACAGAACAGGGGAGACAAGAAGTTTGTGACACAGCTTGACTAACAGAAGGGATCAGTTGACAGTGCACATTCTCAGACTTCAAGATTTTACCAGTTTACTATTGGAGGGAAGTGTGGGGGGTACAAATCTTAGAGTGAGATGAAAAGATAAACACAGTAAGCAGATTCAGAAGGATGTAGGTTGCAGTAGTTATTAGGAGATGAAGAGGCTTGCTCAGGGTAGAGTAGCATGGAGAGCTGCATCAAACCAGTCTTCGGACCGATGACCACTATAACAACAACAACAACAAAGTAATTGAATTAAGTCGTTCTACTTTTCGGCAAACTTGATTTGCACTAACGGATAAGAGTGTTCCACGTTTTGCGGCGTTGTTTCTGTGGAGTATGTCCAGGATCAATAATTATCCTATTTATTCTTTCTAATTTAAATCCTAGATTCTGAATTTACTTTTCGTTAATAGGATGAGGATATTTCTCACAATACGTCCTGGATTAATCACAGTGTGGAGACAATAGGTTCTTTTCGAATGAAAATAACTTTCAAATATTTTTCAACTACTTTAGTCACAGTGCCATTGACTATATATTGCGTGGAAGGTATTTTCAGATGAATGACGCTTCTGCTTAGATAAAAATTATAGCTGCAAATATGAGCGCCCCGAATCTATATACAGCGTAAAAAGTATTTAAACCGACAAACTTTGGTAGGTTGTAGGGGACATCATCGTCATCATCATCATCATCATCATTTAAGACTGATTATGCCTTTCAGCGTTCAGTCTGGAGCATAGCCCCCCTTATACAGTTCCTCCATGATCCCCTATTTAGTGCTAACATTGGTGCCTCTTCTGATGTTAAACCTATTACTTCAAAATCATTCTTAACCGAATCCAGGTACCTTCTCCTCGGTCTGCCCCGACTCCTCCTACCCTCTACTGCTGAATCCATGAGTCTCTTGGGTAACCTTGCTTCTCCCATGCGTGTAACATGACCCCACCATCTAAGCCTGTTCGCCCTGACTGCTACATCTATAGAGTTCATTCCCAGTTTTTCTTTGATTTCCTCATTGTGGACACCTGCCATTGTTCCCATCTACTAGTACCTGCAATCATCCTAGCTACTTTCATATCCGTAACCTCAACCGTGTTGATAAGGTAACCTGAATCCACCCAGCTTTCGCTCCCATACAACAAAATTGGTCGAAAGATTGAACGGTGCACAGATAACTTAGTCTCGGTACTGACTTCCTTCTTGCAGAAGAGAGTAGATCGTAGCTGAGCGCTCACTGCACTAGCTTTGCTACACCTCGCTTCCAGTTCTGTCACTATGTTGCCATCCTGTGAGAATATGCATCCTAAGTACTTGAAACCGTCCACCTGTTCTAACTTTGTTCCTCCTATTTGGCACTCAATCCGTTTATATTTCTTTCCCACTTAGTTGTGATGGCAGATTCGATTGAAAGTTTGCAAAGTAATATTTCAGAGCTAGATCAGAAATGTAAGGACTATGGTATGAAGATTAGCATCTCCAAAACGAAAGTAATGTAGGGGACATCAAAACAAATAATTTTCCCTAATGTAAATTTTTGCTATGAGAGTTATTTAAGCCGGTGGAGGCCGTATTACGCTCTTCAGTTGTCAGAGGGCGTATTACGATCTTCAGTTGTAGGAAACTGCTGTCCACCAGTGTAGTAGTGCATTGTCTCTGTTTACTAATGGAGCGATACACCTGGAGTGAGTACAGTGTTATGGTTGGTGCGTACTACGTAGCCCACAACAACGGACGAGCTGCACAGCGGGTTTATCAACAACAATATCCTAATCGCCGTATCCCGCATCGTACGACCTTGGCTGCTGTGTACCAATGTCTGCGTGAACCGGATCATTTAGCAGATTACCTGGATAGGGACGGCGTCGCACCGTAAGAACGCTGCAATTTGAGGAAGCTGTCTTGCAGCATGTGGAGCGGGATCCTTCAATCAGCACTCGTGCAATTGCACGTAAAATGGGGACGAATCAGACGAGCGTAAGAACAGTCCTTCGAGAGCAATTGATACGTCCATTTCACTTACAGCGTGTCCACAACCTGGAACCAGTTTATTATTCATCCATAGCACAGTTTTCGCAGTGGTACCTGGAATAATGTGAAATGCATCCTACATTTCCATCCTCTGTGTTGTTTACCGATGAAGCAACGTTCGGGCGTGATGGAGTCTTCAACATGCGCAATTCGCATGTTTGGAGTGAGGATAACCCGCATGCCGCAGTTACTAGCGCTCATCAAGTGCGGGTCGGTGTTGTTGAGGACTGTTTAATTGGGCCTTATCTGCTACCCAGACCATTAAATGGCAGGCACTATTACAATTTTCTCGCCAGAGCATTGCCAGAATTGCTGGAAGACGTCTCGCTCCCTACAAGACAAGGCATGTGGTTCCAACATGGCGGGGCGCCGGCACATTTCAGTCATCGTGTGCGTCAATTCCTGGACCGACGGTTCCCAGACACATGGATTGGCATAAGTGGTCCTGTACCATGGCCCGCTCGATCCCCACTTTTTTGTGTGGGGAACAATTCAGGACACTCCTGATGTTTTTGCCCGTGTCAGACAGAACATGATCCGACAGTGTAACCTTTGTTTACGTGTCAATGGAGACATTTTTCAAAATCTACTGTAATTGAAATTGGGTTGCGTTAATGTGTTGTCTCTTGGTCATAAAAAATGAAAAGTGTTTGTTGGTTTAATTAATTTGCCGCCAGAGAAATCTTCCTCTACCCGTTTAAATAATCCTCATAGGAAAAAATGACATTGTGGGAAAATATTTGTTTTGATGTCCCCTACAACCTTCCAGAGTTTGTCGGTTTACTTTTCACCCTGTATATATATATATATATATATATATATATATATATATATATATATATATATATGCACCGACTCCATGGGGCCTGAGGGGGCCTGAGCTCCCTCAAAAAGTAAGACAATTATTAGTTATATTATGCTTTGTAAAATCACAAAATTATGTTGAATTTTTTTTATTTTCCTTGTTTGAAGATAGTTACCTTTTAAAATACATTCAGTAATGAGTTAAAACAAATAATTATTATGGTAGTAAGCAGGTTTACCGAAAACGAGTAGTGTGAATCATGATAGTGTTACGGTGCTGCGGGCACAATTAAAATTTGTCCCGGTGTGCGAAACTTCGGGTAAAGTCTGGCGCCGGCGGGCCAGCGCTGCGACGTCATCAAAAGGACTGGAGCAGAACCGCCTGGAACCCTCCGCCTCGCGTCGCCTTGACGCTTCGAGACATTACGACGCTGCGGCTATATAAAGCCCACTCTGCTATCGCACTCATTCAGTGTGGATAGTTTCATTCAGTGCATGCTGCAGACGTGTTTAGTGTTCCTACTTTAGTGTCTAGCAGACTATTTTATATGACTATTTTTTATTCGTTTACTTTAGTCTCTTAGTGCATTGTGAATTAAGTTTGCAATGGATAAATTTGTTACCAAAAAGATGCGCTTGGAATTTAATGATACTGCAAGTCAAACTCCAACAATTATTGTGTCGTCAATTGCTTCGTCGTCTTCAGGCAAGAACTGTTCACAGCCGAAATCTGGACAATCCGGTAAGGAAAGATCATTTCAGAAGTTGATCAAATATTCATGGCTAGAATATGAATCATCTCCTGAAAAAGTTTTTTGTAAAATCTGCAAAGAGGCAGATGCTAAAAATCTATTACAATTTTCTTCAAAAAAGAAGATGCATTTACTTCCGTAGGGTCTTCTAACGGGAAAAAGACTTTGGAAAAATTCCGTCCTCATGAAAATACGTTAACGCATAAAGAAGGTGTTCTGAAACTTAATACTATCACTAACCGAAGTGTGGCTTCCCCATTGAATGAACAGTTAGATAGTGATATGAAGAAAAGCCGTTTAGCTCATGAGACAATTTTTACTACCATGTAATTTCTATGCCGACAAGGACTAGCAATTAGAGGGCGCGAAGACGTAAACTCAATTTTTTTTCAATTGTTGGAACTCCGAAAGACTGACATACCTGAGTTTAAAGATTGGTTAGGGCGTTCGGGATATAAGTGGACGTCCCACGATATTCAAAACGAGATCATTGATCTACTGGGGAAGTCTGTGTTGGGAAAGGTATTGGCTCCAATCAAGGAGACTGAACACTTTTCTATTATGGTTGACGGAACAAGTGATTCTTCGATTTACGAACAAGTGTCATTTTGTATTCGTACTGTAGATGATTCCTTGATCATCAACGAAGATTTTATCGGCTTATACGAGACCCCAAATACTGAATAACAAACTGTGTTTAGTATTTTAAAAGACGTTTTTGCTCGTCTTGATTTGTCAATGGATAACTTAAGAGGAGAGTGCCTCGAATATGAGAGCTAAGTTCAAAGGACTAAAAAAGTTAGTTTTGCATGTACAGCCGAAAGCACAGTATGTGAACTGCATTGCTCACAGTTTAGACTTGGCAGTTGTAGACAGTCTCCGCCATCTTACGTTTACGAGGGATATTATGGCTGTAGCCAAGGAAAATAAACACCGTAAGGGAATCAAACAGAAGTATCGGACTTTTCAGAAGTATACGCTGTGAGAGCGCCAACGACCAAGCTGGTCTACGACTCCTTTGCCGACTCGATGGACTAGGCGAACTCCTAGTATCTTGAGAATATTGAAAACTTTGAAGAACTTCTACAGTTTTTTGAAACATTTTCTGCAGAGGACAAAACAGAGGCAGGTTATAAATGTGCAGGCTACCTTGAGTCAATGTTTGAATTCAAGACTTACTTCTTTTTACGTCTTTATTGCCACGCAATGAACCCAGAAGAGGATGTCAACGAAAAAATTCAATGCCCTCATCTAAGTGTTGCTGACCTGGAAAAAATATATGAAGGCTTGATTTGTACATTGAATGGAAGGCGCGATACTTTTGGACACTTTTGGGAATTGTGTTTAAACGAAAAACCATCACAAGTTGATGATCCTTCGCTTCCTCGGAATCGAAGTATACCAAAGAAGTATGATAACAACGAAGCCAGCTCACCACATACTTTCAAAATCCCCGAAGGAACACTACAAAGCTATTTACATTGAAGTTTGTGAAAAGGTGCAGTCTTGCATTACTGAGCGGTTTTCTTCAATTGGACTCACACAGGTCATCGCAGTTGAACAGGAGTGCTTGCTTTTAGTAAACAGAGGTGAAACAAATTTGGAAAAATCAATTCAGTTTTTCAAAAATTACCTAGATATTGAGAGACTGCACTTACACTTGAATATGTTAGCCGACATCGCTAATAAGAAACAGCTGCTCTTAAAAAAAACATGCGTGCGTAAAAAAGTACATTACACAAGAGGAGGCAGTGGGAGAAATGTTATGTGAAGTAGTGAAGTGCATTAAGCTTCTCCAAGCAGTTCCAATCATTAGAGCAACAGCAGAACGGTCATTTAACGCCCTTAGACGTCTGAAGTCATTATCTCCGATCAACAATGGGACAGAAGCGATTGAACAACTTGGCTGTTCTTCATGCCCACCAAAATGTTTTGGATGGATTGGATATCCAACCAGTCATCAACGTCTTCATACTCAGTAGTCCAGTCAGACGGTCGACATTTTCACCTTTCTAAAGACACTCTAGCCCTAATAATGACATTTAGAGCAATAATGAAAATCATTATAAAATAGAGAATTAAATACATACATAATGTTAAATTTTCAGTTTCGAAATATCAGTTCTAGTTTAGTACTGTATTATTATATTACTGTAGTAATGTATTCGTTATTTTCACATACTTAAATATTTTCAGGGTGTCAGACTCAATTAAAACCCGCTATTTACATACTTCTTGACTGAAAGTATTAGGCATACTGTAATAACTTTATTAACTGTATTAAAGCATTAACTCTGAGATACTGTTTTTATTTAATGAACAGTGAGCCTTATTCAAAGTAAGCTTAAATTGGCTATTTCATTTATTAAGCAAAGTGCTATAACTGTGCGACAGCGATTTCATGTGTTATTCTTTTAATGACAGTTTAGTATTTCTTTAAATGTAATTTCATTCTTTTCAGAGCTATATATTCAATGCTCTGTAATTATCTATAAGGATGATTATGACTGTAAATTAAGTTAGCTTTTTACGAAAACACCATGCGTTTTTATGTCTTGTTTCTTTTTCAAAGCCAAAGAATGTGTCAGGCTTGTCGAGTTATCGAGAGTCCAGTTTTCGGGTTCTAATGTTGATCATATCATTCCAAACTTAAAAAACTTTAAAACTCACTATTTTTCACGTGAAATTTAGAAAATTATAAGTCGGAGCCCCTGTCACCTAACGTTACCGCTGGATATATTTCGTAAACCACATCAAATACTGACGAACCGATTCCACAGACCGAACGTGAGGAGAGGGGCTAGTGTAATTGTTTAATACAAACCATACAAAAATGCACGGAAGTATGTTTTTTAACACAAACCTACGTTTTTTTAAATGGAACCACGTTAGTTTCGTTAGCACATCTGAACATATAAACAAATACGTTATCAGTGCCGTTTGTTGCATTGTAAAATGTTAATTACATCCGGAGATATTGTAACCTAAAGTTGACGCTTGAAACCTCCGACGTTCAGTTGCGTGTTGTAACAAACACGGGCCACGGTCGGTGAGCAGAATCTGCAGGGACATGTTTACGATGACGACCGTGTTTACGAGTGTGGCTGTAGTGCACTGTTGTGGTTTGGTCTAGCTGTCGCAGCGTCCGCATGTAGCGCTGGCTGCTATTGTTATTCTGCATTCGTCTCCGCACGCAGACCAACTGTAGTACACCGTGTTACCAGACGTCTGTGATAGTGTTGTGTTGTTGGAACTGTGACCATGGTGTATTCGAACTCTGAAAAGGCGGAGACGATATTCATCTATGGCGAGTGTCGACGAAATGCAGCTGAAGCATGCAGGTTGTATGCAGAACGGTACCCGGACAGAGAGCATCCAATGTGCCGCACATTGCAAAACATCTACCGCAAACGGGTCCGTAACAGGCTCGTCACAGGAGAAGCGGGTGCAGTTGGTGTGTTAGCTGCTGTTGCCATGGAACATGAGTATACGGGACATTGCGAGAGCCGGTGGACTGAGTCAAAGTAGTGTCATGCGCATACTGCATCGTCACTGCTTTCACCCGTTTCATGTGTCGCTACATCAGCAATTACATGGTGATGACTTTAATCATCGAGTGCAATTCTGTCAATGGGCATTAACAGAGAATGCGTTGCAGTTCTACCTGTTTACCGATGAAGCGGGTTTCACAAACCACGGGGCAGTGATTCTACGCAACATGCATTACTGGGCCGTGGACAATCCTCGCTGGCTCAGACAGGTAGAGCGACAGCGACCGTGGACTGTAAATGTATGGTGCGGAATCATTGGCGACCACCTCATTGGCCCTCACTTCATTGCAGGGGCCCAAACAGCTGCAACATACATCGCGTTTCTACAGAATGATCTGCCAACGTTGCTCGAAAATGTCCCACTGGAAACGCGTTGACGTATGTGGTATCAGCATGATGGTGCACCTGCACATTCCGTAATAAACACTAGGCTGACCCTTGCAAGGATGTTCGACGGGCGTTTCATAGGACGTGGAGGACGCATAAATTGGCCAGCCCATTCTCCTGCTCTTACACCTCTGGACTTCTTTCTGTGGGGTACGTTAAAGGAGAATGTGTACCGTGATGTGCCTACAACCCCAGAGGATATGAAACAACGTACTGTGGCAGCCTGCGACGACATTACACCAGATGTACTGCGGCGTGTACGACATTCATTACGTCAGAGATTTCAATTCTGTGCACCAAATGATGGGCACCACATTGAACATCTATTGGCCTGACATGTCGGGTCACACTCCGTAATTGAAAACGGAAACCACGTGTGTACGTGTACCTCACCCCTCATGGTAATGTACACGTGCGCCAGTGAAAAAGACCAATAAAAAGGTGTTAGCATGTGGACGTAATGTGCAGTTCCAGTCTCTTCTGTACCTAAGGCCCATCACCGTTCCCTTTGGATCCCTACATAATTCGGTGCTCTCCGATACACACGATCGAACAGCGGAGGAGTGGTACTCAAGCGTCAACTTTAGGTTACAATATCTCCGGATGTAATTAACATTTTACAATGCAACAAACGGCACTGATTACGTATTTGTTTATATGTTCAGATGTGCTAACAAAACTAACGGGGTTCCATTTAAAAAAACGTAGGTTTGTGTTAAAAAATATACTTCCGTGCATTTTATTATGGTTTGTATTAACCAGTTACACTAGCCCCTCTCCTCACGTTCGGTCTGTGGAATCGATTCGTCAGTATTTGATGTGGTTTACGAAATATATCCAGCGGTAATGTTATATATATATATATATATATATATATATATATATATATATATATATCATTTGCAATTTCAACTGCATGTTTTGCATGTTTTGACTACTTGAGATTTATCTTGTTGCTTTAAGATTTCTTGTTTGGAGCCCTTCAGCCGTTGAATAATTGCCTTTTGAAACTCGGAATTCTAGAAGTTGTGCTATGTGCCGTTTTCGTTTAAAGGTGATTTTAAATTACAATAAATTACAATTTGAGTGAACCTGACCGACACCTTATTTGGCCCTTTCCACAATCCTTATCACCTGTTCTGCCCAGCGGGTTTCACTCCTGGTTTCAAAACTGTCGTATGCAATGATTGACGCAAGTGTTCATTGACTGTCGGGGTTATATTGCGATTTAGTTTGATGGAGTGAATCGCAAATGTTAATACACTTCTGCATTAAATGATGTCTTCTGACAAAGTTACACTCAAATTCCAAGCAAATAAAGTACAATTTGGACATATGGAAACATAATATTTATTAATGTATTTGTCTAATCTCATATGATCAGGGTCACCAGGCCTTCTGTTACGGCCGGCCAAAGTGGCCGTGCGGTTCTAGGCGCTGCAGTCTGGAACTACGAGGCCGCTACGGTCGCAGGTTCGAATCCTACCTCGAGCATGGATATGTGTGATGTCCTTCGGTTAGTTAAGTTTAACTAGTTCTAAGTACTGGGGGACTAATGACCTCAGAAGTTGAGTCCCATAGTGCTCAGAGCCATTTGAACCTTCCCTTACGTCGAAACAGGGTGTCACACATACAGTATCCATTACTTCATAGTTAACAAAAATAATAATTTTAGAATGAGAACGAGTATTAAAATTACCTGAGTGTCTTCAGTGACAGTGTGATTAAATTATATTGACAAAGAACTAATAAAGTGACTACTGGCATTGCTTGTACTAGCTGCAGAATGGCCTAGCTCTAAAAGTAGAAAAATGTAGGCTAATGAGAATAAGCAGCAAAAACAAACCCGTAATGTTCGCATAAGTCATTAGTAGCGTCCTGCTTGACACAGTAACGTCGTTTCAATATCTGGGCGTAGCGTTGCAAAGCGATATGAAATGGAACGAACGTGTGAGGATTGTGGAAGCGAAGGTGAATGGTCGACTTGGTTTATTTGGAGAATTTTAGGAAATTGTGGCTCATCTGCGAAAGAGAATGCATATAGGACAGTAGAGCTACCTATTATTGAGTACTGCCCGACTGTTTGGGATCCGCACCATGTCGGATTAAAGGAATACATCGAAACAGTTCAGGAGCCGCCTGCTAGATGTCACCAGTATGTTAGAAGAACACGCAGGTGTTCACGGATATGCTTCGGCAACTCAAATGGGAATCCCTGGAGGGAATGCGACGTATTTTCGTAGAACACTATTCAGAAAGAAATTACAATGAAACGAATACCCCCAGCTGCATACAGGTGGTGATATAGGGCAACGAGGACAGTTGAAAATGTGTACCCCGACCGGGACTCGAAGCCGGGATCTGTTGCCTAGATGGCAGACGCTCTATCCATCTGAACAACCGAGGATACAGAGGCTAGTGCCACTGCAAGGACTTATTTCTGGCACGCCTCCCGTGAGACACACATTCTCAGCTTGTTGTCCCGCACTATATTCATAGTGCCATTGCAGAGTAGGGGCATGTCCGAAAGAACAGATACCATCTTCACATATACACTCCTGGAAATTGAAATAAGAACACCGAGAATTCATTGTCCCAGGAAGGGGAAACTTTATTGACACATTCCTGGGGTCAGATACATCACGTGAGCACACTGACAGAACCACAGGCACATAGACACAGGCAACAGAGCATGCACAATGTCGGCACTAGTACAGTGTATATCCACCTTTCGCAGCAATGCAGGCTGCTATTCTCCCATGGAGACGATCGTAGAGATGCTGGATGTAGTCCTGTGGAACGGCTTGCCATGCCATTTCCACCTGGCGCCTCAGTTGGACCAGCGTTCGTGCTGGACGTGCAGACCGCGTGAGACGACGCTTCATCCAGTCCCAAACATGCTCAATGGGGGACAGATCCGGAGATCTTGCTGGCCAGGGTAGTTGACTTACACCTTCTAGAGCACGTTGGGTGGCACGGGATACATGCGGACGTGCATTGTCCTGTCGGAACAGCAAGTTGCCTTGCCGGTCTAGGAATGGTAGAACGATGGGTTCGATGACGGTTTGGATGTACCGTGCACTATTCAGTGTCCCCTCGACGATCACCAGTGGTGTACGGCCAGTGTAGGAGATCGCTCACCACACCATGATGCCGGGTGTTGGCCCTGTGTGCCTCGGTCGTACGCAGTCCTGATTGTGGCGCTCACCTGCACGGCGCCAAACACGCATACGACCATCATTGGCACCAAGGCAGAAGCGACTCTCATCGCTGAAGACGACACGTCTCCATTCGTCCCTCCATTCACGCCTGTCGCGACACCACTGGAGGTGGGCTGCACGATGTTGGGGCGTGAGCGGAAGACGGCCTAACGGTGTGCGGGACCGTAGCCCAGCTTCATGGAGACGGTTGCGAATGGTCCTCGCCGATACCCCAGGAGCAACAGTGTCTCTAATTTGCTGGGAAGTGGCGGTGCGGTCCCCTACGGCACTGCGTAGGATCCTACGGTCTTGGCGTGCATCCGTGCGTCGCTGCGGTCCGGTCCCAGGTCGACGGGCACGTGCACCTTCCGCCGACCACTGGCGACAACATCGATGTACTGTGGAGACCTCCCGCCCCACGTGTTGAGCAATTCGGCGGTACGTCCACCCGGCCTCCCGCATGCCCACTATACGCCCTCGCTCAAAGTCCGTCAACTGCACATACGGTTCACGTCCACGCTGTCGCGGCATGCTACCAGTGTTAAAGACTGCGATGGAGCTCCGTATGCCACGGCAAACTGGCTGACACTGACGGCGGCGGTGCACAAATGCTGCGCAGCTAGCGCCATTCGACGGCCAACACCGCGGTTGCTGGTGTGTCCGCTGTGCCGTGCGTGTGATCATTGCTTGTACAGCCCTCTCGCTGTGTCCGGAGCAAGTATGGTGGGTCTGACACACCGGTGTCAATGTGTTCTTTTTTCCATTTCCAGGAGTGTATATATATTATTCAGAAAATTAGAGAACCGGCATCTGAAGTGCTGCAGAACGATCATTGCGTCGCCAACATACATTCTGCCTAATGGCCACGGAGATAAGATACGATAAATTAGGGTTATAGGGATATCGAATGATAGTATGGCATTGACGACCGGGAGGCCCCATCCGGTGAAATTCTGCTGCCGGGTTGCAAGTCTTATTTCGTGTGACACCACAATGGGCGACTTGCGTGCCGGTAATGATGAAATGATGATTAGAATAACACAACACCCAGTCAACGAGCAGAGGAAAATCTTCAACCAGGGCTCGCTTGCATGGTAGACAAACACGTTACCACTCAGCTAGGCAGGTGGACGGCTCATACGGAGGCACACAGATAGTCGCTTTTCCTTGCTCTATTAGCGAATGAAAGTGGAAAAGAAACTACTAGTGGTGTGAGGTACCCTCCGATGCCACGCACCGTAAGGTGACTAGCGGAGTGTGTAGGGGCCTATGTAGACGCAGAATAGTGATAACAATAAAAATAATAATGTCCACAATTCTGACATTAATAACAATAATGGTAGTGACAGATGTAAGAAAAATTTATAAGTTTGAAAACAGATGTTGTCTGACATATCGTGTTGTGAGGAAAGGAAATTAAGGGAGATTACATCGGTTAAGAATACTGGGAGACGAGGAAGATCTGGCTGAAAGTAGGGATGTACAAGGGTAACGACTACATGCAGGGACAATGGCAAACTTTGTGTTGCTTTAGTAGATACGTCATTACCTGTCTTCTGAAGCTGATAATGTTATGTAGTTCTTTAAAGGGTAACATCACCGTTGAATTAAAAAAAAAAAAAAAACCTTTTTATAGGCTTGAAAGGTGCTTCAAACCTTGTAAAATATGAGGCAAAAAGTCTAACCTTTCAAAAGTCTTTGTTCGAAGGAATTCCGAGCGCTTCTTCTAATGCCTCGGATGAGCACAAACAGCCAGCTCAGTACCACCGGTAGTGTATGGTTAGAGTCAGTACCATTTCAAAACAGTAATACGTTAGCTTTGCGTCAGCAGTACCTGTACGAAAAAGACAATTCTTTCGTTTCTAATCTTCATTTTTGTATGAAGTATTGACTTTAGATAGTTAATTTGTGATTTGTAGTATACATGTTTGTCTTTAGAGTAAGACTGTGTGGTAAGAACGTAAATTAGGGCAGAAAAGATATGAAAACATCGTATCCAACACGGCGTCGAAGCAGAATTTCATCAAAGCGCCCAAATAACAGATTCACGTATGAGGCTGAGAGCAGTTCGGAAAGAGTCAGCGCCTCTGCTAGGATATCGATAAACAGTGACCTGGATGTTGGTGTGAATTACGGACTGAGCTACAGGATTATGAATTCTCTTGTCGTTTCCTCTGCTATTTTTCAACACGTGAAATGTAAGGTGTGCAATGCAGACATCAAGTTGCAAGAACGTAATCCTCGAGTCTAAGGCTTCAAAATAATTAGTGTTTGTCCACACTGTCCAGCAGTTGTTATACTATGTAGTACGATTAATCGGAACGCATACGAAATCTATCTTCGAATCGTCCTAGAAATTCACTTGCTTGGATTAGTGCTAAACGGAATTGTGAAATTTTGGGCGGTTACACAACTGCCGCGACCGATATCTCAATTGTTCTGTGACGAACTGCTGGATATGGTTTCGACTGCAAAGGCAACAGTACGATATGCCAGTTCTTGGATAGCAGATTAATGGTAAGGGCTTTCTTAAAGTAGAATTTTTTCGGTTGTTCGTGTCTGTGACATATTACAAAATATCAAACGAGTTTTTCTCGGAATATGATCTTTCAGAACGGCACGCAGCGCAGATCTAGAAATTTTCAGTCTGTTTATTTAAAAATGTACCCACAACTTTGAAAAATCGTTTCAAAATCAAACACTTACGGGATTTTCTATTAGTTTATTTAAACGACATTTACTAACAAATAAGTATTACTGACTTCATTTGCACTTTCACTGCTGATGTCGACCTCTGAGTCGGCATCGGAAGAAATCCCTTCCAAAAGGCACGTCACAAATTCCTCTTCCTTTGCTCTGCCGGGGTACATCGTGTAAAACTGGAAATACAAGAGCTTATCGCAGCAGTTCACGTTGCCCTTAGAGTTGCAATTGTTTCAAAACGAACCACCACAATAATTACTTAAATAAATACACAAATGTAGTTACAATCGTCAAAACACAGAGTATAAACTGGAATAGGACAGTTTTCTGTACCTAATCCAACATAAAACATACCTTATAGAGCCACAGTTTAACACAATTTGAAAACACAGACGATCTTGCACCGCACACAAAAACGGCTCCTATATTTGCTCATCTAACTGCTAAGATTTGAAACACATGAATTTGTTGAAGATGCAGCTGCTAGAGGTCAGCACCTAGTGGAGAAGCAAAGGATGGCACAGCTGTAGCTACTGTGTATGTGCCATGAAATGAGAGCGTCCTAGGTGGCTTCGAAACGAACCACATCGCCTGAAAGGATTCATAAATAGGCAGCTTCTTGACTGCAGCTGTACAGTGACTGAATACATTCAATCAGCTCTCAGTAGACAGAGCATCACTTCATAATCAGAAAATAAATATTTCTCTGTGATTTTTCTTCTTTGCTTCCAACCGATTTATTACTGGTAACTAGTATTCCCGACTAGTACCAGAAAGCGTGAACACAAAGCACGAAATTACAACACGGCATTGATCACCAGAAGAACCCCTTTCGGTAAGCGCTTCAGAGGAAAAGACTGCTGATTAAATGGAGAACTGATACCTGAAAGGGCTAAGAAAATCATTAATTGTAAAATACCTACAATGGCGACACTCTTCTGAGTGTACTCAAAAGGCAGGATCCCATAGTTAGCCAAGAACATAAAAGAAACAGTTTTTAGTTTCCCTAGAACCAATGTCGTACTAAGAGGCCATAATACCTTTGTAACATGGGTAGCAGTCCAGCAACGTAAGCAGCGCGGCATCCTCAAAGCTAACGAGAAAAGACTGCCGAGTGGAAGCAGCTGTGTTGCGACAGGAGGCGAACTCTAATTCTCGGGTAAAATAACAAAAGTGGGAAGCACAGAAATTTAAAGTCATAGTGTTAGGTTCGAAACACTCACGTAAATACAAAAATACAAAAATACAAAAAACGCAATACCTACAATGTGATTTTAATGTAATTCAAATACAGCAATTACTTAAATTTTCTACACATCACGTAATTATCAAATCATAATATAACTTTAAAAATGACTCTGCGTAATTTAATTCCAAATGAAAAACAATTTTTGATTTTTTAAATATTGTTTATTCTGTAGGAACAAAAGAAAAGTTGGAGGTAATGCTTTAAAATACCTGTGTAATTTAATTAAGTTATTGATTAAAATGTAGGCTACGTAATCTAACTAGACCGCGTCAGCGTTAAATTGACTTGCTCATAAATCCTGACACTTACGAAAATATGAAAGATAAATAAAAAATACTTTCTGAAGTACTTGTGAGCTCAGTTGCTTTCCACTACAGACACTATTCACTTGAGCTTCTAGATCTTCCGTATGAGTTCGTCGCTACAAGATACAGCTTATCACCAATATTTAAATAAAATTCGATTAAAATTCAAAATAAATCTCTCTAGAATGTAGACTACAGGGCTACACCCTGTAACTGCAGCAGTCTGTGAAATACACACAAACATAATAGTTTTTTCGACAAACTGAAATATCACCTCCAATTCGAGATTTCTTTCAGGAATTAAGCGGGTCATGAATTCACCGATTAACTTTCGTTGAGAGCACGACAGTATCGTAGGCGTAACTGCTTAGCAGCTGTATTAACGTAGATAGATACTTGTATCATCCGTACAACAGCTGTGTTGCAGCCACATATTGAAATCGATATAGTGAAGTGACTGAAAGGCTACGGTTGGTGTGTATAAATGAAACCCTGAGAGGAAGAAATTGATGCATCAATATTTTTGTACCATCAACGGATGTGCTGCTGTAACATATTGAAATCTTTATAGTGAACTGACTCAAGGGATACTGCAGATGTGTATAAATGAAACCCAGAGAAGAAGAAACTGACGCGTTTATAGTCTTGTACCATCAACAGATATTATACGTTATGCATTCAAAATACTCTTACTATCGGAAAGGATATATGAGCTGAACACTTGCGACGTAGTGAATGAATCGTTATCTTGACGCTGGAACGAGCAGAAGAGGAAAAATATAGTAGAGACAAAGAAACTAGAACATTCAACAGAGATAATTCGAGATAGTTTGGTGTAACAGGCACTGAAAGATGTAAAGATTTTAATACTATAAGAAGAGGAAAGAAGGTACCGACCAGTTAAGAAACAGATGACTTAATGACTTACGAAGTTCTTTCTTTACAGTTTAATATTACTACTCCAGCGTTATGCGAAGAATTTTGAACACTGTTGTTAGTTCTTTCACAAGAAGTTTTGAGGTCTTAAAGTACGTTTTACGAGGTGCATTCATGTTCTAAGGCCTCCGATTTTTTCTCTAATTAACTTCTCACCCGAAATCGATGAAACTGGTGTTACTTCTCGACGTAATCGCCCTGCAGACGTACACATTTTTCACAACGCTGACGCCATGGTTCCATGGCAACAGCGAAGGCTTCTTTAGGAATCTGTTTTGACCACTGGAAAAACGCTGAGGCAATAGCAGCACGGCTGGTGAATGTGCGGCCACGGAGAGTGTCTTTCATTGTTGGAAAAGCCAAAAGTCACTAGGAGCCAGGTCAGGTGAGTAGGGAGCATGAGGAATCAGTTCAAAGTTGTTATCACGAAGAAACTGTTGCGTAACGTTAGCTCGATGTGTCGGCGCGTTGTCTTGGTGAAACAGCACACACGCAGCCCTTCCCGGACGTTTTTGTTGCAGTGCAGGAAGGAATTTGTTCTTAAAAACATTTTCGTAGAATGCACTTGTTACCGTAGTGCGCTTTGGAACGCAATGGGTAAGGATTACGCCCTCGCTGTCCCAGAACATGGACACCATCATTTTTTCAGCACTGGCGGTTACCCGAAATTTTTTTGGTGGCGTTGAATCTGTGTGCTTCCATTGAGCTGACTGGCGCTTTGTTTCTGGATTGAAAAATGGCATCCACGTCTCATCCATTGTCACAACCGACGAAAAGAAAGTCCCATTCACGCTGTCGTTGAACGTCAACATTGCTTGGCAACATGCCACACGGGCAGCCATGTGGTCGTCCGTCAGCATTCGTGGCACCCACCTGGATGACACTTTTCGCATTTTCAGGTCGTCATGCAGGATTGTGTGCACACAACCCACAGAAATGCCAACTCTGGAGGCGATCTGTTCAACAGTCATTCGGCGATCCCCCAAAACAATTCTCTCCACTTTCTTGATCATGTCGTCAGACCAGCTTGTGCGAGCCCGAGGTTGTTTCGGTTTGTTGTCACACGATGTTCTGCCTTCATTAAACTGTCGCACCCACGAACGCACTTTCGACACACCCATAACTCCATCACCACATGTCTCCTTCAACTGTCGATGAATTTCAATTGGTTTCACACCACGCAAATTCAGAAAACGAATGACTGCACGCTGTTCAAGTAAGGAAAACGTCGCCATTTTAAGTATTTAAAACAGTTCTCATTCTCGCCGCTGGCGGTAAAATTCCATATGCCGTATGGTGCTGCCATATCTGGGACGTATTGACAATGAACGCGGCCTCATTTTAAAACAATGCGCATGTTTCTATCTCTTTCCAGTCCGGAAAAAAAAATCGGAGGCCTTAGAACTTGAATGCACCTCGTATACACAAACTCCACCACTATTAACGTCTACCCTCTAGAATCACAGTGAGGTTAACAAGGGGGCGAGAGTGACAATACGTCGCTAACGAATAGCTCTCAATTCTTGTCTACGACCGTCATGGGCTTCGTAGTGTTCACATACAGGGTAAAGGAATAACGAATATTTATAAAGCATCCTCTTATACCGCTTTCAAAGCAGTCGTTTCGGCTTTTTATTCATACATATTTCTTGCGGCACTGTAACAGGGTAAGGCATTCGCTACGACAAAAGAAATTCTGCAACATCTTGTATTCCGTGTGACTTTAACAGAGAAGGTATGAAAACTGTCACTTCTCTGCCACCTGACACGCGTTTAGTTCGCGGAAGAGGAGGCGCAACGCCTTATAAAATGTCAACTCCATACTTCCGTTACGGAGCAAGTGCTATGAGATGTTACCTTCCACAACTCTGTTTGTTGAATGTTACTGTAAACGTTTACGACGCTGACGTCTTACAATACAGAGAAAAACTGTTGTAACTACTAACTGTATCTATTGTTACATAAAAACCTGTAGCCATACTTAAACACCGTTACTTCTCAGTACGAAATGAACGTTTTACTAGAAGGCCAGACGCCTCAGTTACTTTAAAGCAAGTGCATATTACGAATTTTATGTGCAATAAAAAAATCAGATAAATATTCGTCTCGTGGAATGATAAAATCGACCGTAGATCACGACGATTTACGCGGATATGGCAGATATCTGAATGGTAATCAGTCGAATAGAATAAATTCTTGATAAGTTGTTTGTAACTAATTATTACCTGAGAAGGTACTATGTCCTGTTAAAGTAAAAGAAAACCTAACTATTAATTGACAACAACAAGCTAACGAGTAATTTCTTTGGTGTCAGGAGTTACAGAAATGTGTTGCAGAATCAATAGCAACAGCATTCGACTTGCGAGAGTGCGTTGGCAAAGTAATTAGAATATTAAATAACAATACTATCAAAAATCAAAACGCTATTTCACTAGATAACAGAATTTTATCTTATAAGCGTTTATTGTTGCGAATTTCAGTTGTTTTATTCGTTCAAAGTAAAGTTTTTCCAGCTATGTGTATTACTACTACATTCAAAAAATAACATCTTCAATCTACATCTACATTTACATCTACATCTACATTTATACTCTGCAAGCCACCCAACGATCTGTGGCGGAGGGCACTTTACGTGCAACTGTCATTACCTCCCTTTTCTGTTCCAGTCGCGTATGGTTCGCGGGAAGAACGACTGTCTGAAAGCATCCGTGCGCGCTCGAATCTCTCTGATTTTACATTCGTGATCTCCTCGGGAAGTATTAAGTACGGGGAAACAATATATTCGATACCTCATCCAGAAACGCACCCTCTCGAAACTTGGCGAGCAAGCTACACCGCGATGCAGAGCGCCTCTCTTGCAGAGAATGCCACTTGTGTTTGCTAAACATCTCCGTAACGCTATCACGGTTACCAAATAAGCCTGTGACGAAACGCGCCGCTCTTCTTTGGATCTTCTCTATCTCCTCCGTCAACCCGATCTGGTACGGATCCCACACTGATGAGCAATACTCAAGTATAGGTCGAACGATTGTTTTGTAAGCCACCTCCTTTGTTGATGGACCACATTTTCTAAGAATCTCAACCTGGTACCCGCCTTATCAACAATTAATTTTATATGATCATTCCACTTCAAATCGTTCCGCACGCATACTCCCAGATATTTTACAGAAGTAACTGCTACCAGTGTTTGTTCCGCTATCATGTAATCATACAATAAAGGATCCTTCTTTCTATGTATTCGCAATACATTACATTTGTCTATGTTAAGGATCAGTTGCCACTCCCTGCACCAAGTGACTATCCGCTGCAGATCTTCCTGCATTTCGCTACAATTTTCTAATGCTGCAACTTCCCTGTATACTACAGCATCATCCGCGAAAGCCGCATGGAACTTCCGACACTATCTACTAGGTCATTTATATATATTGTGAAAAGTAATGGTCCCATAACACTCCCTTGTGGCACGCCAGACGTTACTTTAACGTCTGTAGACGTCTCTCCATTGATAACAACATGCTGTGTTTTGTTTGCTAAAAATTCTTCAATCCAGCCACACAGCTGGTCTGATATTCCGTAGGCTCTTACTTTGTTTATCAGGCGACAGTGCGGAACTGTATCGAACGCCTTCCGGAAGTCAAGGAAAATAGCATCTACCTGGGAGCCTGTATCTAATATTTTCTGGGTCTCATGAACAAATAAAGCGAGTTGGGTCTCACACGATCGCTGTTTCCGGAATCCATGTTGATTCCAACAGAGTAGATTCTGGGTTTCCAAAAACAACATGATACTCGAGCAAAAAACATGTTCTAAAATTCTACAACAGATCGATGTCAGAGATATAGATCTATAGTTTTGCGCATCTACTCTCAGTCTTGAAGACTGGGACTACCTGTGCTCTTTTCCAATCATTTGGAACCTTCCGCTCCTCTAGAGACTTGCGGTACACGGCTGTTAGAAGGGGGGCAAGTTCTTTCGCATACTCTGTGTAGAATCGAATTGGTATCCCGTCAGGTCCAGTGGACTTTCCTCTGTTGAGTGATTCCAGTTGCTTTTCTATTCCTTGGACACTTATTTCGATGTCAGCCATTTTTTCGTTTGTGCGAGGGTTTAGAGAAGGAACTGCAGTGCGGTCTTCCTCTGTGAAACAGCTTTGTAAAAAGGTGTTTAGTATTTCAGCTTTACGCGTGTCATCCTCTGTTTCAATGCCATCATCATCCCGGAGTGTCTGGATATGCTGTTTCGAGCCACTTACTGATTTAACGTAAGACCAGAACTCCCTAGGATTTTCTGTCAAGTCGGTACATAGAATTTTACTTTCAAATTCACTGAACGCATCACGCATAGCCCTCCTTACGCTAACTTTGACATCGTTTAGCTTCTGTTTTTCTGAGAGGTTTTGGCTGCGTTTAAACTTGCAGTGAAGCTCTCTTTGCTTTCGCAGTAGTTTTCTAACTTTGTTGTTGAACCACGGTGGGTTTTTCCCGTTCCTCACAGTTTTACTCGGCACGTACCTGTCTAAAACGCATTTTACGATTGCCTGGAACTTTTTCCATAAACACTCAACATTGTCAGTGTCGGAACAGAAATTTTCGTTGTGATCTGTTAGGTAGCCTGAAATCTGCTTTCTATTACTTTTGCTAAACAGATAAACCTTCCTCCCTTTTTTTATATTCCTATTAACTTCCATATTCAGAGATGCTGCAACGGCCTTATGATCACTGATTCCCTGTTCTGCACTTACAGAGTCGAAAAGTTCGGGTCTGTTTGTTATCAGTAGGTCCAAGATGTTATCTCCACGAGTCGGTTCTCTGTTTAATTGCTCGAGGTAATTTTCGGATAGTGCACTCAGTATAATGTCACTCGATGCTCTGTCCCTACCACCCATCCTAAACATCCGAGTGTCCCAGTCTATATCTGGTAAATTGAAATCTCCACCTAAGACTATAACATGCTGAGAAAATTTATGTGAAATGTATTCCAAATTTTCTCTCAGTTGTTCTGCCACTAATGCTGCTGAGTCGGAAAGTCGGTAAAAGGAGTCAATTATTAACCTAGCTCGGTTGTTGAGTGTAACCTCCACCCATAATAATTCACAGGAACTATCCACTTCTATTTCACTGCAGGATAAATTACTACTAACAGTGACAAACACGCCACCACCGGTCGCATGCAATCTATCTTTTCTAAACACCGCCAGTGCCTTTGTAAAAAATTCGGCACAATTTATCTCTGGCTTGAGCCAGCTTTCTGTACCTATAACGATTTCAGCTTCGGTGCTTTCTATCAGCGCTTGAAGTTCCGGTACTTTACCAATGCAGCTTTGACAGTTTACAATTACAATATGGATTGCTGCTTGGTCCCCGCATTTCCTGACTTTGCCCCGCACCCTTTGAGGCTGTTGCCCTTTCTGTACTTGCCCGAGGCCATCTAACCTAAAAAACCGCCCAGTCCACGCCACACAACCCCTGCTACCCGTGTAGCCACTTGCTGCGTGTAGTGGACTCCTGACCTATCCAGAGGAACCCGAAACCCCACCACCATACGGCGCAAGTCGAGGAATCTGCTGCACACACGGTCGCAGAACCGTCTCAGTCTCTGATTCAGACCCTCCACTCGGCTCTGTACCAAAGGTCTGCAGTCAGTCCTGTCGACGATGCTGCAGATGGTGAGCTCTGCTTTCATCCCGCTAGTGAGACTGGCAGTCTTCACCAAAACAGATAACCGCCGGAAGCCAGAGAGGATTTCCTCCAATCCATAGCGACACACATCATTGGTGCCGACATGAGCGACCACCTGCAGATGGGTGCACCCTGTACCCTTCATGGCATCCGGAAGGACCCTTTCCACATCTGGAATGACTCCCCCCGGCATGCACACGGAGTACACATTGGTTTTCTTCCCCTCTCTTGCTGCCATATCCCTAAGGGGCCCCATTACGCGCCTGACGTTGAAGCTCCCAACTACCGGTAAGCCCACCCTCTGCGACCGCCCGGATCTTGCAGACTGAGGGGCAACCTCTGGAACAGGACAAGCAGTCATGTCCGGCCGAATGGTTCTACATGCCAGCACTCTCAGAACGCTGTCAACAAATGTCTTAACTGTGTTGTCTAGTGGCTGTAGTGAACCCTCAGTACGGCCGTTCTGAATATTTCTCCACTCAATAATGTAATTCATTTACAGTGTTCTGAACCGAAGTTCACGTGTGCAGTTTGATAGCTACAGTCGAGCCTGGCGAGCAAAGATAAGTTTTGTTGTAATTAATAAAATATTGACATGTGGAATAATCGGGTCTACTGCCGATGTTTGTGTCGCTCTGGCACAATATTTCGGCCACGTAACTCGTTGCCTTCTTCAGGTGCCACCTGAGACTGTTGTAAGGCGCTGCTTGTAAGGTGTCGTTTCTTCCCCGCGGGCGCGGACCGCGAACAGAGCCCCCGACGCGAGACGGGCCTCAGACAGCTGCCACAACTACAGATGGTGGACTAGGCGGGCGCGGACGTCTGTCGGATCACCAGGGAAGTGCCAACACCTCGGGAGCAGCGCCAAGCGGGCGCGGACCACGAACGGAACGCCACATGCGGGTCCGGCCCCAGACAACTGTCACGACAACAGACGGTGGACGAGTCGGGCGCGGACGTCCGTGGGAGCACCAGGGAGGGGTAAAAACCTGAGGAGCAGCACCTGGCGGGTGCGGACCGCGAACGGAACGCCCGACACAGGACAGGCCTCAGAGAGCTGCCACAGATTGCTCCCAAGTCGGGCGCGGACGTCCGAGGGAACACCTGGGAAGAGACAACACATTACAAGCAGCGCCAGGCGGGCGCGGACGGCAAAGAGAGCAACCAGCGCCCTCTGGGCATAAATACTGGACAAGATCCTCCAACACGGCGCACAGCAGGCCTGAGCTGGCGAGGCGAGCGCATCGCTGCCGTTGCGCGCTTAGCCTACTCGGCCGTTGAGAGCTCGTGAAGAGGTTTTCTGTGCTGTGGGCGCCGCGGAGAGCAGATTGTCGTGCGTTGTTCTTACAACGCGTGCAAATTGTCGTGTTCCGCGCCTCGCAGCATGGGAAAGAAGGGTGCGCAGAGGAAACCTGCCGCTACGAAGGGTCCTTCGGTTGTGCAACTCACCGAGTCTGCCGACCATGCGAGGAACTCCCGTGAAGACGAGTCGCGGCCTGCTCCCCCTTTGTACGTCAAGTGCAAAGGCGCGTGGACAGCGCTGTTCGACACCATCACGAATTGTGGTCGGAACGAGGTGGTCTACGAGTCTGTCGATACAGACTCGCTGATCTGCGTTCGAGCTGCAAACGTGGCCGACCACAGGGCGATCAAGGTCGCAGTGGCCGACCACGTCGTCGACGCACCGCCGGCGCGTGATAAGGCACCTTCCGTCGGAAGGATGAAGACGACCAAGGCACTCCTCAGGGGGTTCCCTTGGTGCTGTGACGAGGCAGCGGTCCGGGAAGGGCTGCTGCGAGCCTTGCGGCTGCACAACCGGACCAACAGGAAGAGGGCGCCGCTCTATGCCGTGACCGTGCAAACGGTCGACGGCGGGAGCGACATCTTCGACTTGCGGAAGTTGCTGGGCTTCCCGGTGACGACAGAGGCTCTCCCAACCGCCATGCTTCAGGTGCCAGGGCGAGGGCCATGTAGCGAAGTATTGCCGCAACGCGGCGCGGTGCGTCAAGTGCTCAGGCGAGCACGACAGCCGCGCCTGCGACCGCGGCAGCAACGCTCTGCCGACTTGTGTCCGGTGTGGCGGCCCGCACGTCGTCAGCTGGCGCGGTTGTGCGGCTTTCTCAAGCCGCACCCTGACCGGGGGCGGCGAAGCGGCCGCGGCCGCACCGACGCAGCAGCAGAAGAGAAGACGACGTCGGAAACGGCGTAGGGCGCAGACCAGCCCGGCGCAGCTGAGGGACGGCGCAGTAGCAGATCCACCTGCCAGGGGCAGGGACGACCGCTCGGAAACGGGCAGCCAGGACGCAGCTCGCCCTCCCGTGAAGAAGTGTGACCTCGAACTCGGCGCCGCCGTGAAAGAGGCCACAGCAGCCCTCAAAGCCGTCATGGCGGCGGAGAGGGCTGCCTTCGCAGCCGCCGTGGCTGCAGAGAAGGATGAGGCCTTGAGGCAACTGCGAGCAGTCTTCGCCCAAGGCCTCAGCGCAGTCGTACCTGCGAACACTCCTGCGACCACGCAGAAGGACGTTCGCGCACCTATCCCAGCGGTTGTCCCAGCAGCACCGCAGGTGAGAGGCGCAAAGAAGACAACCGCCGCCCCAGCTGAACCGGTGGCAACGCCGACTGCTGCGGGAGCGGGCCCCGCAAGGGATAGAGAAGCCAAAAGGGCAGCCTTTATCGCAGAAGCGCGAGCGAATGGTAATACTTCCTCCGACGCTGAACTGGCGCAGCTCTCCGAACAAGCGGAGCTCATGGAAGCTACGTTACGGAAAGGCTGCGGCGTGCAGTAGAGGAGGACGCTGAACGGTAGCCGATCGCCGCCGTTCTGCACCAGCCTGATGAAGCTGCACCGAGTCACTGACGACAAGGCGCAGCAGAGGGCCTAACAGCAGCGCATGCGTTGCCGCGCCGAACTTTTATGTTACAGGGAGGAAGCCACTGCGGCCGGCCCAGGAGACTACAAGCGAGCCCAGCCGCAGCAACCGGACTGACCCAGCTAACGACCACGCAGTACATAGGTAACGTTGCACGATACCTCACGCTAACCACCCCTCACCTTGCATGCTCTGTCGCAGCTAGCAAGCCGCTACTGCCCTTACTACCCGTCCTACTGTCGCAGAGGTTTTTTCCCTTGGCGCTGGCCTTGGCACTTTTTTTCCTATGCTCTTACAACCGCTACCCTTCGATCGTTTTCGACCACTTCTATCTCCTGATGGACCATGTTAATGAGTAGTCTTACCCAGACGCATGGATAACATCACAGCCTGCATCCTGTGACGCCTGATTCAAATACTAACATGCTTACGGAGGTGACAGTGGAACTTTTGGTTTGGTCACCACGTTGGTGCGGGCGTGGAGGGGCCCCATCCTTCATTAAAAAAAAATCCAACACGGCAGTCTCAGGTAGCACCTGAAGAAGACAACGAGTTAAGGCCTGGCCAGACAGAATGCGGCCTGGCCGTCTTGCCTGTGGCCTTGAGCCGCAGCCGGCAGGCCGCACTGTTGCATCGCTCGTTACTGTACGGCGGCGGTCACACAGAGTGCGGCTTCGACGCACCGGCAGCCGGCCTGCCGCACCGGCCGCCGCCGGGTTGTCACACATTACTGATTCGCCGCAAGCCGGAGCGGCTGCTTGCCTCTGTTGGCGCATTCAACCGCTCTGGTGTCACACTGGAAGCAGCGGCTTGAGGCGGTTTTTGTCTTGCAGCTCGTAGTGCATGCGTCATGGACACAGAAAGACTTATAGAGGAGGTGAGACAATATAACTTTTTGTCTGATACACGAGATCCTCATTTGGAGGTAGAATACTTTTGCCCTCGATATACTCTTGATAGAAAGCTGAATTCTCAGAAATAGTGTTGTCACTGTGACGTCCATAACTTCCAATATCAACTACTGTAAACACCGTAGTATGGATCAACGATCGCCAGGAGAACTAGCTAAAAGAACTGTTTGTAACAGGAGAACTGGGATCCACTATCTTTCGGGCATTTTAACCTGATAGGCTTTCCGTCTATGCTTCCAAGGCAATCCGGAAACCCCCAAAGTTCTAGAAATCCTCCTTCAGATTTCTTCCACATCTCTGTTGCCTGGCACACTTGTTCACAATATCTGAGACCGTTGAACGTCCTAACCGAAAAGAAAAAGCTGTGGTCTGGTGACTGTCGCCTGTAGTCAAGTATCTGGAAAAGATTAAAATCAATTATGCCGATAGAACGAATAGATAAGTTAACGACCGAAGATATGTTTGTTTAAAATTCAACGACAATGTTATGAATACAATGAAACAAAACAATCTATTAAGTAGAAAGTGCTTTCTAGCGGGACATACGAAACTAGATGTTACTATCGTTTGCTGTATTCGTAAACACTGCAGATAAATTTATCACTCCACTCGTAACTACGTTGTGGGATAGCACTTTCTTCCGCCGAACCTTTCATATGATACAACAAAACTGAAATGGAATAATTTATATGACTTCTATTTCAAGCACAAAGAGGCCACAAACGGTAAAACTTACCTCAAACAAACAGCTTGTCTGTGCCTTGTATCAATTGGCTTTCTCCAGTTCGTTGTACACTTCTCGGTGCTACCTTTTTATCAGGCGATGCATTTCCTCGAAACATTCTCGCTACATACGAAAATATTTGAAGAACCTATCTTTGCCAGACTCTAGATCAATACACAAATGATAGTATTCTCCTAAGCTTTCTCTCTTGCTATCAATGTCGTGCACCCAACATCTCCTTTTCTTGGTGCCATTTCGTATCGCTAGTGCAAGCTACTCATTTCTGCAATAAAAAAAAAATCGCACAAAGATAATGCAAGCTCAATAATGGGTTTCAGCCCCTTCCACAGTGTAACACAGCTGACGCATCAAGAGTCGCTGCGGCCGGCCGCTGCCTGTGTGGCGTCCCTGGCCGCTGACAGGCCCGGCCCACCGCTGCACCGTCCGTCGCAGCGGCAGGCCGGATTCTGTCTGGCCAGGCCTTTACGTGGCCGAAATGTTGTGCCAGAGCGACACAAACAACCGGCAGTAGACCCGATTATTCCACATGTCAAGTTCTCGCCGGGAAAGCCTGAAGAGTTACAATTAAATATTACTTATTCAGAGTGTTGTAATTAAATGTATTATTACTAGCCACCTCAATGTCCAAGCAGTCTGAGTCGAGATTCACTGAGAGTATAAGCCACATTCTTATGATTTTTCGAAATCTCAACAACCTCTCAAATCTTCCATCACGGTACCATTATATAAATTTTATCGACCATTTCTTTGTCCTGTTAGTTATATACATGTTTGACAGACAATAGTAGGAATCTGCAGCTAGTTTTTAGGATAGTATTAGACAGTTTATGTTGTGCTGTTTTCCGCACCTCCTTCCTCCCCCGCCCCCCCTTCTGACTCTCTCTCTCTCTCTCTCTCTCTCTCTCTCTCTCTCTCTCTTCTCTCTCTCTCTTTAGCTGAGTACCCAGTGTTGCTCCTCCTCTACCCCTCATTATCCATTTCCTCCTCCCCCTTCCTGTCCACCCCCTCATCATCATCTCTCTCTCTCTCTCTCTCTCTCTCTCTCTCTCTCTCTCTCTCTCTCTCTCTCTCCACCTCCTCCACATCCACTCTCTGACCATCTGCACATGCCTCTTTCTCTGTCCTTCTGTTGCTCCACCTCACTTGCCTACCTGCTCCTCCTCCATCTCTCTATCGATCTACTCCCACCCCCTTTGTCTACATGCTCCTTCCACCTCTGTCCATCTGCTCTGCCCCCCTCTGTCCACCTGTCCCCCTGTACGTATCCTTCTCCTGGTCTAAGTCCATCTCCTCCATTCCCTCCTCCCTTACATCTTTTCCTGCTTCCTCTGTCTGTCCATATCCTCCGTTACCCTCTCTCTGTCCGTCACCTTCTCTTTCCTTTCCATCCATTTCCTCTTCCCACCTCTCTCTCTCAATCTCCTTCTCCCGCTATCTGTGTCCATCTCATGCTTCCCCTCTCTGTATGCCCATCACCTCCTCTCCCCTTCACACTACATATTATCATCCCTTCCCCAATAACAGCATGATGGTTCTTAACCACACAGTATTTATGTCCAGGTAGTAAGTAACATATGTACCAAGCTCGGTGGAAGTCGACCAGTGGTTTAGGAGGAGCGTCTTGCCCATGCCTTTGGCCACGTACGCACGTATAAACGTACATTTAACGTGTCCAGAATGAAATTTTCACTCTGCAGTGGAGTGTGCGCTGGTATGAAATTTCCTCGCAGATTCAAACTGTGTTCCGGACTGAGACTCGAAATCGGGAACTTTGCTGTTCGCGGGCAAGTACTTTACCGACTGAGCTACCCAAGCACGACTCAGGACCCGTCCTCACTCCTTTAATTCTGCCAGTACCTCGTCTCCCACCTTCCAAACTTCTCAGAAGATCTCCCACGCAGGAGAGATTCTGTGAAGTTTGGAAGGTAGGAGATGTAGTGGCGGAATTAAAGCTGTGAGGACGGGTCGTGGGTCGTGCTTGGGTAGCTCAGTCGGTAGACTACGTGCTCGCGAATGGCAAAGGTCCCGAGTTTAAATCTCCGTCCGGCACACAGTTTAAATCTGCCAGGAGTTTCAGTACAGTCGTCCTAATGCGGAAACAAAGCGATTTGTAGGACCTCCAAAAGGGCATGATCATTAGCTTCCAGACCAAGGTTGGAAACATTTCCCAAATGGCTAAGTTTTGAATCTGATCGCGTACGGCCGAAGTATACTGTTCGTGGAAAACTGGCGCTATCCAAAACCTGCACCAAGAAAACCGTGGTGAACCACGGGCTATAGACGACAAGAGAGAAAGACGGCTGCGGAGATGTGTACGGGCGAACAGACGCGTAGCTGTAGAGCCGCTGACCATCCAGATAAACCAAGGGGCTACCAACAGTGTGTCCGCAAAGGCCGCTCGGCGACCGTTGCTGCGTATGTGCGTCTGCTGCAGTTACCTGGTACACGGTGACTACTGTTCATCGGAGAGGAAGGTTGGAATTTGCACGCCATTACTGCAACTGGACGTCCACTGAACGTTGACAGGTGGCTTTTTCAGATGAATCACGTTTTATGCTCCATCAGACAGATGGCTGTTCATGTATATGGCATGTAACGTCTGTAAGCAAACACGCTGCAACAATTGTCGGAAGGGCCCGAGCCGGAGGAGGGAGTGTTATTGTCTGGGAAATGGTTCAAAATGGCTCTGAGCACTATGGGACTCAACTGCTGTGGTCATAAGTCCCCTAGAACTTAGAACTACTTAAACCTAACTAACCTAAGGACAGCACACAACACCCAGCCATCACGAGGCAGAGAAAATCCCTGACCCCACCGGGAATCGAACCCGGGTACCCTGGCGTGGGAAGCGAGAACGCTACCGCACGACCATCTGGGAAATGTTTTCAGGGCATTCTCGGGCTCATTTTATCATTCTGAAGGAACAATAGTAGGCATCTATCCAGCTCCTATCCTTGGGCCCATGTCTAAACCTACGTGCAGTTTATTTTTCCTCGGCACGACGGCGTCTACCAGCAGGGCAATGCAACGTGTCACACAACCCTCAGTGTGCATTGTTCAGATAGCAGCGGGGTGAGTTTACCGTACTCTGCTGGCCACAAAACTGACCAGATTTAAAAGAAAATCGTGAATCTGTGGTACTACTTGGATCGGTCTGTACGCTCCACGGATCTTCAGCCGAGTAACCTGGCGCAGACGGCCACAGCAATGTGCAGTGGAGTCGGCACGTCACCACAACCCTGTCGTTACCTTCCAGAACATCAGTGACAATCCTCCTGCACGTCTCGCAGGGATCCGCGTTGCAAAATGAGGTTATTCAGACTTTTTACAGGCAGTCATATTAATTCGACTGGATGGTGTACTTGACTGGAGCGATGCGTTTCTACCTAAAAAAGGAAGGTAGTATCCTTCACTGTTTATTCTGGTGACGAATCGTAATAAACGCTGTCGTAGTGAAAGAACAAAAACTATAAATATATTTTTCAGGCAAAAGCCACTGGAGAGCAAAGAAAGCTTCCACATCCCACAGCCTTTCTTAAAACAAAGGCAGACAAGCAGTCGGAAAAGGCGTCTTGTATTTACAAACGCCTGGTGGCGATAACAGAAAAAGAATATCTAGAAATGTTAGGGTTTAGTTTATATGCAGAAAACGAGTATGTGGTCAGTGTCCTTCTTTGTTTACCCGTACATTACGGAAACTGTTACGGGCGTGAAAAAAACTGAAATAAAAACGACACGAGAAATGCTCTTGCTGACATTGTTGTTGTAGATGGAAGAAACAACAAAAAAAGTAGCTGTAAAACGGAACACCTGTTTGTTTAGAAAAATGTCTAGTTTAAGCAGCTTGAAGTTAAACGTTATGTGAAGCGGAAATAAGAACACCCAAAGTATCATTATTAGGACTAATGCACCATAATGTAATAAAATGTAAGATAAATGCGGCTGAATTTTCTCATTTTCAGAATACTGAAGGAGTGACCTTTTTTACTTGCTAAAATAATTCAATAGCTTCGATCGCATAAAATATTTCTTTATCTAAGACATCCGGTTTCGACAGACTTTGCTGCCACTTTCAGGTCTTATAAACTTTTTTGTGGTGCAACGTGTTCATCTTACGTTGGACCTCACGCCAAGCTGCCATGTGGATAAAAACAGCACATTGTAGAAGGTCTGTCATAAGTGAAATATTTAAAAACATAAAAAAATCCATTTACATATATATACATCGCGCACACATCGTTGTTCAAATGGCTCTGAGCACTATGGGACTTAACTTCTGAGGTCATCAGTCCCCTAGAACTTGGAACTACTTAAACCTAAGTACATCACACACATCCATGCCCGAGGCAGGATTCGAACCTGTGACTGTAGCGGTCGCGCGGTTCCAGACTGTAAGGCCTAGAATCGCTCGGCCATTGCGGCCGGCACAGATCGTTGTTACATCACATAAACACAGTACGCAGTAGCACATCTGCTTACATGAGCTGGACATATTCTGAACAGTGAAAATCCCCTGGCAACCAGTTTTTACAGACTGATAAACGAATTCTCAGTAGATCGTTACTTGCAGCTCCTTCTCTGACTAGAAAGCTAATACTTATACAGAGGGCAGACACTTGTTACGAAACACGCTTTCTCAGCGCTACTCCTCTCCCAAGCAACAATTGCTCCACCCATACCCTGCACACCCATCTGCATCCAATGAAGTTAAAAATGCGTGAACTACACATACTGCTTGTAAATCACTTGATCGTTGGACTTCTGGATTCTGAAATGGCGAAATTCGAAGAATTCAAGCTGCCAATGCTTTGTGTCTGAGCACTGCATTGCCACTAATGATAATAATGATATATTCTACTGTGTCATCACAACGGTTTGTTCAGTGATGTTCCCAAAATCTTCTAAATATTCTTGACCGAAGTCCCTGACACAATACTCCATTAAACATTCAGACGGATATACATAGCATATGTTTCTAATATGTACAGACAGGTTAATACTTACGACTGGCATACAACTACGGAATTTGAGTTGTCCTACCTATTCGCAGATTAATACTGTGCGAAATACTGTAAGAGAAACAACTAATTTCACATATCCAGCAGCTAGAGAGGTGTCTCTCATACCCCCGTATACCAATAATTCCAACTGATTTACACACTGGCTTCAAGGGACTCCAATTCTCAGTCAACGTTTCGTTTGCGAAGAACTATAAGCAAATCTTGGAGGGGGGAGGGAGAGATGCGTAGACAGGGGGATGGAGGAGATGAGGACGTAATAAAGTTTCCACAGATACTTATCACCTGCCCAAAACACCCTGATCCCACCCCACGCCTTATGGTTTGGGATGCGATAAGCTACAGTTCTCGTTCGCCTGCGATGTTTCTGGTGGGGGCGCTAACCAGAGATCCGCAGTTGCAGAATGTAGTCGGGCCCAGTATTTTGCCATTCTTGCAACAGGAAGTTGAGGTTTTGTTCCCACAGGATAATGCTCACCCAAACACCGCCAGTGAAACTCAATTACTATGGACATCTCCAATCGAAAATATATAGGATATGCTTTAGTCTCAGATGGCGGCAATGCTAAAGCATGTACTAATATCTGCACAGGGGCTTACCATTTTCGTGAACACGTGATTAGCTAGTACGGGGCCCCATCCTTTGCAGCGTGACTTCCCTTTCCGTGCTGCATGTCTGTCCTCCTACTATTCTTCTCCCCTCTCTTGGGGACCGAGTCATATGCCTTCTTCGGGAAACCAAAGTTCTTGGTAAAACTGTGTATGGATTCGTCCTGTTCACCCATCTTTCTTTCCACTTTGGCGTTTGAGGTCTCTCTTTTTCCTTTCCTTTGGCTTATTCCCTGTGTCTTGACGAGTAAAAGGTGACTGGATAACTCGTAATTCCCAGCCCTGGGCCGACAACAAGTACCCTCTGGAAGAGGGCACGCCCAGGGAGGGGTGATTGCCTGAGCTGCTACCTTCTTCTATGCCAGTTGGTCCCTCTGTCTAGAGTTCGGGAGGTGTGACCTGAGGTTGGACAAGCACCTAAGGTAGGTGCGCCCCCGTGAGGGAATCCCAAGGGGGAAGGAGCGCGCCATCAGAGACGCTGGCAATCAAGGAGGATTTCTCCGTCATGAATTTCTCCTCTCAAAAATGTAAATCGTTTGAGATAAAATAATCGACACCTCTCCCGGCTGCACCCAGATACCCAGTGGTTTTTACGCATGGAAGATGATCACAGTTTCACAATAGTTAATTCATTTGTTATTCAGAAGGCTGTAGATGCCATTCCTGGTTCCAGTGAAGTCCTGATCAAGATTGCGTAATGGGACCTTGCTTGGAGAAGGATGGTGATTTTCAATCACAGAAACTGCTTAATGCAAAACAACTATCCTGTTAAAGTAGAGGCCACCGCTCTCTGAATTCCCCCTGTGGTGTTACATACACTCGACTGCTTGATGGCCTAAAATAACAGCCTATCTCACTGACCGGCTAGTGACTGCCGAAAAGAGTTGAGAAAGTATTAGTGCCAACCTGCACCCTATTTCTCGCATTTCACCGTGTGGTATTTCCATCAAAAATTAAGGCTGACTATGAAGCTGTTACAGTCAGATCACAAATCCCAAGCGGTGTTACAAATGTCAGCGCTGCAACCACACTCGTGAATCTTGTGAAAATGCAGCCAAACGCGTAACCTGCGGAAGCCACTCATGAGACTGAGTGTCTTCCTCCTTTAACTGGCCAATCTACCTCAATGAGAAAGCCGTTCAGGAGATCCAGGTGATGGGAAAGCTTCCTACTCGCATCGGTTGGAAAATGTTGACTAGCTGCAAACCTTGTACACCACGAGCTACAAAGGACGCGGCTACGCAGACTTGTAACTTCCAGTTTAGTGCCACGATTGTGAAATCGTACAGTTCTAATGTCACACCCTAATCTTCACCTAATACGGATGCGCATCATACCAACAAATCTTCACCGGCGCCAGCGAAGTCGCATCCTACGCAAATAGAAGCACAGAAAAGCAAAAAGGAGTACTCCTGCGATGACTTTCTGCGCTCTTGTAGCCATCCAGCGTCTGGGTATGCAACTGATAAACGTCAAGGTTCTAAGCAGTCAAACAAAGGCAAACGATTTTCCCTTTCTCCACCTCGGCGTTCTTCTTCAGTTGTGTCACCACATGATGCCCTCACTCGGCCGACACACTGGGACACGCTGCGATAACCAGTTCGCTGGCCAACCAAAGGCGAATACCGACTCCTCTGTCGAACTAATGGATCATGATCCTCCAACCTCTGAACCCGATCGCTGTGCATGTTCGAATTATGGCATTAAGCAGCCACCGCAGTGACTGCCCCCTTATTTGACTCTCTCCTGTCTACCATCAGATATGTTTTCTCTCCAAAGGAACATTTGTGGATTGAAATACTACTCCTGTTGCGATCGCCCTGTCCAGTTGTTTTCTGCCTCTAGGAAACAAAATTACACCAACACAATCCCTTTCACCTTCCACACTTCTCTTCCATGCGTTTTGACCTTCTCCCTAAGGAGGGAACTCTGGCTCATAAGGGAGTCATGTTGCTCATCCAAGAAGACGTCTACAAGCTATTGCTGTCCGTCTTTCCCTTCTCAGTTTCAGCTTCTCTCTACATCCACTCACCCCCATCTTCTGTTGTCACCAGGGCGGTTATTTTGCAACTTATTGAGGAACTTCCTCCTACCTTTTTTGCTGCACAGCGACTTGAGTGCCCACCATCCATTTTTAGGGCTCTCCACGCCCCTGTCCGAGAGGCTCTATCCTAGTAGAAGTCATCAATAAGCTCCATCTAATCTGTTTGAACACAGGTACATCCACATTTCTTTCCAGTTCCACACACTCCTTTTCACGGTTGCTCCTTTTGATCTGTACTGTTCAGCTTTCTCGTCGTCTCGGGTGGTCCGTTCTCTCAAGCTCACATTCGAGTGGCCATTTCCCCTGTGTCATTCGTTTGCTAACACCTATCTAATCTATCTATCCAACCAACTGGGAGTTTTCCAAAGCTGACTGGCAACTGTACTCCTCACTGGCCACTTTCGATGAACACCTTTTCCTCTGCCTTGATTACCAGGTAGAATACATTACAAACGCTATCGTTACTGCCGCTGAATGTTCCATGCCTCGCACCTCTTCCTCGCCGCGACGTACGCTTGCCCCTGGTGGACGGAGGCATGCCGAGACGCAATCCGCACTCGGAGAGGAGGTCTCCGCGTTTTTAACCGCCGTCCCACGATGGCGAACTGTGTCTGTTATAAACAGCTACGTGCGCACTCTCGCTCTCAACAGGGAAAGCACACTGAATAGGAGGGTGCAGCTCCCGTCTGGGGATATGCAGCTCCCACACAACTGCGCCGCCTGCAGATCATACAGAACAAAGTGCTACGAATCATTAGCAATGCTCCACGCTACACACGCACCGTGGATCTTCACCATGAATACCGCCTTGATACCCTCAAGGAAGTATTCAAGAAACACGCCACACGACTATACAGGAACTCGAGACACTCGAACAATCCTTTCATCCTCAGTCTGGGAAACTACGATCACAACCACAGGTGGAAACACAAGCGACCAAAGACACTGCTAGCTAGGGCATAACCACCTATGGTAAACTAACATACGCAAACAGCGACAAACGTCGGTAAGCCCCTGCATATCAGCAACACTGACTGGCAACTACCAGCTGCTATTAGAGCCGACCAACAGGCCACAGCAGGGACACCGACGAGCTCGCCCACAGACGCACGAACAATCTCCCAACACTCCCTCACACTGTGCCTCCGGTATATGACCTATCGGACACAAGACCGATAACAAACCTAACTGTTGCAGGTTGCAGGACGCTGAACGAGGACTCTGTACCAGCACCCAGCGCCAGCCGCCGAGCAGCACAAACGCACAACGTCAAGGTATCGACATGCATGATACCCATTACTAACAAAGCCAATCCTTGCACGACCTATCGCAGGCAGCAAGACAACCGCTACTGCTCTTGCCGCCCGACCTAACTTTCGCAGAGGTTTTTTTCCCTTGGCTCTTGCTTTGGCACTTTTTTTCCTCTGCCCTTCAAACCGCTACCCTTCGTCAGATTTCGACCAATCTATCTCCAGATGAGCGCGTATTAATGGTTAATCCTAACCAGACGTACGCAAACCTCGCAGTACCCACATCCTGCGACACCTCACTCTAGTGAATACTAACCCTTATGCAGAGATGGCAGTAGACCTTTTGTGTTGGCCATCATGCCGGTGTGGGCGTGGAGGGGCTCCACCTCTATTAAAAAAAAAACTCTCGCTGCGTTTTCCGGGATGCCAAAAAAGCTAGTTGGCTTCCTTTTCAAACCTCTTTTAATAGTTTTACTCCCTCTTCCGTTTTTTGGGGATCTCTGTTGGCTTTCAGGAACAGTAGTTCATCCCCTAGTTTCTAGTCTGACGATAGCGAACAATGTCGTTGTAGACACTCGTGATATTCCCAACACCTTGGGCTAACATTTTACGGATATTTCGAGTTCCTCTCACCACCATCCTGCCTTTCTCCCTCTGAAACGGGCAGTGGAGGCGAGAACGTTATCTTTCTCCTCCCAGACTCGTGAATAATACAATACCGATTTTACGATGAGGGGGCTTGAACATGTACTCTATTTGTCCTGGTCATCCAGTTCAGGACCGGACGGCGTTCACATTCTGATGTTGCAGCATCTATCTCCTGAGGCCTATGCTTTCTTCTCCATACATATAACAGCATTTGGACAATGGCAGATTTCCCAGTCGCTGGCGTGAACCCATTGTCATTCGCCCATCTAAGCCTGGCCAGGACAAACATCTTCCTTCCAGCTACCACACAGTTTCCCTCACTTTAGCGTCTGCAAGGTGATGAGTGGCCAGCAAGTGTTGTGGCTGTAGTCTAGGAATCTCCTCACTAACTCCCAGTGTGGATTCCGTAGGCGCTGCTCTGCAGTTGATCATCTCGTCACATTGCCAGCTCATATTATGAACTTTTTTTTTTCGGAAGTGCCAAACTGTGGTCGTATTTTTTGATTTAGAGAAAGTGTGTGACCCCTGCTGGAGCACGGGTATACTCCATATTACTTACGAGTGGGGCTTCAGGGATCACCTGCTCCTTTTTATCTGGGAATCTTTAAAATACCTTGTTTTCTAGGTACTTGTGGATTCGGTTCTGTCGGACACTTTTCATCAAGAGAACGGGATACCTCAGGGTTCTGTGTTCAGCGTCATCTTATTTGCCATAGCCATCAACCCCTTCGTCGATTGTCTCCCGCCAAGTATCTCAGACTCTCTTCTCGCTGGCGACTTTGTCGGTATATTGCAGCTCTCAACGCACCTGTCTTCTTCAGCGGCATCTTCAGCGTTGTCTTGATCGTTTCACTCGTGCATCATCGGCAATGGCTTCCGGTTTTCCGCTGACAACACTTTCTGTATGAACACCTGGTGGCACCGAGAGCTTCTTTCCCCGTCCCTGAGTCTCGGCAGATTCCTTCCTCTGTTCGTTGATACAAACAAATTTTTGGGACTCACGTTTGACAGGAAACTGTCGGTTTTTCCACGTCTCTTACCTGGCAGCTCGTTGTAATCGCTCCACCAGTGTTCTACGTGTTTTATGCAGTACGTCGTGGGGAGCGCATCGGACTATCCTCTCTGTTTATACCGGTCCCTTGTCCATTCCAAACTGGATTATGGATGTATCGTAAATTCATCCGCACGTCCGTCTATCTTACGTCGTTAACACTATCCACCATTTCGGGATATATTTAGCCACTCGTGCCTTCTATACTAGTCCCGTTGAGAGTCTTTATACTGAGGTTGCTGGCTTACCGGTGTTCTAGCAGCGGGACGTTCTCCTCACTCTTTACACGAGTCGTCTGTCTTCTATGCCGGGTCACCCATCCTGTGTTCCCTTTTTTCACGATACCCACCAGTATGGGCTACGCCCGTTTTCTCTGCTGCCTCCCGGTGTTCACTTTCGTTTGCTGCTTCGATCGCTTTGCTTTATGCCCCCACCACGTTCCCCATGAGTGCGAGCTCTTCACCGCCCTGGCTTCGTGCCGAGGTACGTGTACATTTCGGACTCCGTTCGCTCCCTAAGGACACTACTCCTTGCCTGGTGTATTGCAGGAGTTTCTCGCACTTCAGACGGAACTTGGGGACAGTGTCTTCGTCTACACCGACGTTTCCAAGGTCGACCGTGGTGTCGGGTGTGCCTTTGTACTCGGTGATGATCCTTTTCAATATCAGTTTCTGGACCAGTGCTCGATTTTTACCGCGGATCCCCATGCGCTTCATCAGATCACCCAGTAAACCCCGCGACACGGATTTCCAAATCGTGTCATCTACTCAGATTCTGTCAGTGCTCATCAGAGCCTTCCAGCGCCGTAATCTGTCCATCCTTTAGCTTTTTTTTTTTTTTTTTTTTTTTTTGTCATCAGTCGACTAACTGGTTTCATGCGGCCCGCCACAAATTCCTTTCCTGTGCTAACCTCTTCATCTCAGAGTAGCATTTGCAACCTACGTCCTCAATTATTTGCTTGACGTATTCCAATCTATGTCTTCCTCTACAGTTTTTGCCCTCTACAGCTCCCTCTAGTACCGTGGAAGTCATTCCCTCATGTCTTAGCAGATGTCCTATCATCCTGTCCCTTCTCCTTATCAGTGTTTTCCACATATTCCTCTCCGATTCTACGTAGAACCTCCTCATTCCTTACCTTATCAGTCCACCTAATTTTCAACATTCGTCTATAGCACCACATCTCATATGCTTCGATTCTCTTCTGTTCCGGTTTTCCCACAGTCCATGTTTCACTACCATACAATGCTGTACTCCAGACGTAGATCCTCAGAAATTTCTTCCTCAAATTAAGGCCGGTATTTGATATTATTAGACTTCTCTTGGCCAGAAATGCCTTTTTTGCCATAGCTAGTCTGCTTCTGATGTCCTCCTTGCTCCGTCCGTCATTGGTTATTTTACTGCCTAAGTAGCAGAATTCCTTAACTTCATTGACTTCGTGACCATCAATCCTGATGTTAAGTTTTTCGCTGTTCTCTTATCTACTACTTCTCATTACCTTCGTCTTTCTACGATTTACTCTCAAACCATACTGAGCACTCATTAGACTCTTCATTCCGTTCAGCAGATCATTTAATTCTTCTTCACTTTCACTCAGGATAGCAATGTCATCAGCGAATCGTATCATTGATATCCTTTCACCTTGTATTTTAATTCCACTCCTGAACCTTTCTTTTATTTCCATCATTGCTTCCTCGATGTACAGATTGAACAGTAGGGGTGAAAGGCTACAGCCTTGTCTTACACCCTTCTTAATGCGAGCACTTCGTTCTTGATCGTCCTCTCTTATTATTCCCTCTTCCCCTTTAGTACAATGTGTCAAAGGCTGCCTCCACTCGCTTACTATGGGGCAGCCAACGTGGTGTTCCTGCTGGTTCCTGATCGTGTCGGCATGACAGGGAACGAGGCTGCTGATCCTACTGCAAAGGTTGCGCATGTCCTTCCTCGGTCTGCTAGTCATTCTGTTCCCTCGGATGATCTCTGTATCGCTTTCTGTCGGCGTTCAGTATCACTTTGGAGTGTACAATGGTTTTATCTGCAGCGGAACAAACTCCGGGACAATAAACCTCTTCCAATAGCGCGGTCGACTTCCCCACAGCCCTCACGTCACAAGGAGGTCATTTCAGCCCGGCTGCGTATAGGACACTGTCGTTTTAGTCACCGCCTTTTACTAAGTGGCGATCCTGTCGCACTCTGTACCTACTACTCTCAATCATTGACAGTGCGCCACTTTCTGATATAGTGCCCATTTTTTAGCTGTTTACGTTCACTTCTATGTTTGCTGCCTACTTTGTCAGATGCTGTAGCGGATGACACGCATTCTGTCGATCGCGTCTCACTTTTTATTCGCCACAGCGGTATGCGGCATGGCGAAGCAAATTTCATCCCTGCCCCCCTCCCCTCCCGCGAGGGGATATTTTCCGTAGGGACGTCCTTGTCCTTAGCTCCTCCTTTTTTAAAGTTGTTGGATTTGGCTTCTGCCTTATTCGCCTCAGTTTTTTATTTCGTACTTGTTTTTTTCTTTTCTTACGTTACGATACGGGCGCTTATTACCATAACAGTTTTGCGCCCTAAACCACCAACCAAACACTTACTAATGTGAGTGTTTCAGTTTATGTCGATACCTTGTACCATTGAACCGCTTGTGCTATTGATCTGTTTATGAATCAGTTCGTGTACTCCATATGCCCTGTCGCAACAACAAATCTTGAGTGAACTGGAAACCTTCAGAACGGTGTACTAGTTCTTTCTGGCAGAATATGTATCTTAATTTGAGTGTCATGTAGGGTGACAATTAATAAACAGTATGAAATAAAATTGTCATAACTTCGGAACGGTTCACCTTAGGGCGTTCAAACTACACGGTTGGCCGCTGGACATGATGGAAATTTGGTTTAGCTATGAAGCCCTCTTTCATTTGGATGGGTTCGTCAGTAAGAAAAATTAGCTCATTTTGGGGACAGAGAATCCGCATTTCGCGAAGCCTCCTCACCCTCAACGGGTGACTCTGTGGTGTGCAATGTCCATTCACGCAATAATCGGTCGATATGCCTTGATGGCACAGTGACTACGAACGGTACGTGAAGGTTTTGGAAGATGATTTCATCCCCATTAGCCCTGATTTTGACAAGATGTAGTCGATGCAAAACGGAGCTCGACCCCGTCGAAGCAGCAGAGTGTCCGATGTTGAAACCTCTCCTTAGAAAAATTAATGAATTACTGTGCTGATAAACTTCTACGTTATTTGATTTTCCAACAGCTGAGCAAAACTGAACGTATTCAGACATTTCTCTCATTACTTATTCTGGTCATCACTAAACTGACACACAATATTGTTAGCGCAACGCAATTTGACTTTCAATAATCCCTACAAAAGAATGGCCGTGACTAACAATTACCTATACCTTTCATTAATCACTTATCTCACAAAAACCTTTGTAACTCGAACTACTGCAATACAGCGATTGCCAATACTGCCAGCTAAATAAAGAATTCTAACTACTGAAGGCACTAACTACTGATAGGCATAGTTAGCAAATGAAAGATTTTCATGGACACACTTCCAGATCGTCCGCTGTCAAAATTCTGCCATCTCTCTCCCCACATCCACCATTGCTGGCGGCTCACCTCCAACTGCGCACTGTTCACATACAACTGACCAACACTACAATAGCGAATATTCCAACAATGCCAACCAGCCACAGACTGCACACAGCACAGTCAGTGATTTTCATACAGAGAGCTACGTGACGTTACCAACATAAAAACCTAAACAGCCTACTTACAATGTCGTTGAGGAGCACTTTGGTGACCACATTCTGAGTCTGGGTTACCCAGAGGCCACTAGCCTCGATTGGCCGCTATATTTTCCGGATATCAACACATGCGACTCCTTTTTGTGGGGCTATATTAAAGACATGGTGGACAGCAATAACCCCACAACTATTGCTGAACTGAAATCAGGATGTCATCGATGGCATCAATGTTCCGACACTTTAGCATTTCGTACAGAATTTCGCTATCCGTATGCCCCACATCATCGCTAATGATGGCAGGTATATCGAACATGTCATAATCCGAATATCTGTAGTGAGGTTTACATGTTGAATAAAGTATGTGCACGCCGGAGTTCGTAACTAATTAACGTTTCTTTCATATACTAAGTGTAGAAGCATGAAACCGGAATTTCTCTATAGATGGTGCTAGCTGTCAGGGCAGGGCCAGTGCAGCAGCGGCTGCAGCGCCATCTACTTCCTGTAACGGCTGGCGACAAAAATCAGCACAGGTTCCATACATCGGTATTTGTTTCAAACCGGTAGACATGTCGAGTTTTGTGCCTACGAACTACGATTTGTGGACAGCATTGGCTTTCTGTTATAATCTGAAGAAAACTGCTACAAAATCGCATCGGGGCTTGTCGAACTTTTCGCCGAACATGCTCCTGGGAAAACACATTGTTTCGACGAGTGCGGGAAAACACCGAAAAAGTTCGAAGACAACCAATTGCAGGCTTTATTTGATGAAGATGATACTCAAGCTGAGCACGAACTCGCGGAATAATTGAATGTGGCGCAGAAAACCGTTTCTCTTCTGTTGAAAGCTATGGGAAAGGTGCAGAGCCTGGGAAAATGGGTTCCGCTTGAACTGAATGACAGTCATAAAGCATATCGAAAGACCACTTGTGAAATGCTGCTCGCCAGATACATCTACATCTACATCTACATTTATACTCCGCAAGCCACCCAACGGTGTGTGGCGGAGGGCACTTTACGTGCCACTGTCATTATCTCCCTTTCCTGTTCCAGTCGCGTATGGTTCGCGGGAAGAACGACTGTCTGAAAGCCTCTGTGCGCGCTCTAATCTCTCTAATTTTACATTCGTGATCTCCTCGGGAGGTATAAGTAGGGGGAAGCAATATATTCGATACCTCATCCAGAAACGCACCCTCTCGAAACCTGGACAGCAAGCTACACCGCGATGCAGTGCGCCTCTCTTACAGAGTCTGCCACTTGAGTTTGCTAAACATCTCCGTAACGCTGTCACGCTTACCAAATAACCCTGTGACGAAACGCGCCGCTCTTCTTTGAATCTTCTCTATCTCCTCCGTCAACCCGATCTGGTACGGATCCCACACTGATGAGCAATACTCAAGTATAGGTCGAACGAGTGTTTTGTAAGCCACCTCCTTTGTTGATGGACTACATTTTCTAAGGACTCTCCCAATGAATCTCAACCTGGTACCCGCCTTACCAACAATTAATTTTATATGATCATTCCACTTCAAATCGTTCCGCACACATACTCCCAGATATTTTACAGAAGTAACTGCTACCAGTGTTTGTTCCGCTATCATATAATCATACAATAAAGGATCCTTCTTTCTATGTATTCGCAATACATTACATTTGTCTATGTTAAGGGTCAGTTGCCACTCCCTGCACCAAGTGCCTATCCGCTGCAGATCTTCCTGCATTTCGCTACAATTTTCTAATGCTGCAACTTCTCTGTATACTACAGCATCATCCGCGAAAAGCCGCATGGAACTTCCGACACTATCTACTAGGTCATTTATATATATTGTGAAAAGCAATGGTCCCATAACACTCCCCTGTGGCACACCAGAGGTTACTTTAACGTCTGTAGATGTCTCTCCATTGAGAACAACATGCTGTGTTCTGTTTGCTAAAAACTCTTCAATCCAGCCACACAGCTGGTCTGATATTCCGTAGGCTCTTACTTTGTTTATCAGACGACAGTGCGGAACTGTATCGAACGCCTTCCGGAAGTCAAGGAAAATTGCATCTACCTGGGAGCCTGTATCTAATATTTTCTGGGTTTCATGAACAAATAATGCGAGTTGGGTTTCACACGATCGCTGTTTCCGGAATCCATGTTGATTCCTACATAGTAGATTCTGAGTTTCCAAAAACGACATGATACTCGAGCAAAAGACATGTTCTAAAATTCTACAACAGATCGACGTCAGAGAGATAGGTCTATAGTTTTGCGCATCTGCTCGACGACCCTTCTTGAAGACTGGGACTACCTGTGCTCTTTTCCAGTCATTTGGAACCTTCTGTTCCTCTAGAGACTTGCGGTACACGGCTGTTAGAAGGGGGGCAAGTTCTTTCGCGTACTCTGTGTAGAATCGAATTGGTATCCCGTCAGGTCCAGTGGACTTTCCGCTGTTGAGTGATTCCAGTTGCTTTTCTATTCCTTGGACACTTATTTCAATGTCAGCCATTTTTTCGTTGGTGCGAGGATTTAGAGAAGGAACTGCAGTGCGGTCTTCCTCTGTGAAACAACTTTGGAAAAAGGTGTTTAGTATTTCAGCTTTACGCTTGTCATCCTCTGTTTCAATGCCATCATCATCCCAGAGTGTCTGGACATGATGTTTCGAGCCACTTACTGATTTAACGTAAGACCAGAACTTCCTAGGATTTTCTGTCAAGTCGGTACCTAGTATTTTACTTTCGAATTCACTGAACGCTTCACGCATAGCCCTCCTTACGCTAACTTTGACATCGTTTAGCTTCTGTTTGTCTGATAGGTTTTGGCTGCGTTTAAACTTGGAGTGAAGCTCTCTTTGCTTTCGCAGTAGTTTCCTAACTTTGTTGTTGTACCACGGTGGGTTTTTCCCGTCCCTCACAGTTTTGCTCGGCACGTACCTGTCTAAAACGCATTTAACGGTTGCCTTGAACTTTTTCCATAAACACTCAACATTGTCAGTGTCGGAACAGAAATTTTCGTTTTGATCTGTTAGGTAGTCTGAAATCTGCCTTCTATTACTCTTGCTAAACAGATAAACCTTCCTCCCTTTTTTTATATTCCTATTAACTTCCATATTCAGGGATGCTGCAACGGCCTTATGATCACTGATTCCCTGTTCTGCACTTACAGAGTCGAAAAGTTCGGGTCTGTTTGTTATCAGTAGGTCCAAGATGTTATCTCCACGAGTCGGTTCTCTGTTTAATTGCTCGAGGTAATTTTCGGATAGTGCACTCAGTATAATGTCACTCGATGCTCTGTCCCTACCACCCGTCCTAAACATCTGAGTGTCCCAGTCTATATCTGGTAAATTGAAATCTCCACCTAAGACTATAACATGCTGAGAAAATTTATGTGAAATGTATTCCAAATTTTCTCTCAGTTGTTCTGCCACTAATGCTGCTGAGTCGGAAAGTCGGTAAAAGGAGTCAATTATTAACCTAGCTCGGTTTTTGAGTGTAACCTCCACCCATAATAATTCACAGGAACTATCCACTTCTATTTCACTGCAGGATAAATTACTACTAACAGTGACAAACACGCCACCACCGGTCGCATGCAATCTATCTTTTCTAAACACCGCCAGTGCCTTTGTAAAAAATTCGGCACAATTTATCTCTGGCTTGAGCCAGCTTTCTGTACCTATAACGATTTCAGCTTCGGTGCTTTCTATCAGCGCTTGAAGTTCCGGTACTTTACCAATGCAGCTTTGACAGTTTACAATTACAATATGGATTGCTGCTTGGTCCCCGCATTTCCTGACTTTGCCCCGCACCCGTTGAGGCTGTTGCCCTTTCTGCACTTGCCCGAGGCCATCTAACCTAAAAAACCGCCCAGCCCACGCCACACAACCCCTGCTACCCGTGTAGCCGCTTGTTGCGTGTAGTGGACTCCTGACCTATCCAGCGGAACCCGAAACCCCACCACCCTATGGCGCAAGTCGAGGAATCTGCAGCCCACATGGTCGCAGAACCGTCTCAACCTCTGATTCAGACCCTCCACTCGGCTCTGTACCAAAGGTCCGCAGTCAGTCCTGTCGACGATGCTGCAGATGGTGAGCTCTGCTTTCATCCCGCTAGCGAGACTGGCAGTCTTCACCAAATCAGATAGCCGCCGGAAGCCAGAGAGGATTTCCTCCGATCCATAGCGACACACATCATTGGTGCCGACATGAGCGACCACCTGCAGATGGGTGCACCCTGTACCCTTCATGGCATCCGGAAGGACCCTTTCCACATCTGGAATGACTCCCCCCGGTATGCACACGGAGTGCACTTTGGTTTTCTTCCCCTCCCTTGCTGCCATATCCCTAAGGGGCCCCATTACGCGCCTGACGTTGGAGCTCCCAACTACCAGTAAGCCCACCCTCTGCGACTGCCCGGATCTTGCAGACTGAGGGGCAACCTCTGGAACAGGACAAGCAGCCATGTCAGGCTGAAGATCAGTATCAGCCTGAGACAGAGCCTGAAACCGGTTCGTCAGACAAACTGGAGAGGCCTTCCGTTCAGCCCTCCGGAATGTCTTTCGCCCCCTGCCACACCTTGAGACGACCTCCCACTCTACCACAGGTGAGGGATCAGCCTCAATGCGGGCAGTATCCCGGGCAACCACAGTCGTAGTCCGATCGGGGGATGCGTGGGACGAGCTGGCCGTCCCCGACAAACCCCCATCCGGACCCCCACAGTGATGCCCATTGGCAACAGCCTCAAGCTGTGTGACCGAAGCCAACACTGCCCGAAGCTGGGAGCGAAGGGATGCCAACTCAGCCTGCATCCGAACACAGCAGTTGCAGTCCCTATCCATGCTAAAAACTGTGCAAAGAACGTCTGAACTAATCTACAGAGAGCGCAAACAAAACGACACAAAATTGAAGCGGTTATTAAAATACAAGATTGCCTAGTAAATGCAGTAATGCTGCCACTTGTGCACTGCTGACACACTGCTCGGCGGCGGAAGGAGACTACGCGATTTAACACTATTCGAGTACTAAAACGTGATGCTACAACTCTCAAATACTATAATACGCCCGAAATTTATGAATTAAACAATGCAAGTACCAAAAACACGCAAAGAAATTAAGAATTAAACTATGTAACAAATGAGTGAGCTAGGAGTATACGACTTGCTGCTGCAGCTGCTTATCCAACGGCGGCAGGGAGCACACAAGATACAAAGGGAAGTCGTTTCTCCATCGAATAGTGACAGTGTAATGTTGTTGCATTGATTTGTTCTGATTACGGTACTGATACACATTAAAAGCTGGTTAAAAGCTGTGAGCTGTGTGGGGAAGTTAACCTTGCATTACTGAGCAACTGTTTCACCAGGTATCCAGTCTAGCTTACCAAATTCCCAACCAGACTAACATTAATTATAATATTTTAATAGTCATACAACCACCGGTGATATATATATATATATATATATATATATATATATATATATATATATATATATATATATAAGAGAATTTAAGTAAAAAGAAATAAATCAGTTTATATTTGGAAATTTATATTAACATTGATCATTGAAATGTCAGCATATTAAACTTGAGTTATAACTAAGCTGGTGTCTTATTTAGGATTGTGCAAAATGTGAGTTTGTAATCTTACAGAACACATCAAATATGGAGCCAAGATTGGGAGACTGCATACAACACTGCATTCACAAAATAACACACGAAGAACGTTGAAACATATGCAAGAGGAAATTAACCACAACCAACCGATTCAATTTTCACCCGAGGAAGTTACGTTCGTAGCACAATCCTGTCCGTCATGTAATTACCACACACTGGTATACTAAATTCATACTAACTCTCTGTGAAATCTTCCCGAAAAGAATAGCTGAGGGCTACTTTGATGATTACACCACATGCTTCACGTGGTCAACTTGGTTTACACAAAGAGTGTAACTCCACAATAATTTTGATAATTAAAATAAATTAGAACGAAAAGCAGTTTACAAAAGAAAAACCTCGAACTGGTTACTAACGTCTTACTATTAACCTGATGGGTCAAACAGTTGTATAAGCACGTGGTACTGGTCTCGCAAAGTACACCCCACGTGGGTTGAACATAAAGAAAAGTTGCTATATTGAAAAATATTGTCAAGACGAGATGTTATAATCTCACGCACATTCGGATTTAAGATTGATGATCTTAGTTAGAGTTATTGATCAACACGTGGTTCAACTTTACTCACAAAGTAGTGACAAAGTAACTACTGGAAGATATTCTGAACTTCACACTCAAATTACACTGTGCTGCAATTTAAGATAACATTAGATATTTTAGAGCTAAACCTGAAATAAAGGTGATTAAATTTTCAGTTAGGCTGAACTTAAGAAATCCAGTGTCCTACGGACTTAGCAGACACGCGCTTAGCCGGAGATCTTACCACTTCAGACGCTCGCCACGGACAGACTGACCTGGTCCCTTCCTGAGGGTGACTCACAAATACAAACGGAAGTGGCCAGAGGGGCAGCTTCCTATACCAACATGACAAGTGACGGACAGGACCATACTAAGGATAGAAACCTCTTTGCTTTTAGAAAGCGTAGCTACCTGTTCCGACGTTGGTCCTACATGCAACTAGAAATACATTTGCTCATTCATTCTCTCACACAGAAGGGAAGGGGGATGACAGTATCTTATCATATACGGTATATAAAAGAAAGCGGATGTAGGTTTCGTATGAGAATGTGTGACATGAATTACAAATAAAGTGTGCTTTAAAGTGTAGTAGTGTGACAGATCGTTCTTGTTTATGTGTAAAAGTAACACGTTCCACTACTCAGTCTCCTCCCAGATAGTCAGAAACACCACAGTAAATTTAGAAGAGGAATTTATGCCGTAAATGACAACAGATTTCAGAAATTAACATGAAAGGAATCCAACAGAGACCTTTCAACAGGTGATGAAAAATCGATATATTTTGAGAATCCTAAACGTCGTAAATCATGGGTAAATCCAGGCAAAGCATAGACATCCACTGCAAGACCAAATCGCTTTGGAAAGAAGACAATCTTTTGTGTTTTTTTTTTTTTTGGGATCAGAAGGGTGTCACGTATTATGAGCTGCTAAAACCTGCTGAAAACGTTAACACTGATCACTACCAACAGCAAATGATCGATTACGTCAAAAACGACCGGAATATGGAAAAAGGCAACACAAAGTCATATTGCTCCATCATAACACCCCATCACACGCAGCAGAACGGGTCAGAGAAACGATCGAGGCGTTCAGTTGGGCAATAGTGGAGCACGCGGCTTATTCTCCAGACTTGGTACCGTGCGATTATCACCTATGTCTGAATAGCGCTTCAGTTCATATGAAAATGTACGAAAATGGCTCGCCGAATTGTTCGCTTCAAAATAAGAACTGTTTTTTTCTGGCGTGGCTTTCATAGTCTGCCGGAGATGTGGGAGAAATGTATAAATAGGAATGGAGATTATTTTGAATAAAATATTATTTATCAGTTTCAAACAGCATATGTGTCCGACCAAATTCCCGTTTCATACTTCTACACCAGGTAGATCAATAATTGTCACACTGTGGATGTGTGGTACACTACTGCCATTAAAATTGCTACACCACGGAGATGACGTACTATAGATGCAAAATTTAACTGACAGGAAGATGATGCTATGATATACAAATGATTAGCTTTTTAGAGCATTCACACATGGTTCGTGCCGGTGGCGACACCTACAACGTGTTGACATGAGGAACGTTTCCAACCGATTTCTCATACACAAATAGCAGTTGACCGGCGTTGCTTGGTGAAACGTTGTTGTGATGCCTCGTGTAAGGAGGAGAAATGCCTACCATCACGTTTCCGACTTTGATAAAGGTCGGGTTCTAGCCTATCGCGATTGCGGTTTATCATCTCACGATATTGCTGCTCGCGTTGGTCAAGATCCAACGACTGTTAGCAGAATATGGAATCGGTGGGTTCAGGAGGGTAATACGGAACGCTGTGCTGGATCCCAACGGCCTCGTATCACTAGCAGTGGAGATGACAGGCATCTTATCCGCATGACTGTAACGGGTCGTGCAGCCACGTCTCGATCCCTGAGTCAACAGATGGGGACCTCTGCAAGACAACAACCATCTGCACGAACAGTTGGACGACGTTTCCAGCAGCATGGACTATCAGCTCGCAGACCATGGCTGTGGTTAACCTTGACGCTGCATCACAGACAGGAGCGAAGGTGTACTCATCGACGAACCTGGGTGCACGAATTGCAAAACGTCATTTTTTCGGATGAATCCAGGTTTGTTTACAGCACCATGATGGTCGGATCCGTGTTTGACGACATCGCGGTGAATGCACATTGGAAGCGTGTATTCGTCATCGCCATACTGGCGTATCACCCTGCGTGATGATATGGGGTGCCATTGGTTACACGTCTCGGTCATCTCTTGTTCGCATTGACGGTACTTTGAACAGTGGACCTTACATTTCAGATGTTGTGGCGTTCGCTGTGTTATTCAGTTGTTTGCTATTTAACTAATTTGTAAATGGAAATGATAATCTTATTTTATTACATTGAGGAATTACAAAATAATTTTTCTCCCGTCTAAAGATTTTGTCAAGTTGCTAAAGAACTCCAAGTTAACGTTGTGTTAAAGTGTTATCTGTAAGTTGTGTAAGTGTCATTAAATCACAGTTCATACAACAGATTCTATACAATTATTGATTGTGATGGAAACAGTTATCTTCAGCAAATTGATCATTAAGACCACCGAATATCAGCCGCGCACAACACTGACGTATGCTACCTGAAACAATATTCTTCGTAACTCGTGCTTAATTTATTTCGGCTCCATACATAAGCTAGAAAAGTTTGTTATAAGGATCGTGCTATGAGCACTGTTTTTAAAAAACCAATCTGATACGAATTATTTTCATTAAAATGAGTTCGGAACCACCGGTGCACATTTATTTTTACACATATGTATTATGTTCGGCATTTATGTCTGCAGAGTTGCATAATTTGAATTTGCCGCTGAGACAATTGTATGACAATTGATAGAGACTTTCCATTGTTAGAGCCAATAAGATAAGTATTTGAAATGCTTATTAAACTTTACTTTCATATTGTGCAGTATTTAGATTCATCAAGCAAACATTTGATTTTTCTAAGGAAATCACAGACAAAAACGCGATACAAATCGCTATCATCAATGGCTGCGCTCCTTGCAGCGGAAAGAAATAATTAACACAGATAATGCTTACTGAGAGAGGAATTAAAGTTACAAATAATTATTCACTCATATTTATAATAATAATGAACTGTATTCTCAAGTAATAATTAACAAATAATTACAATTTCTTAACAGACCTCAGTTTTATATGCGTCCGCAGCCTTCAAAAGCCTACCAACAAAAAGTAAAAACAAAGGAAGACAAAGGCAGATCATAAAAGGGATTTACAATTATCATTGTCTTTCTATGATACACATCGATATGTCCAATTCCATCATCGAACATTATATAAATAATTAATATTTTTCATCGTTTTCACAGTTTTTCATAAGTGGAATAGATAATGTTTATAACTGTTAGAGGCATAATTTCCTCTCGTCACACTGTAGCTAAAATTTATCACGTGAATGTTACAATGTGTTACGGCCCGTGGCTCAACCCTTCATTCGATCCCTGCGAAACCCTACATTTCAGCAGGATAATGCACGACTGCATGTTGGAGGTCCTGAACGGGCCTTTCTGGATACAGAAAATGTTTGACTGCTGCTCTGGCCAGCACATTATCCAGACCTCTCACTAATTGAAAACGTCTGGTCAATGGTGGCCGAGCAACTGGCTCGTCACAATACGCCAGTTACTACTCTTGATGAACTGTGGTATCGTGTCGAAGTTGCATGGGCAGCTGTACCTGTACACGCCATCCAATCTGTGTTTGACTCAATGCCCAGGCGTATTAAGGCCGTTATTACGGCCAGAGGTGGTTGTTCTGGATACTGATTAATCAGATCTATGCACCCAAACTGCGTGAAAATGTAATCACATGTCAGTTCCAGTATAATATATTTGTCCAATGAATACCCGTTTATCATCTGCATTTCCTCTTGGTGTAGCAATTTTAAGGGCCAGTAGTGTAATTCGACTGGATAGTGTACTCGACTGGATTCAAAAATGGTTCAAAAAAATGGTTCAAATGGCTCTGAGCACTATGGGACTTGACATCTATGGTCATGAGTCCCCTAGAACTTAGAACTACTTAAACCTAACTAACCTAAGGACAGCACACAACACCCAGCCATCACGAGGCAGAGAAAATCCCTGACCCCGCCGGGAATCGAACCCGGGAACCCGGGCGTACTAGACTGGAGCGACGCGTTTCTACCTAAAAAAGGAAGGTAATATCCTTCACTGTTTATTCTGGTGACGAATCGTAATAAACGCTGTAGTAGTGAATGAACAAAAACTATAAATACAGTTTTCAGGTAACAGCTACTGGAGAGCAATGAAAGCTCCATCTCCCACAGCCTTTCTTAAAACAAAGGCAGACAAACAGTCGGAAAAGGCTTCTTGTATTTACAAACACCTGGTGGCGATAACAGAAAAATAATATCTAGAAATGTTAGCTCAAATGGTTCGAATGGCTCTGAGCACTATGCGACTTAACTGCTGAGGTCATCAGTCGCCTAGAACTTAGAACTCATTAAACCTAACTAACCTAACGACATCACACACATCCATGCCCGAGGCAGGATTCGAACCTGGACCGTAGCGGTCGCTCGGCTCCAGACTGTAGCGCCCAGAACCAGTGTCCTTTTTTGTTTACCCGAACATTACGGAAACTGCTACGGGCGTGAAAAAAACTGAAATAAAAATGACACGAGAAATGTTCTTGCTGACATTGTTGTTGCAGTTGGAAGAAACAACACGAAAAGGAGCTGTAAAACGGAAGAACTATTTTGTTTAGCAAAGCGTCTAGGTTAAGCAGTTCGATGTTAAATACGATGTGAAGCGGCAATAAGAACACCCAAAGTAAACAGCGCTTCATTCGTAAGAAAATGGCTCGCCGAATGGTTCGCTTCAAAAGAATTTAATTTTTTTTTGTGGCATTCATAACCTGCCGGAGATGTGGTAGAATTGTATAAATAGGAATGGAGATTATTTTGAATAAAATATTATTTATCAGTTTCAAACAGCAGATGTGTACTTATTGCAACCAAATTCCGGTTTCGTGCTTCTACACCAGGTAGATCAATAATTGTCACCACGTAGATGCGCGGTAGAAAGTACATGTGTAGTGGATGGCCTACATGAGAAAGGTGCTCATACAATCGTTTCAGAAACTGTAACCTTCACCAGATTATGTCACATATATGGTTACTGGAGTATGAAAATTATGTAATTATTCGCAAATTATATCGTACTGATAACAATAATGACCTTTTAAAAACAATTTACTGTCGTGTCCGAAATATAATTGAACCCACTTGTTTTACTCCTCTGAAAATTTAACTTTCTGGAACCAAACGCCCCCAGATTAGAAACCACTGCACTAAACGTACCGTCACATTCGGAAGTGGGTAGACAGGTGTTGTTAACTGCTGGGAATGTACGGAAAATTAACATTTATTCCGAAATTGTCGTCTTATAGTCACGTCTGACCTTTGTTGTCTTAAGAAGGTTGAGGTTAATCATTCCTCACAATAGACTCAAGGTTCGCAGTTCCGTTCTGAAACTTCTTCGCGTACACTACTTGTTGTAAGAGCACTGAGGCACTGCTCCGTCTGTGTGGCGGATGAACGCGGGCGGAAGGTGCGTCTCTGCTCGGAGACAGACAGGCAAGGCGCTGGCCGGGTTATTTCGGCATTTCCGCGAAAAGAGGCCAGCGCCGTGCGGAACTGCAGCTTGCGGCGGTGGCGGCGGCGGCGGCGTCGCCTTCTCAACCCCGGCGTCGCGCCGTCGCAGCCGGCTGTAAAACCCTCATTCCCCGCTTTCATTATCGCGCCGTCTCTCCCGTGCCCATAAATGCGGTACAATTAACTCGCCGCCGTAACTCTCAAAGAAGGACAGGAAGCTATTACCGTGTCCGTGAATGTATTTATAACGACGCAGCCATTGGCAGAGCAAAGCTCAGCTTCCGCCCTGTCTTATAAGGCGGTGATCTTGGGTGGCAACGATTTTCCGTCAGAATAGAATCCGGCAAATTGACTTTATTATCCACTCTGTCCTGTTGGAAATGATGTGTTCATCCGATCACACAGAAAAAAATTGTAAGTAGGTCGGGTAATATTTGTGTTATGCGACTGCACCCAGTGGTGGTCTAAACAAAATGGTTCAAATGGCTCTGAATAATATGGGACTTAACATCCGAGGTCATCAGTCCCCTAGAACTTAGAACCACTTAAATCTAACGAATCTAAGGATATCACACACATCCATGCCGGAGGCAGGATTCGAACCTGCGACCGTAGGAGTTGCGCGGTTCCAAACTGAAGCGCCTAGAACTGCTCGGCCACAGCAGCCGGCAGTGGTGGTATAGGGTCGTCATGTTGTACACTCCTGGAAATTGAAATAAGAACACCGTGAATTCATTGTCCCAGGAAGTGGAAACTTTATTGACACATTCCTGGGGTCAAATACATCACATGATCACACTGACAGAACCACAGGCACATAGACACAGGCAACAGAGCATGCACAATGTCGGCACTAGTACAGTGTATATCCACCTTTCGCAGTTATGCAGGCTGCTATTCTCCCATGGAGACGATCGTAGAGATGCTGGATGTAGTCCTGTGGAACGGCTTGCCATGCCATTTCCACCTGGCGCCTCAGTTGGACCAGCGTTCGTGCTGGACGTGCAGACCGCGTGAGACGACGCTTCATCCAGTCCCAAACATGCTCAATGGGGGACAGATCCGGAGATCTTGCTGGCCAGGGTAGTTGACTTACACCTTCTAGAGCACGTTGGGTGGCACGGGATACATGCGGACGTGCATTGTCCTGTTGGAACAGCAGGTTCCCTTGCCGGTCTAGGAATGGTAGAACGATGGGTTCGATGACGGTTTGGATGTACCGTGCACTATTCAGTGTCCCCTCGACGATCACCAGTGGTGTACGGCCAGTGTAGGAGATCGCTCCCCACACCATGATGCCGGGTGTTGGCCCTGTGTGCCTCAGTCGTATGCAGTCCTGATTGTGGCGCTCACCTGCACGGCGCCAAACACGCATACGACCATCATTGGCACCAAGGCAGAAGCGACTCTCATCGCTGAAGACGACACGTCATCATTCGTCCCTCCATTCACGCCTGTCGCGACACCACTGGAGGCGGGCTGCACGATGTTGGGGCGTGAGCGGAAGACGGCCTAACGGTGTGCGGGACCGTAGCCCAGCTTCATGGAGACGGTTGCGAATGGTCCTCGCCGATACCCCAGGAGCAACAGTGTCCCTAATTTGCTGGGAAGTGGCGGTGCGGTCCCCTACGCCACTGCGTAGGATCCTACGGTCTTGGCGTGCATCCGTGCGTCGCTGCGGTCCAGTCCCAGGTCGACGGGCACGTGCACCTTCCGCCGACCACTGGCGACAACATCGATGTACTGTGGAGACCTCACGCCCCACGTGTTGAGCAATTCGGCGGTACGTCCACCCGGCCTCCCGCATGCCCACTATACGCCCTCGCTCAAAGTCCGTCAACTGCACATACGGTTCACGTCCACGCTGTCGCGGCATGCTACCAGTGTTAAAGACTGCGATGGAGCTCCGTATGCCACGGCAAACTGGCTGACACTGACGGCGGCGGTGCGCAAATGCTGCGCAGCTAGCGCCATTCGACGGCCAACACCGCGGTTCCTGGTGTGTCCGCTGTGCCGTGCGTGTGATCATTGCTTGAACAGCCCTCTCGCAGTGTCCGGAGCAAGTATGGTGGGTCTGACACACCGGTGTCAATGTGTCCTTTTTTCCATTTCCAGGAGTGTAGTTTACATATGTGCACTGCTCTGTGTTTGCAGACTTCTTGGTCCTCGTGCCTATTGACGTGTCTTTTACAGAACAGCTGCGTTACGCGAAAAATGATAGTCTACACTTCCTTATGTAAGTGAAGGTGTATAATCAAGAATGGAAATGTGCCCCAGGAAAAATACTGTGAAACTAGAATTTCTGAAGGACAATGAGCTACTAACAGCTCTCAAAATTCCGAACTGGCTAGTTACCTGTATAAAATAAACAACAGACAAAGTAGACGGTATGCAGCTTAGTACTAAGTAATCACCGTATTATTTCAGACTTTGCTCTAACAGCGTAGGAACGAGATATCCGTGAGTGTTTTGGTTTCTTTGGGTTAACATTATCAAAAAGGTCCTGTCTCTAAATTTACTGTTAGTGAAGAGGAAAGCAACTTAATAAGTATACGTACTTTTCATTTTCAACTTGTTTTCGAAAATCATGATCTTTTTAATGTATTGGCTGGTTGACTGGCCCTCCAATGTTTTTATTAAATGGTCAGCCACTTAAATTTCCCTATTTCTTTCATTTAGTTCTTCCCACGTCCAGCATTCTCCACATATCTCTGTTGTATTAACGCCTATTAAACAGAGTGAATGGGAGGTCAACGCGAATGTGGTGGGAGTGTGCGAATGAGTGTCCTTTTATGAATTTCGTCCTCTTTGTGTGCGACAAGTTCAGAGATTTTATGCACATTCGTTTGTTTTAATGAACTTAAGGGCGCTGATAACCTCGTCGTTGAGCGCCATAAGCACCAGACACCCACAAACACACACACACACACACACACACAGAAACATGCGCGCGCGTACTTTTAAGATTCCTATTAAGTTCCAGACGAAGCAATAGAACTCAAACTGCAGAGTTCCCGAAAAATTCGGAACGAACAGAATAAAATATATAAAAATAGAATAAAATATAGAATAAAATATATAGAATAAAATATATAAAAATTTAAGTCAAGAAACGGCTCCCGTCTGTAATGAGTGTTCGGGGCTATCACGCATTTATGGAACAACTACCAGCGCGTTTCATTTATAACGAAACTCGCTGTATTAAACAGGACTGCGTAACTTTTCTGAATAATAATGCACTGTACGAATAAAACTGTCTACATACGAAATGAAATCTGAAATGAACATTACCTAAACCGAAACTGATAATAATTTTGAAATGAAAAGCTGACTGCAAATTACCTTGCCATGTTGTGACTGTGATGTATCGGGCCGTAACAAATTTACATGGCTTACCTGTGGCAACGCAAACTCCGTACTGCTCGAAGCAATGAGGAAAAAAAAACCATATCCCACCAACGAACCAGCTAAATAAGAAACAAAGCCTGGCGCAGAGGTTCTCCGCTAAGCAGATCACGCCTCAGACACTGCGTTCCGCAGTGAGGAGACACGCATAGTAAGAAAATAGAATTTGTTAGGAGACGGTGGTAGAATTAAAACTTGCTAAATAACTGAAACGAAATTAAAACTTTAAAAAACTATACTGCGAACACTGAAACTCATTCTTTGTCAATTACAATTATCTATTCAAGAATTACTTTTTATAACAAACATTACGCTGCCATGAGATTAATTATTGAAACGACAAAGGAGTGATAAATGGTAACTGCTTAGTACAAGCCTGGTGAACAGACAACCTTACTTAATCACATCTGAACAATGAAGCTAATAACGCAAACCACAAAGAAAAAGTCTTCTAAAACCTTGCCTATTTCAGACACATCATAAATTACGCGAAGGTAAACGGTGCACCAATAACAGCACCTGAGAATTTCCGGTTCTGAAATTAATCTGAACCAGAGAACATATTCCAAAATTCAACACTCTCTGTACCTTCAACTCCGTTCTCTGCAAGCTATTTGCCGCGCGGGGTAGCCGAACGATCTATGGCGCCTTGTCACGGCTCTGAGCACTATGGGACTTAACTTCTGTGGTCATCAGTCCCCTAGAACTTAGAACTACTTAAACCTAACTAACCTAAGGACATCACACACATCCATGCCCGAGGCAGGATTCGAACCTGCGACCGTAGCAGTCCCGCGGTTCCGGACTGCGCGCCTAGAACCACTAGACCACCGCGGCCGGCGCCTTGTCACGGTCCGCGTGGCTCCCCCAGTCGGAGGTTCGAGACCTCCCTCGGGCATGGGTGTGTGTGTTGTCCTTAGTGTGAGTTAGAGTTAGTTTAAGTTAGATTAAATAATGCGTAAGTTTAGGGACCGTTGACTTCAGCAATTTGGTCCCATAGAACCTTACGACAAATTTCCAATTTTCTGCAAGCTATTTCCGGACCGCTTAGGAGCATGGAGCAAGGCTCACTCGCTAGCTTCTCTTAGAATGCTGCAGCAGCGACAATGTTACTAACAACCAAAGATCATATTGCTTGTATTTAGAACTTCTGTGAAGTAATACACAAACTACTGAAAACCTCAGTTTGAAAAATGTACAGTATAAAGATATGAAATATGACGCATCGAATGAAAACTGTGCGTGAGAAAAAGATTTCGAAAGAGATTTCATGTATGCGATGTATACAAGGTAAAAAATAGTTTTTTAAGAGTTTCTAGCCAAAACACAACCCTCAAAACTGGTCCGAAAACTAATATTTTAATATAGAACTAAAAATCCTATTTAGGGTGAAATTCAAACCTAGCTGTAGCCCGCTCTTTTCCAGTCGAAGGTCCCAATGCAGACACTCCAACAAGACATTTGGTTTTGAAAACCGACATTTTTCACCATACTCTGCATAAAATTTGTTATTTATTTTTCACACTACTGGTTTCGGGTATTACCAGTTATCAGGAGTATTGGAACAAGGCCGGTGCCATTCCAAAATACCATTAAACTCACATCCCTCCCCACCCACCCAGCTGGGAATTTGCGTGAAATTAATAATTGGCCGTACCCTTTCTGGAACTCGAACCCTGGTCCTCCTGGGTGGAAAGGCCAAGTGCTCCCACCTAACACAATTAAACCACCAGACACACATGGAATTGATGGGAAATTAAAAATGCCGGAGCCCTTTCTGGGACTCGAACTCTGGTGCTCCTGGACGGAATGCTCAAGTGCACCCCCAACACATGAAACCTGTCTAGATGCGGGAGAGGAAGGTTAGGTTAGTGTACTTTATTTATTTTGGTCGAGAAACTGACGCAAATATCGATCCTAATTGCGTAATTAATCACAAAGATAGGTCCTAATTACACAACTATATGCAAAGCACTACACAAGGACGGCATAAAATCGCAATACGCCGCGAAAACTGACGATACCATACAACTGGTGTTATCCTGCCAAGAAAAAAATTCGCAGAACCACTCGAAACCAGCGACAGAAACATCGAAACTCTACCCTACACCTACAAGCTGCCAGAGTCGATATTAGCTAACTTTGAGACGAGTGTATTTCCTGCTTTTCATGTATGCGTGTTTCTACTGCATTACAGAGAAGTTATTATCAGAGTTTTTTTTTTCTTTGTATACGTCTACGGCATTGCATGTTTCGAATTCTTTAAGTTCAATGGGCTCCATGTACAATTAATCTTAAATAGAGTGATGGTAGTACTGCTGTCTGGACGCTTCCATATGAGGTCTACTTTTTTCGTATTTGGTCTTCGTGGTCCTTATGCGCAATTAATGTTAGTTGCAGTAGAGTCGTTTGGTAGTTACCTTGAAATGAGGGTCTCTAAATTTGGTGTTTACAGTTCCTAGGAAAGAACACCGTCCTCCTAGGACTTCTGTTTGAGTTCTGAAAGCAGCTCCACGGCACTTACAGGTAACAAATCTAGAAGCCATTCGCCGAAATTCTTCAACATGACCTAGAACGGATCAATCCTACCAGTGAAGTAAGCAGGACGATAGTAATACTTCACCTGAAAGTTACTGGTTTATTATTCCTACTCATCAGCATTAACTTGCATTTTTTCCGCATTTAAGGCTAGCGACCATTCATCACACCAAATGGAAATTTTGTCTAAATCGTCTTGTGTTCTCCTGCAGTCACTCAGCTTTGATGACTTATCGTAGACCGCTGCATCGTCGGCAGACTACTGACCCGCCAAATCATTTAAGTATAAAGAGAACAGCAGCTATCCAATTGCACTGGGCTGCATATTGGATATAGCCACTCTCTTATCTCTGAGCCTGTTACATATGCTCGTGCCTTCGTTAACGGGCTGCGATGGGAGATCGTGTCATATACCTTCCTGAAATCTAGAATATGTAATCCACCTGTTACCTTCCTTTATAGTTCTAGATATATCACGTGAAATAAAGGCATGCCGAGTTTTGAACGAATGATGCTTTCTAAAATCAGGCTGATTCATCAACATAAACAGCTTAGCCTCAAGAATGTTTATTATATTCGAACTGAGAATACGTACAAAGATTCGGGAGCAGTCCGAAGTTAGGGATATTGGTCTGTAATTTTGCGGCCTGTTCCTTCATCTTTCGTGTATACTGGAGTGACCCGCGCTTTCTTTCTTTCCTTTATACCATTCGTTTCGATCTTCGTGTTGGACGAGAAAGAAAGAGAGAGGGAGAGAGAGAGAGGCGGGGTGATGGACCAATTCCCTGGAGTACTCCTTCTAAAATCTAACAGGAATGCCATCCGGACCAGATGATTTGTCTGTTTTTCAAATCTTGACGGTGCTTCCTTATGTCAATTACACATCTTCCATACGGGGGTCCGTCCGAAGGTCAAGAGACTGCATGTTTGTACGGTTTTCATGCTTGAACGATGTCTTAAACGTGAAATTTTACACTTAGGTTTGGCTTTTGCTATCTTCAACTGCCGCACCAGACGTGTCAACAAGGAACTGAATGGAATCCTTAGACTCGCTTACCGATTTTACACACGGCCTGAAAGTTCTCGGCTCCCTGCCAAATCTTTTGCTAAGTTGTGACGGTGGCAGTTACGTGCTTCACGCATTAATATTTCGGTAGCAGGCTAATGACTTACGAGGCCTCGATTCAATCTATTAAACGTGCTTGATTCGATTATTCTATTCCCTACAGCTTACAGCCATGAAATATCGGTCAAATTATACATCATCTTCGTTTTCCATTAATGTCGATGGTACTTCATTCCTAAATATACGGCTTACAAGTAGTATTGTTTAGTGCTCGTCGCAGTTATGAGTACCGGTAACTACAAGCGAGGTTCATTACAAAAGCGATTCATTACAAAAGCGATTCATTACAAAAGCGATACTGTCTGACTCGAAATAGCCAGGTATCTATGACAGGGTATGCTAATACACAGAAAATTCGGTGCATAACTGATTCTTTGTCTATGTGATGCACAAAATTAATTTCATTTTGTTTTGATGTTATTTATTTATTTATTGATTTTAGTTTCAGAAGCTATCCCCGATAGCTCCGCATCGCCGTCACCACTACCATCACTGCCAAGATGGTACTTACTTCCTATGGAGGGGTATGGAAAAGATGACAATGATGACGATGATGATGATGTAATATTTCTCTGTGAAATAATAAATATCGACTAAAAGCACTGCATATTTTGGAACACAACCTACGAGCAGCTTAGAGACAGAAGTGATGACACTTTCTGCGGGACCTGACCATCATTTTGCAGAACAATGCTCAAGCACGTAGAGTGCAAACTGTTACTGATTTGGTTGACTGATGGGAGTGCTGAGTGCTGTACCACCTACTGAGGTCCCCTGACGTAAGTCCTCGTGAGTTCAACTCGATTTCTGACTGAAGGAAACACTTCACGGCATTTGCTTGACGACTGCTGCAACTCATCGATTAACAGACCGCGCCACTCGAACTGTCGACACATGTGACACTGCTAAGAGCATCACTGGCAAGGGTTATACACTATGCTGGAGACTACTTTGAAGGTCAATAAAACTTTGAAAGACATATTTATTTTGTACGAGCTGTAAGTAAATAGTTTCCACTGTTAAATTTACAATCCTCGTATATAAACTCTCTCCTAGTATCCACCATCTTCTACAAGACGAGTCCCTTACAACAGAGTATACCACAGAGGTGCATGTGTGTTTGATGCTTTAGAAATACGCAGTGTGTTGCCTCTACAGTTGCTAAATTCATCATAGCATCCACAGTGAGTAAATGATACATTGTCACTGTTGCGGCCAAAGATGCCAATACAGAGATAGAATGTATTGTACTTAAACTGCCAACAGCCTTGTTCAGTCTATTTCAGTAATGTCCAGCCTCGTACCTATCCATATATCCTCAATTTACACTATAACTTTGATGCCACTGGCTGATCTCCATGACAGCAGCAATATCTCACTCCCTGTAATACTATTACTTGGAGTGCAATAAGACTCTCTTCACCAACTGTTCGGTGTTGTAATCAAGGAAGAAATTAACCGCATATTTACCTTCTCAGAGGAACCGAAAGTATAGGACCACTCGGATTACGTTTCGCAGACTCATCCATCATTCAATTTGATTTCGTTTGGCTCCCATACAGCTCAGCTGATGACGCCATTCTTACGTGCTCTCCGTCCCACTCAGCAACTTGTGTGATGAAGACGCTCGATCTGCTCACCACACAACGAATTCAACCACTGATGGTGTTAAAGATTAATATGTTTTAGAACAGTTAGTCTAATTCTGAAGACGACGCTAGTTTGACTGATTATGGCATTGGTCTTCCGCTCCTAGTCTGCTTCTGTCTGTAACGGCAGGCTCAATTCAACGTCATGCTTATCTGTTGAACAAAACAAGAGTTAGTTTTACACGTTACAACAAGTAAAAATCAGTGATAGTGGTCAAGGTTCATGGATGGACTTGAGAGCATCTATCTTTTGTGATGACCTTCATTATCATCCTTTAAACTGACTGGCGTGTTGTTTTAGCGTCTCTGCTTAACTCAAATAGTTAAGCCTAGACTCGGCTAGCGTCGCTAATACGTCTCTACAACACTCCTACTGCCCAAATCATCAATAAGCTCTGTCGATCACGCTATTGCGTGCGACCAGCCACCTGATTTACGTCTTTCTATGACGGCTCAAAACTCGTCTTTTCACACAACATCCTCATCGCACCGATTACGAATTATCCATGTTTGATGCGTCCCTATCGCCTAATTTCGATTGACTGGCCACCGGATAGTCGTTTTGATCACCGTACTCACACTATCAACACAATTGAGATAACAGGTGCGTCTCGAACACTACTGCGTCGGACAGACCACCTCATAATTATCACCCGAAACACCCACAATCGCCATACGCCGATAACGCAACGGGTGGGTCCTGAACACTACCGCATCGGACGTCATACCCTGCACTCGTCTCAAGAAACGCAACACATTCGGTGGGACGCAATATCCACCTACCACATCACAACACGCTCAACACACCCCAAATCCATCCACCACAGAGCCAGATTTTATCCTGAAAGCTCTCCTGTCCAATAGCCTTGCCATAAAATTTTGTATAGGAAGTTATCTACATAAGATAACCCCTTCTATAATTAATCTAATACTTCTAAATATTGTTTGTGTCATAGCTGAAGCAAATTTTCTATACTAAGCGACCCAGTGCTCCCCATACAACAAAATTTAACATCAAACACATAATATGCACACAATCCATACCAAAATAAGACAAGCACATGAAAATAGGAAAATAAATACACACAACATAAAACAAATAATCACAAAACACAAATAAAACACTGCCTATACTAATACAAATAAACATCGCCAACAAATCACAAAATCTAATCTAATTATACACTACTTTGTTCCCGGCCGCGTTCTTCCGCTGCCGAGTGTGCCGCCCTAGTCATTCTTGTCTGTTTTGCGCAGTTTGCGTACGGCCAGGGTTCGCCGGACGTATTTTGATGATTTGTGTAGGTTCTGGATTGCGGTCTTCACTCGCTCTCCAGTTCTGCACTGGTTGATCCCTTCCATTTTTATTGGTTGGTTTCCAGTTATTATTACCCTGGTTCCACCTACGTTCCTGTGACGGATAATGTTTGTCCTCTATTATCGCGTCACTGTGGATTGTTTCTTCAAGTTGCATGCTTTGTGGGCTGCACTGCGGAACTTACCCGTAAGATGACAATGGTCTCTACGAGGAGTCTCAGCTTTTCTATCTAAGGCCAGCCCGCAAATATGACAATTAACAGCCTTTTCATACAAGTCATCATTTTCCTTTGATTTGGTCATGGGAATATTGATGCTGTAGAGCTTGTGAACTTGCCGTGAAAGTTTTCCAAGCTCAGTGAGAAGCCAAACCGCCGGATCGCCCCCTACATAAGACTGATAGCTATTAAGTTTTACAATCATATGCGCATACAACTTGGAACACAGCCGCATAAGGTACGTGTTTTTGTGTGAAGGTTGTGTGTGAGGCTAAGGGGTTCCCTTCACAACGAGTAATAGGAGCCAGCAATCATCAAAATCGGCGTACACAACAAAAGGACAACGCTGCTGGTGGTGAGCATTTTTAAATTTAATGAAGTTATTTTCCTCAGTGGGCATAACAACATGTACCGGGTCCATGCATGCACAATCTAATAGATGTGTCGCTAATAACTCTTGAGATGAAAAATAATTCAAACACCTTATACAAATATGTTGTTTATGTTCATTTTTTACTTAACTGGGAGGAAATGAGTCGGGACATGTCTTTGATCCAGACGTAGTGATAATTATCACGTTTGGAGAAGAGCAGCATGTTGACATGCAACTCTCGCTCACATGCAAATTTTGAGAAATTGAGGGGGCCTACTACTGTATGCTTGTTCTGCTCATCTGACTTGCTTTTCCTCTCCAAGCCACAAACGTGGACCGATATTGCGGTATTCTGAGCTTAAAACTTAGGTATGTCCTGGATTCTTAAAGGGAACTCTACTCCATCAAAGTTGTACTGTCTCTTAATATCTTTGACTTTGTAACTGCTGGGACGCTCGGGATGATGTTTGTAATTGTAATTGTAATTTCTCTCGCAAGCCAGGACTGACCATGCAAAACACGCATTATCATACTTATTTTGAACATTAATGCACGCCTGCTTTTTCTCAATATCTATAGGGAGTTTAATATAACTGAACCCTCCATTCATTGGATCATAGACATGTATATGGATGTCGAGGTGTGGTATACTGCTGAGCGCTTTAGCGGATCCACGTACTTCCATCTCGGAAAATCGGGCCATAATAGCGCTCAAGGTGGATTCTCGGTACAACTCAGCAATCGATGTGCTCCGAGAAATAACACCATTTTCACCCCATATATAATGCAGAGTAGCCGTCTCCGCGTCACCTTGATGTTTAGGGGGGTGACTCAGTTCACTGCATAATGCCGCACTGCATTTAAAGGCGTTAAATTCCGGATCTTCTAAGAGTTTGAGGAGCTCGGTCTCCAAGACGGGGAGGCACGCCTCCAAAAACCTTACAGGATCGCGATACCTCCCGCATGGATTCTCAATTCTGGTGAAAGAGATTCGCCCATCAAACGCTCTAGCAACTGCTGAGTATTCTAAGGGAGTCATTACGCCGTTATTCTGATCGAATTCGTTATCGATAGGACAGGGGAGAGAACTACCGCTAGCCATAAGGAAATTACTATTATTACTGGTGCTACAACTAGGAGTCCATCCGATAGATGAATGGACTGGTGATGGGTGATCGTAATCATAATCATTTGCGGGGAGAGGTATACGTCTCGGAACGCATACCTTGCGTGGGCGGCGAGCTGCTGCTTCTAGAGGAGGAGGGGGTGACAGCTGGTTTGAAGGGCCAGGCTGTGGCGACGGCGGACGGGCTGCGCAGCGAAACGGTTGCGACAGCGCTGGGGGAGGAGATGGCGCTAACTCTCTCTCTATGTTACAACCTCGCGGCCGAGAGAGAGTTAGCGCCATCTCGTCCCCCAGCGCTGTCGCAACCGTTTCGCTGCGCAGCCCGTCCGCCGTCGCCACAGCCTGGCCCTTCAAACCAGCTGTCACCCCCTCCTCCTCTAGAAGCAGCAGCTCGCCGCCCACGCAAGGTATGCGTTCCGAGACGTATACCTCTCCCCGCAAATGATTATGATTACGATCACCCATCACCAGTCCATTCATCTATCGGATGGACTCCTAGTTGTAGCACCAGTAATAATAGTAATTTCCTTATGGCTAGCGGTAGTTCTCTCCCCTGTCCTATCGATAACGAATTCGATCAGAATAACGGCGTAATGACTCCCTTAGAATACTCAGCAGTTGCTAGAGCGTTTGATGGGCGAATCTCTTTCACCAGAATTGAGAATCCATGCGGGAGGTATCGCGATCCTGTAAGGTTTTTGGAGGCGTGCCTCCCCGTCTTGGAGACCGAGCTCCTCAAACTCTTAGAAGATCCGGAATTTAACGCCTTTAAATGCAGTGCGGCATTATGCAGTGAACTGAGTCACCCCCCTAAACATCAAGGTGACGCGGAGACGGCTACTCTGCATTATATATGGGGTGAAAATGGTGTTATTTCTCGGAGCACATCGATTGCTGAGTTGTACCGAGAATCCACCTTGAGCGCTATTATGGCCCGATTTTCCGAGATGGAAGTACGTGGATCCGCTAAAGCGCTCAGCAGTATACCACACCTCGACATCCATATACATGTCTATGATCCAATGAATGGAGGGTTCAGTTATATTAAACTCCCTATAGATATTGAGAAAAAGCAGGCGTGCATTAATGTTCAAAATAAGTATGATAATGCGTGTTTTGCATGGTCAGTCCTGGCTTGCGAGAGAAATTACAATTACAATTACAAACATCATCCCGAGCGTCCCAGCAGTTACAAAGTCAAAGATATTAAGAGACAGTACAACTTTGATGGAGTAGAGTTCCCTTTAAGAATCCAGGACATACCTAAGTTTTAAGCTCAGAATACCGCAATATCGGTCCACGTTTGTGGCTTGGAGAGGAAAAGCAAGTCAGATGAGCAGAACAAGCATACAGTAGTAGGCCCCCTCAATTTCTCAAAATTTGCATGTGAGCGAGAGTTGCATGTCAACATGCTGCTCTTCTCCAAACGTGATAATTATCACTACGTCTGGATCAAAGACATGTCCCGACTCATTTCCTCCCAGTTAAGTAAAAAATGAACATAAACAACATATTTGTATAAGGTGTTTGAATTATTTTTCATCTCAAGAGTTATTAGCGACACATCTATTAGATTGTGCATGCATGGACCCGGTACATGTTGTTATGCCCACTGAGGAAAATAACTTCATTAAATTTAAAAATGCTCACCACCAGCAGCGTTGTCCTTTTGTTGTGTACGCCGATTTTGATGCTTGCTGGCTCCTATTACTCGTTGTGAAGGGAACCCCTTAGCCTCACACACAACCTTCACACAAAAACACGTACCTTATGCGGCTGTGTTCCAAGTTGTATGCGCATATGATTGTAAAACTTAATAGCTATCAGTCTTATGTAGGGGGCGATCCGGCGGTTTGGCTTCTCACTGAGCTTGGAAAACTTTCACGGCAAGTTCACAAGCTCTACAGCATCAATATTCCCATGACCAAATCAAAGGAAAATGATGACTTGTATGAAAAGGCTGTTAATTGTCATATTTGCGGGCTGGCCTTAGATAGAAAAGCTGAGACTCCTCGTAGAGACCATTGTCATCTTACGGGTAAGTTCCGCAGTGCAGCCCACAAAGCATGCAACTTGAAGAAACAATCCACAGTGACGCGATAATAGAGGACAAACATTATCCGTCACAGGAACGTAGGTGGAACCAGGGTAATAATAACTGGAAACCAACCAATAAAAATGGAAGGGATCAACCAGTGCAGAACTGGAGAGCGAGTGAAGACCGCAATCCAGAACCTACACAAATCATCAAAATACGTCCGGCGAACCCTGGCCGTACGCAAACTGCGCAAAACAGACAAGAATGACTAGGGCGGCACACTCGGCAGCGGAAGAACGCGGCCGGGAACAAAGTAGTGTATAATTAGATTAGATTTTGTGATTTGTTGGCGATGTTTATTTGTATTAGTATAGGCAGTGTTTTATTTGTGTTTTGTGATTATTTGTTTTATGTTGTGTGTATTTATTTTCCTATTTTCATGTGCTTGTCTTATTTTGGTATGGATTGTGTGCATATTATGTGTTTGATGTTAAATTTTGTTGTATGGGGAGCACTGGGTCGCTTAGTATAGAAAATTTGCTTCAGCTATGACACAAACAATATTTAGAAGTATTAGATTAATTATAGAAGGGGTTATCTTATGTAGATAACTTCCTATACAAAATTTTATGGCAAGGCTATTGGACAGGAGAGCTTTCAGGATAAAATCTGGCTCTGTGGTGGATGGATTTGGGGTGTGTTGAGCGTGTTGTGATGTGGTAGGTGGATATTGCGTCCCACCGAATGTGTTGCGTTTCTTGAGACGAGTGCAGGGTATGACGTCCGATGCGGTAGTGTTCAGGACCCACCCGTTGCGTTATCGGCGTATGGCGATTGTGGGTGTTTCGGGTGATAATTATGAGGTGGTCTGTCCGACGCAGTAGTGTTCGAGACGCACCTGTTATCTCAATTGTGTTGATAGTGTGAGTACGGTGATCAAAACGACTATCCGGTGGCCAGTCAATCGAAATTAGGCGATAGGGACGCATCAAACATGGATAATTCGTAATCGGTGCGATGAGGATGTTGTGTGAAAAGACGAGTTTTGAGCCGTCATAGAAAGACGTAAATCAGGTGGCTGGTCGCACGCAATAGCGTGATCGACAGAGCTTATTGATGATTTGGGCAGTAGGAGTGTTGTAGAGACGTATTAGCGACGCTAGCCGAGTCTAGGCTTAACTATTTGAGTTAAGCAGAGACGCTAAAACAACACGCCAGTCAGTTTAAAGGATGATAATGAAGGTCATCACAAAAGATAGATGCTCTCAAGTCCATCCATGAACCTTGACCACTATCACTGATTTTTACTTGTTGTAACGTGTAAAACTAACTCTTGTTTTGTTCAACAGATAAGCATGACGTTGAATTGAGCCTGCCGTTACAGACAGAAGCAGACTAGGAGCGGAAGACCAATGCCATAATCAGTCAAACTAGCGTCGTCTTCAGAATTAGACTAACTGTTCTAAAACATATTAATCTTTAACACCATCAGTGGTTGAATTCGTTGTGTGGTGAGCAGATCGAGCGTCTTCATCACACAAGTTGCTGAGTGGGACGGAGAGCACGTAAGAATGGCGTCATCAGCTGAGCTGTATGGGAGCCAAACGAAATCAAATTGAATGATGGATGAGTCTGCGAAACGTAATCCGAGTGGTCCTATACTTTCGGTTCCTCTGAGAAGGTAAATATGCGGTTAATTTCTTCCTTGATTACAACACCGAACAGTTGGTGAAGAGAGTCTTATTGCACTCCAAGTAATAGTATTACAGGGAGTGAGATATTGCTGCTGTCATGGAGATCAGCCAGTGGCATCAAAGTTATAGTGTAAATTGAGGATATATGGATAGGTACGAGGCTGGACATTACTGAAATAGACTGAACAAGGCTGTTGGCAGTTTAAGTACAATACATTCTATCTCTGTATTGGCATCTTTGGCCGCAACAGTGACAATGTATCATTTACTCACTGTGGATGCTATGATGAATTTAGCAACTGTAGAGGCAACACACTGCGTATTTCTAAAGCATCAAACACACATGCACCTCTGTGGTATACTCTGTTGTAAGGGACTCGTCTTGTAGAAGATGGTGGATACTAGGAGAGAGTTTATATACGAGGATTGTAAATTTAACAGTGGAAACTATTTACTTACAGCTCGTACAAAATAAATATGTCTTTCAAAGTTTTATTGACCTTCAAAGTAGTCTCCAGCATAGTGTATAACCCTTGCCAGTGATGCTCTTAGCAGTGTCACATGTGTCGACAGTTCGAGTGGCGCGGTCTGTTAATCGATGAGTTGCAGCAGTCGTCAAGCAAATGCCGTGAAGTGTTTCCTTCAGTCAGAAATCGAGTTGAACTCACGAGGACTTACGTCAGGGGACCTCAGTAGGTGGTACAGCACTCAGCACTCCCATCAGTCAACCAAATCAGTAACAGTTTGCACTCTACGTGCTTGAGCATTGTTCTACAAAATGATGGTCAGGTCCCGCAGAAAGTGTCATCACTTCTGTCTCTAAGCTGCTCGTAGGTTGTGTTCCAAAATATGTAGTGCTTTTAGTCGATATTTATTATTTCACAGAGAAATATTACATCATCATCATCGTCATCATTGTCATCTTTTCCATACCCCTCCATAGGAAGTAAGTACCATCTTGGCAGTGATGGTAGTGGTGACGGCGATGCGGAGCTATCGGGGATAGCTTCTGAAACTAAAATCAATAAATAAATAAATAACATCAAAACAAAATGAAATTAATTTTGTGCATCACATAGACAAAGAATCAGTTATGCACCGAATTTTCTGTGTATTAGCATACCCTGTCATAGATACCTGGCTATTTCGAGTCAGACAGTATCGCTTTTGTAATGAATCGCTTTTGTAATGAATCGCTTTTGTAATGAACCTCGCTTGTAGTTACCGGTACTCATAACTGCGACGAGCACTAAACAATACTACTTGTAAGCCGTATATTTAGGAATGAAGTACCATCGACATTAATGGAAAACGAAGATGATGTATAATTTGACCGATATTTCATGGCTGTAAGCTGTAGGGAATAGAATAATCGAATCAAGCACGTTTAATAGATTGAATCGAGGCCTCGTAAGTCATTAGCCTGCTACCGAAATATTAATGCGTGAAGCACGTAACTGCCACCGTCACAACTTAGCAAAAGATTTGGCAGGGAGCCGAGAACTTTCAGGCCGTGTGTAAAATCGGTAAGCGAGTCTAAGGATTCCATTCAGTTCCTTGTTGACACGTCTGGTGCGGCAGTTGAAGATAGCAAAAGCCAAACCTAAGTGTAAAATTTCACGTTTAAGACATCGTTCAAGCATGAAAACCGTACAAACATGCAGTCTCTTGACCTTCGGACGGACCCCCGTATGGAAGATGTGTAATTGACATAAGGAAGCACCGTCAAGATTTGAAAAACAGACAAATCATCTGGTCCGGATGGCATTCCTGTTAGATTTTAGAAGGAGTACTCCAGGGAATTGGTCCATCACCCCGCCTCTCTCTCTCTCCCTCTCTCTTTCTTTCTCGTCCAACACGAAGATCGAAACGAATGGTATAAAGGAAAGAAAGAAAGCGCGGGTCACTCCAGTATACACGAAAGATGAAGGAACAGACCGCAAAATTACAGACCAATATCCCTAACTTCGGACTGCTCCCGAATCTTTGTACGTATTCTCAGTTCGAATATAATAAACATTCTTGAGGCTAAGCTGTTTATGTTGATGAATCAGCCTGATTTTAGAAAGCATCATTCGTTCAAAACTCGGCATGCCTTTATTTCACGTGATATATCTAGAACTATAAAGGAAGGTAACAGGTGGATTACATATTCTAGATTTCAGGAAGGTATATGACACGATCTCCCATCGCAGCCCGTTAACGAAGGCACGAGCATATGTAACAGGCTCAGAGATAAGAGAGTGGCTATATCCAATATGCAGCCCAGTGCAATTGGATAGCTGCTGTTCTCTTTATACTTAAATGATTTGGCGGGTCAGTAGTCTACCGACGATGCAGCGGTCTACGATAAGTCATCAAAGCTGAGTGACTGCAGGAGAACACAAGACGATTTAGACAAAATTTCCATTTGGTGTGATGAATGGTCGCTAGCCTTAAATGCGGAAAAAATGCAAGTTAATGCTGATGAGTAGGAATAATAAACCAGTAACTTTCAGGTGAAGTATTACTATCGTCCTGCTTACTTCACTGGTAGGATTGATCCGTTCTAGGTCATGTTGAAGAATTTCGGCGAATGGCTTCTAGATTTGTTACCTGTAAGTGCCGTGGAGCTGCTTTCAGAACTCAAACAGAAGTCCTTGGAGGACGGTGTTCTTTCCTAGGAACTGTAAACACAAAATTTAGAGACCCTCATTTCAAGGTAACTACCAAACGACTCTACTGCAACTAACATTAATTGCGCATAAGGACCACGAAGACCAAATACGAAAAAAGTAGACCTCATATGGAAGCGTCCAGACAGCAGTACTACCATCACTCTATTTAAGATTAATTGTACATGGAGCCCATTGAACTTAAAGAATTCGAAACATGCAATGCCGTAGACGTATACAAAGAAAAAAAAACTCTGATAATAACTTCTCTGTAATGCAGTAGAAACACGCATACATGAAAAGCAGGAAATACACTCGTCTCAAAGTTAGCTAATATCGACTCTGGCAGCTTGTAGGTGTAGGGTAGAGTTTCGATGTTTCTGTCGCTGGTTTCGAGTGGTTCTGCGAATTTTTTTCTTGGCAGGATAACACCAGTTGTATGGTATCGTCAGTTTTCGCGGCGTATTGCGATTTTATGCCGTCCTTGTGTAGTGCTTTGCATATAGTTGTGTAATTAGGACCTATCTTTGTGATTAATTACGCAATTAGGATCGATATTTGCGTCAGTTTCTCGACCAAAATAAATAAAGTACACTAACCTAACCTTCCTCTCCCGCATCTAGACAGGTTTCATGTGTTGGGGGTGCACTTGAGCATTCCGTCCAGGAGCACAAGGGTTCGAGTCCCAGAAAGGGCTCCGGCATTTTTAATTTCCCATCAATTCCATGTGTGTCTGGTGGTTTAATTGTGTTAGGTGGGAGCACTTGGCCTTTCCACCCAGGAGGACCAGGGTTCGAGTTCCAGAAAGGGTACGGCCAATTATTAATTTCACGCAAATTCCCAGCTGGGTGGGTGGGGAGGGATGTGAGTTTAATGGTATTTTGGAATGGTGCCGGCCTTGTCCCAATACTATCAGGCGTGTCTAAAAACATAAGAAGATACAATAGCAAACAGCAACTAAACAAAATTACGTAACTGCACTGGATCCACCATTACACAAACATAATATTTAGGTCCTGTAACATATGTGGCTACATCGTCGTCATTAATTTAAAATTCGCATGCGATGCATAACAGTACAAAGCACAGTCGTAAAATGTCCTCTTCTAAAATATAAAGGTGCATGACATGAAAGTCAAGAGAACAAATGTATTGCCACCTGATTTAAATGTCACATCTAGCCAGAAGAACTAAATGATAAATTTCTGTAACGCTATATCCAGTGTAGTTATATGATTTGCGTTAAACTGCTTTTCGCTATGGTGCCTATGTTTTCAGACAGACTTGAGAATTGGCAATACCAGAAACCGGTAGTTGAAACATAAATAAATACACAGTCTGGCGGAAAAATATCATTCTTCAAATTTGTTGAGGCTGTGGGGCCCGCGTTGAAGAAAATGAAGCTCTTTAGTGGCACAGTTTCAAAGAATCACACTATTTCATGTCGATACTTGTTAACTTTGGTGGTAATTCAACATCCCAAAGGACGGTAGCAGCTTGAAGAATATTACACTTAAATTGGTTCTGGATTTCAGTAGGCTTTTTCGCATGAATGCATGCACGTCTCAAGGACATTGCATAGTACACAGTAAACACACACTGCAAAGGAAGTAATATTAGAATAAAAACTGCTTCCCCGTCATTGAGAGAACAGTTATCAGTGGCAGCTTCAAATTGGAGAATTAGTGTTGCTTGTCGTCCTCTTCTCTTTTTTACTTGTGGTAATGGAATTTGTAAGATATTAGTCTCAGTTTATGTTCCTAGAACCTCTTCGGAACCAGCTTACTCCGATTCAACACTACTGGAGCTTGTCGTTAGTAATTCGGAGATTTGGTCTGAGAGAAAGTTAGAACACTTTGGACGATACCAAATCAAACGACCGAAATACGAGAAAAATCTTCAGCGCTGAATGACAATCGGATTTTTATTTTATTTTACTTTCAAATGAATTTATGTATAATATCTATATTATCAATTCGAAAGTAATTCGCTTCTTTCTGGCTTCTTTTCAGCTGCCTCTGCCTCGTCTTATGCTCGTTTCGCTTTCTCACGTAAATGATAATCGATGCCTTGCATGAACTCCAGCCGTCATTTCAAGCTTTGGTTCATCAAAAACTGTTTATCTTCTTCAGTGGTAACGATTTTGAAAGTACTGCAATGTGCTATGTGATTAACACCATCACGTTTTCGAACAAAGACTGTTTCTTTTCTGTTATGAATGTCTGACGATCTTCGAGATCTCCACTGTTGATGCAAAGCTTGTAATTTTAGTACGCAGTTTCTTAAGACATATGTCCGAATTCGCAGTTTTTCCGACGAAGTGTCACTGCAGGCGCAGCTGGAGTTGCTCTTGGATGTACAATTAATTTACAAATCCGCAGAATGTAAATCGAAAGTTTCTTTGTCGGGTAGCAATTTGGTTCCAGTTATTTCACCGGAATAATACAGGTACTCAAGAAAAAATATTTTCTCCCTTGAACAAACTCAAGACGAAGACACTGTCCTTGTTACGGCTGCTCTCTTCCCCGCACAGTGAAAGACTTCTTCGGTGAAGCGTTCGTAATACGAAATGGTTCCACCCACTCCGCTCTCACCCTTCCTGCCCTCCGGTCAGTGACCCGTCGCACCATAAAACCAGTGATTTCTCTGACATGATAACGCATTGTTCAGGTGACTAACTTAAACAAGTGGCCTATATTTGGCAACGAATGGATTTGGCACGTAGAAGTAATATTTTGCGTAGTTTGTAATCATTTATTGCGATAATACGATCGTGATCGCGTATGCCTAATGAATCGTCATCGAAGACAATTTGACCTTTTAGAGAGAGAAGTGTATAACAGGGTATTCTAGTGAGAAACCTATTCCACTCCTATACTTTCCCTTTATCTACACTACTGGCCATTAAAATTGCTACACCAAGAACAAATGCAGATGATAAACGGATATTCATTGGACAAATATATTATACTAGAACTGACACGTGATTACATTTTCACTCAGTTTGGGTGCATAGATCTGAGAAATCAGTATCCATAACAACCACCTCTGGCCGTAATAACGGCCTTGATACGCCTGGGCATTGAGTCAAACACAGCTTGGATGGCGTGTACAGGTACAGCTGTCCATGCAGCTTCAACACGATACCACAGTTCATCAAGAGTAGTAACTGGCGTATTGTGACGAGACACCGTTGACCAGACGTTTTCAATTAGTGAGAGATCTGGAGCATGTACTGGCCGGGACAGCAGTCGAACATTTTCTGTATCCAGAAAGGCCCGTACAGGACCTCCAACATGCAGTCGTGCATTATCCTGCTGAAATGTAGGGTTTTGCAGGGATCGAATGAAGGGTAGAGCCACGGGTCGTAACACATCTCAAATGTAATATCCACTGTTCAAAGTGCCGTCAATGCGAACAAGGGGTGACCGAGAAGTGTAACCAATGGCACCCCATACCATCACGCCGGGTGATACGCCAGTATGGCGATGACGAATACACGCTTCCAATGTGCGTCCACCGCGATGTCGCCAAACACGGATGCCACCATCATGATGCTGTAAACAGAACCTGGATTCATCCGAAATAATGACGTTTTGCCATTCGTGCATCCAGGTTCGTTGTTGAATACACCATCACAGGCGCTCCTGTCTGTGATGCAGCGTCAAGGGTAACCGCAGCCATGGTCTCCGAGCTGATAGTCCATACTGCTGCAAACGTCGTCGAACTGTTCGTGCAAATGGCTGTTGTCTTGCAAACGTCCCCAACTGTTGACTCATGGATCGAGACGTTGCTGCATGATCCATTACAGCCATGCAGATAAGATGTCTGTCATCTCGACTGCTTGTGATACGAGGCCGTTGGGATCCAGCACGGCGTTCCGTATTACCCACCTGAACCCACCAATTCTATATTCTGCTAGCAGTCATTGGATCTCGACCAACGCGAGCAGCAATGTCGCGATACGATAAACCACAATTGCTCAAATGGTTCAAATGGCTCTGAGCACTATGGGACTTAACATCTGTGGTCACCAGTCCCCTAGAACTTAGAACTACTTATACCTGACTAACCTAAGGACATCACACACATCCATGCCCGAGGCAGGATTCGAACCTGCGACCATAGCAATCACGCGGTTCCGGACTGAGCGCCTAGAACCGCAAGGCCACCGCGGCCGGCTACTGCAATCGTGATAGGCTACAAGCACACCTTTATCAAAGTCGGAAACGTGATGATACGCATTTGTCCTCCTTACACGAGGCATCACAACAACGTTTCACCAGGCAACGCCGGTCAACTGCTATTTGTGTATAAGAAATCGGTTGGAAACTTTCCTCATGTCGGCAAGTTGTAGGTGTCGCCACCGGCGCTAACCTTGTGTGAATGCTCTGAAAAGCTAATCATTTACATATCACAGCATCTTCTTCCTGTCGGTTAAATTTCGCGTCTGTAGCACGTCATCTTCGTGGTGTAGCAATTTTAATGGCCAGTAGTGTAGATTTGGTTTAATACTGTAGGCGCCCCGGTGGTCCCGGTCGCCTACGGTGGACTCGATGGCCGAGTGGTGACCTCTCCAGTTGTCAAGATGCTAGGAAATGGCTGTAGAAGCGTCAGAAACGCCAAAGAAACATTATTAATTCATATCACCTTTATTCCTGCAGAGTACAATGTGGCTTGGTGATATCAACGACCTTCCCCGAGTCCTCGCTGACTTGTAGCGATGACACTAGATCCGGGCCGCACCAGTCTTGCTAGCACAGCGCCGCGTGCTGTGACGTAGTGGAGGAATGCCCTTACTTCGGCCGCGCTTGGCTGGCGGCGCCCGGCTGGGTGGCGCACAGTGGGTCAGAATCCCAAAAAACTGGTCAAAATATAAGTAGTTGTTCAATTTTTACCAAACTTAGTATGTAAGGGTTTACGGAGTTTCTGATTAAGAATATGATATCAAAAAGTGAAAAAAACAAAATAGAGGACCCAAGATGCCAGGCTCTATGTACACTACTATCATTTTTTACGTATAAAAGTAATTTTTAGGGAATTATCGAGGTTACTGATGATGACAGAGTTCAAAAAATTTAGTAATGGTGGATCCAAGATGGCGGTCAAAACCTATGTCTTTTTATTTATTTATATTTATATATTTTTATTCATATAAAAGTCAGTATTTAGGTGTAATTGTAGTTAATGCTTAAAAAATAAACCAAAAAAGTGGAAAACTCGAAGAAAGGACCAAATATAGGTTACAAGATTGTGTAAAATATTACAAAAAATTATTTCATTTTAATTACAATTATTTATTTTGTAAATTTTTTATAACTTAATTTAGAAGTTTTCATTTTCTTATTCATTTTCATCTTCTGCTTCGTCATCATCCTCAAACACTGTTTCCTCATTATCTGCATCTGCATCTGAATCTTCATAGTCTTCCGCCACAGGAACTAAGAGGGCAACGGCTTCTGGCAAAAAACTCTTCAGTTTCTTCGGCGAAGATTTGCGTAAGGAAGAAACGTAGGGGTCTGTCGTTGCCAACAATCTCCTGAACACGTCTTCCATAGTCTTAACTCTTGAAAACTTTCGAGAAAAACTCAGGCGATATTGCTTTATCAACTTATTGGTTGATTCCTGAGCATCCTCCAATAGTTGACCGATGGGTAAAATGGCCGAAGAAATAACGTCTGGACCGTGAATCAACAATCTATGGACTGCTGTTGGCATGTTGTACCAGGGGTATTCTTTCACGTAGTGCCTGGCAGTTGCTAAGGCGTATGCTCGAAACTTTTCAACGACGATCTGACGTCCGCTCGAAATCGTCTGCAAAATTATATCGAAACGGTGGATTAGTTCTTCGGAAACTCCAGTTATCAGCACTGATGTTGGAGTGTTTTCAAAAAAACGTCGAACGGTGTTTCCGTCATTCGTACTGCCAAACTCTTGTTTCGGCATGTCAATTACAATTCCAAGCCGCTCTTTGAAAGCTTTTTGAATGTTGGCTTTCAGCATTGCTTTTTCCTCTTTATCTTCTGCTTTACGTGCCTGCCACCTTTTTTTTCGTTTGGTATGCCAAATGAATACAACATTCAAAATATCGAATCCAGGCGTGAAGAGTTGATAGTCCGTACTGTAGATAATCGGCGGTAACTTGTTTTTTCAAAACATCATCAATGTTATTAAATTGGGCAGACATAGCCTTGCAGAGATAGCACCGTTGCGCAGATTTCGTGTTGGTGATAGCATTGCACACTTTACCATCTACCATGGTCATGCTTAAATGGTATTTAATGGAAATGTCTTTCCCATGAATAACTGTTTCGAATGACTGTTGTTGTTCGATCTGTTTGTCGTAATACGCTTTCTCATTTAAAGACGTTTGCTCTGTTTCCTTTGTAAATTCTAACTTCAGTGGTCTGCAAAAGAGGGTTGAAGACGGCTTCGGATTAATCCATAAGATCTTTTCTTCTTTAGTTTCTTCATTTACACCTGCAAGTTTCAGTGGAACAAGCGAAGTGCAAAATAAAGTTGCATCTTAAATACTCGAATCTGAAAACTTCATTTTATACATGCTTTGCCCGGAGGTTCCGTCAAAGCCCCACTTACAAATAAGGGCCATATTTGACATTTCCATATCACTCATATGTAAAATATCGTCTCGTTTCAGCAGTAGAACACGTTGAACAGTGTGGTCAAACAAAGCTTGCAACCATACCTCAGCTTTTGATTCGGTAAAAGTGAGGGTTAGGTCTGGAGGGCAGCAAGCTTTTTTTGCTACCAAAAAAGCTGAATACGGTGGATATAGTGTGTTTAAGCCTTTTCCTTTAGCCCCATTTCTCAAATGCTGGTAAGATTCTTTTGACAATTTCAAGTCGAAAAGGAGTGCTAGACCTTCATTTACATCATATGAGGATGGCGATGATGTTGAAAATCGCAAGCCTGCCTTGTATTTTTTCACCTTGGATGGACTTGAGAGTGTGACGTCTTTCACAATCTTCGCAGCATCTGGGTGCCCCAAAGATCGAAGACTCATTTGCGCTGCGAACGATAATTCGACAGGACTGAACTTCGTTCGAATCTCCTCAGTTCTCCTTCTTTTAGACCTATCAGATAATGTTTCAAATTTAGTGGCAGGTCGGCCTGTTGATTTAGTCACACTTGCAGGTTTCGAATCAATCGGAATATATACTATTGTCTTTAACCCGGTTTCGTTCTCGAAAAAATATCCTTGTCGCCGAGTTGCTTCCTTATACTTGCTTCTTAACTTTGTTAACAAAATCGAAATGGTAGGCCTCATATCATAGGGAATTTTAATTGTATGTTCACTTTTTTCTGTCAACGACCTTTCCAAATGTTCTATGACCCCTTCCAAATCATTTGACAAATACTCTTTTGTTATTAGAAAAATATCTTTCCTCGAAAATCCGATTCTGGAATATGCTGGATCAGATGAAACTGAAATTTTAAAAAAAAATCTGTGTTACACTTTTCGTCATTTTTCTAATTATTTTATTCTTTACAATGCTTCTACATGTCGATTGTAATTTAAATTGTACAAATAAAACTCATAATTAATTGATTCTACTGTCATTTTTGAAGATGTCTGAACAATGACATTTTGCAAGTGTCGCTTAAAACGTGGCTCAAAGCCTGAGTCGCAACTAGTCGCAGGATTTGAAGCTTACTTTACAATGTTAATAATATATACTTGCGTACACAGCGCGAAAGAAAGCGGAATGTCGTGGAATTCGTAACTTATCTCTATTTTTAAGCCCATTTTACGATTTTGTCATTCATTTCCCTGTAGTACGTTAATTGAAATGTAAATGTGCATAATTGATGATTTAATAGTGATATAAGTGTTTTTTCACTAGTACATACCTCCTGGAATACATTCCATATTGAAAGTATTGGTTTCACTTGCACAAAACATAAATAACTTCCTTCAACAACACGACTGTTTTTGTAGCCTGGCAAGCTGCGCGCACGCTAATAATGAACTGCCGCATTTGACGTGAGATATTACCGAACAAATGAACATCTGGTCGTCCGCACAGCCGGCATTCAGTTGTCCCAGCACTGCTGCTGCCAACCTGATAGTCCAAAATCCCCATCTTTAAACTTTTTTTTTCCTTTTTGGCCACGTTTTCAAGATTATGGCCCACTGTGCGGCGGCTCGGCTGCGGACAGCAAGCTGCTGCGCGTGGAGGCTCTGGGTTGGAGTCCCCACGCTATCGGGGCGAGAGGCGTTCTGGTAGTGCGGAGTGTATCCCACGCCGTCTTCTTTCCTGCTCCTCCTGGTGGCTCGTCCGCGGTGGACGGGCGGAACGGGCTGCAGTCCCCCAGCGTCGTCGGCTCACCCGGTTGTGACGGCGGATGCACAGGGCCTAGGCCCCGCACGATTTCGACGACGGCTCACTGATGTGGTCAGCATTGGTGGCGAGCGAGTCTGCCGCAATGTCTGCTAATCCTGGGTTGATGATTGACATCGGCAGCAGAGAGGACCAGAGTTAGTACTGTCCCCTCACGCCTGCTGCTGGATGGGCCGCCCTTCCTGCAACATCTCCTTAATAAAGATTAACATGTCGATCAGCGAGCTGAGCGCTACGCAGCGACCCAGTACACATCTAACTGCAAGTCTAACTGTGAGTGCGAGTGCCTTTTTGCTATCAAAGCTGGCGTATTTAAAGGAAGCATCAGCGACTTCCTGACGTCATGCTCGTTTGTAATGAACGCATTCGTTCCACTTATACTGCTGATTTATCTGACGTACTCGCCCCTTAGGTGTTCTTGTGACAGAGTTACGTGTTGTTACAGCAGAGTTAGGCGAAGTTATGAAATGCAGTACAGCTGACGCTATACCTCTGTCTTACACTCTACAAAAGTCTCCGCCTAACACAAACCCGCGTGCTATGCAATTCTCTCTCGCTTGTTGTGTGTAACCAGGCCACTGCCCCTGCATGACGACACATTCCGATACATGTGCAATCCTCTTACCTCTTGGCTAACCTGCTGCCTCTGGCTCTCGGCATAGGCAACGAAACTTTGACAATATTCCACGTTTCCAACTCTTTACTATTCCGCGACATTACAGTACTTAAACAGTGGTACCAGTCTCGTAAAATACGAAAAGAAAAGGGGCATCATATGACAAAAGGAGTCCACAACAAATCTAAGTGATATAATACATAAATTAACTAATACGGTGGCCAGCCATATTTCGGTACTGTCTGTCCATTATCTGTTTAATAATGTGAGCAACAATGAATACGTAACCGCTTGGCTGTATGTTAGGAATCAGGTGATAGACACAATACTTTACGAAATAATAATAAATGAAGAAAGCAGTTGTCTTATACTGTTAATACACAGTTATGTTAATTTGGAAAAAGGCATTTAAAGTCTTCATTAAAAGGTAAATGACTGTCGAGGTAGCTCCTCTGTTACAACAGCAGTCTCTGGAACATCAGATTAACGTTTACTTACACGCACTAGATTCCTGGACATGGAAGGTTACGTACTTAAGATTGTAGTTACTATTAAAGTTTTCTTGATCAGATAAACAACTGTTGGCTTTCAACAGACTGATAACGCCGAAATACGAACCATGCCAGTACACAGTAGCAGTACTACGACAGATACAGAGATGAAATATGAGAATTTATTCTTTTCTTTGATTTGTAATTGCCAGAATTGCTTTAATTTTAAGTTACTTTTCTTCACATCGCCTTCACTGAGTTAGCAAGAACGACACTGCCTCGGATTATCATTGAACAACACTGCTTACTTATTGAAAAAAATGATCGTATAACATTGTTGGCCGGGAGGCCCCATGCGGGGAAGTTCGGCCGCCGTATTGCAAGTCCTTTTTAGTTGACGCCATTCCGGCGACTAGCGAGTCAATGATGATGAAAGTTATTAAGGTTTCGTTATTAATTACTTTCAGTTACATCTTTTGCTAACAAGTAGAACTGGCAATGATGCCCTTTATTACTTTCCTTTTAGGTATTGAAACAACGACACTCGGTTATTCAATATCTGGAAAGGAATGGAACCGTAAGTAGGTGACACATTGAGGATGATGACAAGATCAGATATCTACAGTTTTTACGTGTAACACATATTACTGAAAGAAAATTCGTTGAGAGTGTGGCTAGGTGATATTTCACAATGTTTTTAACGTCGACGAAGATATCCATCGTCTTCGCTGTCTAAGCCGCCGTCTTCGTTGCCGCCTGCAGGCCCCGTTGCACCATGAAATACTGCGGGGACACCTTGATTTGCAATGACCAATTATGAGGGAGGATCTTGATGGTGCTGGAGTCTCTTACATATGCCCACAGTAGTCACGTTCTTGGCGTGTCGCTAGTAACAGCTGAGCCTCACGTACCCGACAGCGCACCCCACTTCCGTATAACCATTCTTACATCTCGCAATCAGGTGAATCCATAGCGCGCTCTGCTCTGGTGTCACACTCGCATCTTCAGACAGCGCTCCTACACACGTCTTCACTCTTTTCCAACGATATTGCTTCTCCTAACTTTCCATAACGGCATTAACCCAGAATAAATACATCGTAACATAAAATAATTCATGCGGATTACAGCACGTATCAGATTTCTAATTAACATCAGTATCTAAATACTAAGAGAATAAAACAACATACAGGGTGACAATTATTGAACTATATAAGAAAAAACATTAATTAGTTACAAACCACGGCGTGCACACGCTTTATTCAACATATAAACGTCGCTACAGATATTCGAATTTAGGTTATGACATGTTCGATATGCCTGCCATCATTGACGAATAGGGAAATTCTGCATGACCCGTTGAAGCCTCACAAAATGGAGTCGAACGTGTTCACATCCGGAGGATATTACGGCCAATTGAGGCCCATGCTAGTGGCCTCTGGGCACCACAAAGTCAGAATGCGGTCTCCAAACTACTGCTCCAGGACATTAAACACACTCCTGCTTCGATGTGATCGAACTACGTCTTGCATGAACCACATCTTGTCGAAATCTGGGTCACTTTGAGTCATGGGAATGAAATCATCTTCCAAAACCTTCACGAACCTTTCCCTACTCACCGTGCCATCGAGGAATATGGCACCCATTATTCCGTGACTGGACATTGCTCACCACACAGTCACCCGTTGAGGGTGAAGAAACTTGTCGATCACGAAATGCGGGTTCTTAGTCCCCAAATGAGACAAGTTTGCTTATTGACGAACAAATCTAAATGAAAGTGAGCTTCGTCGCTGAACCATACCAGGCATGCGGATACTAATTCCCATCATGCCTCGCGGCCAACCGTGCAGTTTGAACGTCCTAACTCACACCGTTCAGAAGTGATGACGATTTTATATCGTATAGTTCAATAAATGTCACCCTCTATTTGCAATAAATTTAATGCCCAAAAATTCTAGGTAGCACATCTGTATTATAGCGTCACAAGTTGATGGTTTTATTTCCTATTTTGAGGCCCAGGAGCTTCTTTTCTCCTTATCCTGCAGTCCCTAAATTTAACACAGCTTGTTGTTACAAGGAATGAAGCCAGCTTGGGGGAGGGGGGTGAGCTAGGCCAAGAACAAAATATAGAAAAATTCAAAACTTCCAAATCGAACCAATGACATTTTACTGAAAAATGTCCCAGCAAATAGAAAAGTGTTTCATGAAATCTATGCTTGGACGTAATTTTCATGTTAACAACATTCCGAAACTCCGTGTAAAATATAATTTCAGTAATAATTCTGATAATTTTTATGGTTCTGGGGTTTACAAGATCGTTTGTAGCAGTTGCGACAAATTTTATACTGGTCACACCGGCCGTCCTTTTAAAGTAAGAGTCAAGGAGCATTTGCAGGCACGTAACCAAACTGCATTAGGAATGGATTTTGCAGAAACTTGCCGCACCGAGGGAATATTGAAGATTGTGTACGTATTCTACACAGTGCAGAGAAAGGCCGTGCTCTCGATTTCTTGCACGAGTCCGAGGTATACAAAACCAAAAAGCATGAACCCACAAACGTACCCAACACTTATGTTGCTTTGATAACACAGTACAGTAACCACTTTTTTTTCTTTATTGATTTTCAATTCCCCCCGAAGGGGGCGGGCTGGCAGCAGCATAGTACGCTGCTCTACAGCCTACAGATTTTTTTAAAAAAAAAGGAAGAAGAAAGAAACAAGGAAAAACAGGCGATAAAATGATGACTTAAAGTGTAAAATGGCGTAAAAATGCGGAAACATAAAACAGAAAGCAAAAGGGGTTGGCAATGTTGACAGAATACACAGGAATCAGACAAGTAACATAGTAGACACACAATTAAAAAACATGGCGACAGTCTGGTTTCTGTTCGCAAGAGATAAAAAATCACACCCAGCGACAGTATGATGGCTGTTCGCTACACTTCCCAAAAGACACAACATGGAACACTCACTGGAAAAACACACACTGTAAAACACTGCAGGAAAATGGCGGCACAAATATGGCACTCCCGAGCCAAAGGCAGATGGGGGGGAGGGACCTGGAGGAGGGGGAAAAACAAGGATGGAGGAGAGGAAAAAACGAAAAAGGGGGGGAACCAAGGAGGGAGAGGACTCATAAAGGGGGGGGAGGGACAGGGCAGACGCGAGAGGGAATGGGAAGAGGCAGAGGAGGGAAATGCGAAAGGACTCAGAGGAGAGAAGGGGGCAGAGAGGGGGGGGAGGAGGAGGGAAGAGGGGAGAGGGAGCTCGGGAAAAGGACAGAGGAAAGGAGGGGGAGTGAGGATCAGATAGGAGGGATAAATGTAGGGAGAGAGGGCATCATCCGGGAGGGGGAGTTGATGAAAGCCACCTTGGGAAAGTAGATGTATGATGTAGAGATGGAGGGTAGGGGGGACACAATAGTGAAGACGTGGCACGGGGCGGGGATGGGAGAGGAGAGGAGCAACCAGGGGGTGAGGGGGTTCTAGGCGGCGGGAGGTGTAGAGGATGCAGATATGTTCGAGGAATAGGAGCAGATGGGGGAATGAGATCATAGAGGATCCGCATGGGGAACAGGAGGCGTATACGGAAGGCAAGGCGGAGTGCATGACGCTCATGGATCTGGAGGGACTTATAGAATTTGTGGGGAGCAGATATCCAGGCAGGAATGGCATAACAGAGGATGGAACGGATTAAGGATTAGTAGGTGTGGAGGATGGTAGAGGGGTGCAACCCCCATGTCCGGCCAGAGAGGAGTTTGAGGAGTCGGAGGCGGTTGTGGGCCTTGGATTGGATGGAGCGGAGGTGAGGGATCCAGGTGATGTGACGGTCAATGGTGAGGCCAAGGTAGGTGAGGGTGGGGGTGAGGCGGACAAGACAGGCGCAGACAGTAAGGGAGAAATCCAGGAGCCGGAAGGAGTGAGTGGTACGATGATTGCATGGGTCTCTGAAGGATTGAGTTTCAGGAGCCACTGGTTACACCATGCAGCAAAAAGGTCAAGGTGATTCTGGAGAAGGCGATGGGACCATTGAAGAGTAGGAGCGAGGGCGAGGAATGCGGTGTCATCAGCATATTGCAAGAGGTGTACTGGAGAGGGGGGGGGGTTGGGACATATCTGCCGTGTACAGAAGGTAGAGGAGAGGGGAGAGGACAGAGCCCTGGGGCACACCTGCAGAGGGGTAGAAGGTGTGGGAATTGGCATTATGGATGGTAACATAGGAGGGGCGGTGGGAGAGGAAGGAGGCCACCAGACGGATGTAGTTGATAGGAAGGGCGTAGGTTTTGAGTTTAAACAGGAGACCGGGATGCCAGACATGGTCGTAGGCCTTTTTGAGGTCAAGGGAGACAAAAATGGCGGAGCGACGGGAGTTAAGCTGGAGGGAGAGGAGATGAGTGAGGCGGAGGAGTTGGTCATCAGCAGAGAAGGAAGGTCGAAAGCCACATTGGGTGTTTGGGAGGAGGTGGTTTTGGCGGAGGTGGTGATGGATGCGCCGGGAACGGATGGATTACGAGAGCTTGCTGAACACCGATGTGAGACAGATAGGACGATAGGAAGAGGCATCAGATGGAGGCTTGTTGGGTTTGGAAAACATCAGGATATGGGAGGTTTTCCACAGGTCGGGATAGAAGCTAGTGGCAAGGATGACATTGTAGAGGGTGGCAAGGATTGAAAGGAAGGAGGGAGGGCAGTGTTTGAGGTGGCGGTAGGTAATGCAGTCGTGGCTGGGAGCAGTGTTGCGTTTAGTGTGGAGTGTGAGGCTGATGTCCTGTGTAGTGATGGGAGTGTTAAGTTCAGATGGTGGTGTGTGGCCCAAGTACTGGAAGCTAGGCGCAAGGGGAGGAACAGAGGTATTCGTACGGTCCATGACGTCAGGGAAGAGGGAATAATCAAAGTGGGGATCATCTGGGATGGAAAAAACATCGGAGAGGTGGGGGGCAAAGTGGTTGGCCTTACTGAGGTTGTCAGGAAAGGGACGGTCATTAAGGAGGAGAGGGTACTGGGAGGTGGGGCGGTTCCCAGTAAGGCGGTGGAAAGCAGACCAATACTTGGAAGAGTTTATGGGGAGCGTGGTGTTGAGTTGTGTACATGTCTGGCGCCAGGCACGGCGTTTCTTCGCAGGAAGCAGGTGGCGGATGTGTCGTTGTAATTGCCGGTGGCGGGTAAGTGTATCCCGGTCACGAGTGCGGAGAAAAGAGCGGTAGAGGCGGCGGGAATCTCGAAGGAGAAGGACGGCCTGTGGAGGCAGGGCGGGGCGGTGAGCGTGGATGGCTTTGGTGGGCAGTAACCACTTTTTTTTTCTTTATTGTATTTCAATTCCCCATCGGGGCGGGCTGGCAGCAGCATATGCGCTGCTCTTCAGCCGAAAGACATATAACAAACAATAGAAGACATTTAAAAAGAACAAAGGAGCGAATATGGTGTACATAGATATAAAAAAGGGGGATCATCATGGAAGGCAATAGACAAAAAACGGGGTGACTGTAAAATGAAGATAAAAAACTGTTTAAACTGTTTAAAAGTAGCACACACAAAAAGCCACACACTGCAACAATTAAAAGAACACAAGGCACAGTATGACTGAGTAACCACTTAATGCCTAGCTTATTTACATCTAGCCTCGTTGCAGATTTATGTCGAGGACAGTATGCAGTTGCCTTACTTATATACATTCGTGTCTCTAATCCTGTAACTGATTATACCCTACCTGTTCATGGATTGTATGGTCAGACCATGTAATCATATTTATTGACTGTTAGTATGTTGTATAAACCTTTTCTGTGGAAGTCTTATCACGATGTAAGGAAAACCCTCTAGTGGTTAAGTTCTTAAGATCGTTGCGCGCCTACATAACATCCTGGTGCCCGAGCCAACAGAGGGCGCTGACAGCTGATCTGTCTTTTCGTCCATACAACTATTTAGACAGACATTTTATCTTTCATAGGTAATTTATGGGTTGCTATAGGCAGTGTATTACGTTTATTTTATTTTATTTTATTTTATTTTTTACCTTAAATACACCATAACAGTGTCAGACCTATATCTTTATATATTTCATTAAATAATTTTATATGTTTAACTCTATTTGTCTTTTATTTTATAACAGTTGGTTTCTGTAATAGTGATCAAAATTTGGAAGTCTACTACATGTATTTTAGCTACTATATCTTCGTCATACTATGGTTCTTACGAAAATGAAGTATACATCTAAGCCCACAGTAGCGACGTCTGTGAAGCATATAGCAAACATATATCTGGGAATTACTGCACTTCTGTATCTTTTGTACAGTAACGCCAGTTGCAGAATGACTGTGTGGACGATGTGGCCTATTTTACAACATACACTCCTGGAAATTGAAATAAGAACACCGTGAATTCATTGTCCCAGGAAGGGGAAACTTATTTGACACATTCCTGGGGTCAGATACATCACATGATCACACTGACAGAACCACAGGCACATAGACACAGGCAACAGAGCATGCACAATGTCGGCACTAGTACAGTGTATATCCACCTTTCGCAGCAATGCAGGCTGCTATTCTCCCATGGAGACGATCGTAGAGATGCTGGATGTAGTCCTGTGGAACGGCTTGCCATGCCATTTCCACCTGGCGCCTCAGTTGGACCAGCGTTCATGCTGTACGTGCAGACCGCGTGAGACGACGCTTCATCCAGTCCCAAACATGCTCAATGGGGGACAGATCCGGAGATCTTGCTGGCCAGGGTAGTTGACTTACACCTTCTAGAGCACGTTGGGTGGCACGGGATACATGCGGACGTGCATTGTCCTGTTGGAACAGCAAGTTCCCTTGCCGGTCTAGGAATGGTAGAACGATGGGTTCGATGACGGTTTGGATGTACCGTGCACTATTCAGTGTCCCCTCGACGATCACCAGTGGTGTACGGCCAGTGTAGGAGATCGCTCCCCACACCATGACGCCGGGTGTTGGCCCTGTGTGCCTCGGTCGTATGCAGTCCTGATTGTGGCGCTCACCTGCACGGCGCCGAACACGCATACGACCATCATTGGCACCAAGGCAGAAGCGACTCTCATCGCTGAAGACGACACGTCTCCATTCGTCCCTCCATTCACGCCTGTCGCGACACCACTGGAGGCGGGCTGCACGATGTTGGGGCGTGAGCGGAAGACGGCCTAACGGTGTGCGGGACCGTAGCCCAGCTTCATGGAGACGGTTGCGAATGGTCCTCGCCGATACCCCAGGAGCAACAGTGTCCCTAATTTGATGGGAAGTGGCGGTGCGGTCCCCTACGGCACTGCGTAGGATCCTACGGTCTTGGCGTGCATCCGTGCGTCGCTGCGGTCCGGTCCCAGGTCGACGGGCACGTGCACCTTCCGCCGACCACTGGCGACAACATCGATGTACTGTGGAGACTTCACGCTCCACGTGTTGAGCAATTCGGCGGTACGTCCACCCGGCCTCCCGCATGCCCACTATACGCCCTCGCTCAAAGTCCGTCAACTGCACATACGGTTCACGTCCACGCTGTCGCGGCATGCTACCAGTGTTAAAGACTGCGATGGAGCTCCGTATGCCACGGCAAACTGGCTGACACTGACGGCGGCGGTGCACAAATGCTGCGCAGCTAGCGCCATTCGACGGCCAACACCGCGGTTCCTGGTGTGTCCGCTGTGCCGTGCGTGTGATCATTGCTTGTACAGCCCTCTCGCAGTGTCCGGAGCAAGTATGGTGGGTCTGACACACCGGTGTCAATGTGTTCTTTTTTCCATTTCCAGGAGTGTATTTTAGTTCTACGTGATGATGCTCTGCTGAGTGTATTTACGTATGTTTTGACGATGCCATTACGGCTTTATCACATTAGGATATGGCGTAGAACGGGTACGCTTTACCTTATTTTATCTGTACATATCCCAGTTTGTATGAGAGTATATCTTGATATGAAATACGGTATTGTTTCGAAAGATAGACTGCCCACTAGTTGTATATTTTTTGTATTGTACATCTGAAGATGCTCATTACTGACTGAAACCGGTCATCGTCGAACGACTATATATTGCGATCAAAGACTGGAATTTAAAAAAAATGTATTCGTAGGTTAGGTTGGTTGAATCGAGAGGAGAAGGAAACGTAACAGTAGGGCTTTGTGGATCTGAAAATATACATTTGTAGTGAAGTAAAAACAAAACAAGAACGAAAATAAAGGGAGTTTTTCCCAGGGTAAACATCCTAGCACATCACTAATTTCGAAATCAACTGCTGGATAACATTCAATGACACCTGCCACCAGTCCTCCAAATCTATGCACAACTAACATGCTCGGATGCTGTTTGGAACGCTGTCCGCAGATTGGTCGAGCTCCTGGTGTTCAGGAACGCCTCTCTCTTCAACTGCTGCCCCTTTGGGGTCTTCCACAGTGTGAGGAAAACTCTTGCGACGACGCACTGACGTTACAACTGATCCCAGGTGTACTCAGTCGGGATGGAAACTCAGTTCTAAGCAAAGAAGGGAAAGCAGAAAGTTGGAAGCAGTATATAGAGT